>NC_135179.1:12645046-12968546 GCF_041146795.1 Maylandia zebra | reverse complement strand
ATTTCTCTACAGCCCTCAACTAAGTAAACACCCAGCACTATTCCAATGAACTAGCTTGTGTTCTAATGTACAGAATATATGATGTTGTGAAAAGAAAATGTTGCAAAATCCAATATATTATTCTGTATAATATATTATATGCTTACTTATGGATATGAAAAGGAGAACACATGTCCTAATAAATCTGATTCTGTGTCTCTGTTCTTTTTCCTTTTGTTTTACTGTCACAACTTGCAAAACAATTGCCAAGTGTTTGGTACATTTTCCAGGACTCAAGAGACAAGTACAATAAGTATACATAAAATTTTCCAGACTGACCCGTTTCACATCTTTCCCAAATGTCTCGCTGTAGCTGGTCCCAAGAATCTCAAACTGTACATGAGAATTAGAGCCTTCGGCACGGAAATCCATCAGTCCAGTCAGGCCACTTATCCGCCCCTGTTGAAACAACAGCTGAATGTATTAAATGTGTGAGATGTTATGAAAAAGAAAGGGAAGAAGCAGCGGTAAGTCCTGTAAGGTGTGTGCTTGTGTCTACGATCTAGGCAAGTTTACAGGTATTGGAAAAAAAATAATAACAATAACAACAAATAGCCTACACATATTCTATTACACAAAATAAATATCTTTGCACATAATATTTTCATCAAAATTTAGTTACATTAAACAATTGGTTTATTTGATTAACTTGCTTTATAGAATAGGCTCTGTAGAGAAAAAAATCAACTACTTTTAAAATAAAAAGTCGTTTAACGAAAGCTCAGATGGAGCTTTGTTGCACAGAACTGTATGAATTTAGAGTTTTGTTTACCATCCTTCATTCCATAAAATGTATGCAACTTCTAAGATGATAAGCCTTAACCTATGAATTCCATTCCACAAGACCTTTAGGTACAGTAGGAGGTTATCAAAAACAATTTAGAAAAGTTCAGCCAAACGTTGAGTTGTTGTGAAGCACTAACCAGTCAAAACGCTGTATGCATTTTAGAAAGAAGCTTAAAGTGTAAGAGAAAATTTAGTTCACTTAAATCATGTCATATGAATGACATAACATAACAATATGATAGCCGCTACAATGAACACCATTTTTCTTTGCCGTTTTGTCATGCTCAACTTGGTCATTTCCTCTCACACTTAAGATTAAACCAGCATGACTCTCTGCAACAATGAAAAATTCCATTATCAGATTGAAATGGATGACATCGAGCCACTTTCTGCTATAATACGCCTTATTTCAATGAGGAAACAGAGACGGCTGTACGAGCAAAGGCGTCAAAGCCCAGAATCTTCCACAAAATAAAAACTGGTTTCATTTTAAAAATAACTGAATAGTTCATTGCACCATTCTGTCTTTTGAGTGTAAAAATCCCCTTTATAGATGCTAATGCTTCTCATAAATTCTTCATTATGCATTTCAGACTCTTAGTCATATGTGACAAAAAATACTCCATAAACAACTGCTATTAGAAGAAGAAAAACTAGAAGGAAACAGCAGTGTCTATATTAAAAACAAGCCAAAACCAAACAAAAAGCAACAGTGACTTCAATCCCAAATACCTTTTGAATAGTGTCCAACATAGACCATCCTCCATTCCATGGCTTGGTAGACTTCCTCATGCAGTTAAGGCTGGCCATACTGTGCCACTTCCTGTCCTCAAGCTTCCTATAGAAGGCGTTTGCCAGCATCAATACGCTATCATACAAGTAGAGATTGGACACCTGATGAGGGAAAACAATAAAATAAAATAAAAAAATATTCTTGGTTTCTTCTTTGTGACACAGCACACAAACTCAGCATACCGCCAAGAAAACAAATATTAGTTTTCAGGACTGCAGGAAATATCACAGTGTCTCGGTGCTGAAACTCAAAGCAGTGGCACACAAGTAAAAAGTATTTGTTTTTCATTCTGGTGAGGTGGGCTGTAAAAAAAGAAAAAGGAAATATTGTTGGTGAATAATAAACTCTTGCTTCTTTTGTCTGACAGTGGGACACCACAATTATACTCCCTTGCAGATGTGCACATGGACATATTATGCTATGCTCTTTTCTGCTTTGGATCCACAGCCATACAAGAAACTGGAGGATGCCCACACATTGCCTCTACGCCTTTTGATGATGACAAGACTTTCGACAGTTGGACCTCTTTTTGGTGATGAAAAGAAGACCGGGTTGCTTACTTCTTTCATGACTGTCCAAATTTATGTTTGCAGGAAGCTTTCTACTTGAGCACTCAAGCTGATTTGCTGAAAAATTATGGTATTTGACTTTTTCCATTTGTGAAACAATTTCCATGAAACACTCAGGAGGCGAAGGTCATGATGCCACTGCAGTCTGATCTGATGCCAAAACAACAATTGTTTCTGCTTCGGTAATCACATGCCTAATGAATTCAGTGTCCCATTCAATTGCAGTGTGTCGTGTGAGGAATCATGTCAAATGCTTGCTGTTATAGTGTGACAGTGGATTTGATAGCTCCTCTAGGTCAAGTCAAGTCAAATCCTCCCACAGCAGAATATCCAGAGAGGCAATAGTAGCTGCCACTCCAAGCAGCGGCTTCTCTGTGGTAAGACATCATGTAAGTTAACTCCCCAAGGTCACCGAGTCAGAAGCTAAGTCCAGGTGAGATGCAGCTTGATATCTCTGGATTTCTAAGGTTACACCACAGCTGAAGCATTGAAAAAGGGCTTATTAGTACAGTAAAGCACTGTACTTTACTCACTGTTTAACAATTCTGATGAATGCTTAAACGGCCATTACCCGTTATTTAACCCTCTTTCATGTGAATTATTGAGGACTGTGGGTGCACACACCACATGGTTTTGCCATCTGTCTGGAGTACGGATAAAAAGGAATGTGAACATTTCAATAGCGCTACAGGGAGCACAGCCATTTCACTCCAGATGGATGGATTGATCAAAAGTGTGAGAGGTGTAAGGAGCCCCTCTTAACTCTGCATTGAAAGCAATACGTGGCTGGGTGAGTGAGGTTACTTTAAAGACTCAAAGAAGAGAATGACATTGTGTAAGGAAGACAAGAAAGCCAAACGGCGAGTCTTCTACACTGACCCTTCTTGTCACTGATTGAATTTACCTTTCCTCTGGTTGATAAATCCTTAATACGAATCAAAGGCAGCAGAATTTTTAGAGCATACCTTTTACTACAGAAGCCTTTATTAAGCTTGCAGTTTCAGATTTTATTAACAAGTAATGCACTGATTTCGGGTTTACAGTAATTTGGGTTCATTGCCACTTAAATTTATTTGCGTGTTATTAAAACAACCCTTTTCCTTCATTTAAAACAATAATTTGCTCTGTTCTGCCAGTTAGTCTCTAGACACACTAAGCTGCAGTCATTGATATTCATGGGCATTCATGTCCCTCATAATTATCGTACCAAGGGAGTATATATTCTGTTGCATGCATAATCAGTTAGTATTTGTATTCATTGGCACTTGGCAGATGCTTGTACTTTACACTATGGTTGCATGCGTACGCTGTACAGTCACTACAAATACCGGGGAAAATTTGTGTAAGTAATTACGTTCAGATCTTTATACAGGCAATTTGTGGTAAACACAAACCAGAAAAAAACACATCTTGCTTCATTTATCTGTCACTGGTACTGGATGAAGTATATTAAATAAGTTTGTTGGTCTGAAGCACACATTTATTATCTTAAAAGTATCCACAGCAAAATGTATAAGGCAAAAAAATAAAGTTAACAAAAAAGAACAAGCATGAACTTGCTATCAGTCTAAAACCCACTGTGACAATGTCCATCACACTGCTACTGTTGTGCATCTTTAAAGGCTCTTAATTAAACACGTGTTTCGAGCACGCTCAGTATTTTCATTGACAATGAAGGTTTAAGAGCAGAGATTTTTCTTTACCTGTTTTGTTACTTTTTCCTGATTAAAGGAAAAAAATAATAATAAAAGAAACCATCTCCACTAAAATCTGCTGAAATCGACTGCATTCAAATTGACAACAGGTACTTATAACCTTTTACAGTCACCTCAAGCAAACGATAAGGAACCATTTAACACTCCAATATGCCACCAGTATTTGGTCTGGTTGTGCAAAATTACACACTTCATCACACTGAGAAAAAGGAAAAAAATAAGAGTGGTTGTTTATATAAATAAGCACAGCATCAGTATGGGACCTAATAAATGTTTATACACAATATAGTAGAATGTATTCACATGTATGTTTGATTAAGGAATCACGTCAACCTTCCACTGTCTAAATTAAATAATAATTCACATGGCTTCAAATCATATTGCCTTAAGTGCATTTATGCAGTTTTTTATTCACCATTAAAATTTTTATAGATATTTTGTAGAATACCTGATATTGATAAGAATCTTCAGAGTCCTGATTTATGGAGCCAGGCATTAGTATAATAGTCCTTTAACTTACTCTAAAGAGTATTTTTTTTTAAATTTTGTTTGTCATATTAAACAAGACTAAAAAAAAAAAGTTAATAGATTGTACTGCATTTGTTAAACGGTAACGTGCAGGTCAATATAGTCTGAGTGACAATCTTGTAAGGCTTCAAAAGTACATATTTCAGTATATTTTACCTCCAGGGACTGTAGATAGCCTTCCTGAGGGTCACAGAGCAGAGACGAGATGCGATGATTGTTCCTCATACAGCGAACATTGGTATCCCTCCACAACGGGAAGATCTGACGAATGATGGTCATTCGCCCCAGAGAGCTGTGAACTAACTCCATGATGTCTGCATCGCTCACCTCCTAAAGGTGAAAATGACAAAGCAGTTTAATTCCCCCTTTCCACTGAATACAAGTTATGAAAAGTCACATATTGTATTAGATTGTGACATTTGCACAATGTGAAATAATGAGATAAACTGTGGATTTTAGTGGAAATTTGAATAAGATAGAACTTTGGAGGGGCTTGACTTAAAAATGGATAAATGGTGAGGCTGAAATGTAAACTTATTTGGTCATCTTCATTTTAAGAATGTCAATTTTCTGTATCAATTTATAAATGTTTAATGTTTAACCAAAGCTTAATTCATCGAATATTTCTGTTAAATAAACAGAATTAATTAAGTTAATGTTTTTTTTTATTAAAAAAAACACAAAATATTTTAATAATTGTAGTCATTTCAAGATTTCAACACTTTAATCATTTTTTAGCAATTAAAGACAGACTTCATTTTCTACAAAGCCGTCTTGTTTTGCCATTACAGAGTCAAATCAATGATCATTTGAAGTATATCCATCACAATAATAGTTCAGGTGACCCTTGGTCCTCTTCTATGGGGGATACTTGTGTGAAGCATCAGATCAATATTCATGAGACACTGAGCTGCCTACTAGTTTTCAGAGCCAGACAATCGTCAATGCTGAGGCAGACAATGAGTCTCCGGGGAAACACTGAGTTCATATGCCATCTGACAATAAAGCTGTGAGGTTTTGTCGGGTCAAGACTCAAGTATCCCCAGGTCCCTCACCAAACACCCCTCAATACATGCTCTTTATCAGTTTTCCTAATCAGACATTTTGATCTACCTCTTTTGCATTGACCTCCCTAAATTATTTTTCTCCTGCTGGTTTCTGTCCAGACTCAGTGTTCATTTCTCAGGGACTCTGTCATTGTATAGGCCCTTTCTTCTTTCAGCCTAATGTGGTTTTCAATCTCTTATTATCTTCCCATCACTCCTAATAAGTCTTTCTTTGTACCTTTACCTTACTTTACCTGACCATCAGTCTTGTTCCTTCACTACAAATTGTCAGTCCAAATCTGCCTTTTTACAAACTGCCTTTTGCTTTTCAACACTGTTCTTCTTACATATACCTTAAGTCAAAAACACATATTGTAAAAACGCAATGTGGTGAGCACGCTGAACTTTTTTCTTTTGTCAATTTCCCAAATATCTTTTGTCTCATTGGTGATTCTAGCTCATCTATTTCTTTCCTATGACTCTTTTTTTTCAGACTCTTCACAGCCAGACAAGTGGAACTGATGAATATTCACGAGTTGCCAGGACACTTTAATCGGGCAAATTATGGTTCACAACATGGTTCACAGAAATGAGCTCTCCCATCCAAGTTAATAACTTTTAGTGTCACCTAGTCCAAGTATTCTGTCACCATCACATGTGACATTTATGTCATAACCTGACCTGGCTGTGACATTTCCCAATAGGACATGGCTCATGAAACATGTGCCTTTTAAACTTTGAGGAGAGATATTACACATATTTCAAGCAAGTGGACCGCAATGGTCATCTGAGGGATGGATTGAACCGTTAGAAGGGTTATTAATCTCAATGGGCCACTCTATGTGATTATAGTAGCCTGTAAGTCAAATTGCAATATTAATTCTGATGAAAAAAGATAATATACAAACTACTTTTAAACTCTACAGGTGTCACAAAATTACTTCAAGTTGTTAAAGCCCCTTCAAAATAACCCTATTAAATATTAGAAAAAGGGAATAAAGTATAGCAATGTTTCAACGACCAAAACATATTAATCAAATCAAGTCTATCTGACAGAAAGCCTAAATTATCCTCTTTGTGCTGCTCATTCTATGTTATTAATCCCTCACTAGAAATATATAAAAATTATAGCATTAATCTGACAATCATTTAATTAACAGTTAAGGTGCTCTTTTAAAGCTGCGGGTGACTAAGCTAAGAGGAAATAGGAGTTAGACATGAAGCGCAAAGCCCCGTGGTTATGATATTATTTTGAGGTGTTCTCGTCAATGAACACGCACACCTTTTTATGTCCTTTGAATACATATTTGAGGGAGAACAGCTCTCAGTAGCTAGACAGACAATAATATTATTATATTATGAAATGATCTAGTGATATACATGAATCATTGCTGCCCTGCGGTCATTTTATATTAGAAAAATAAAGGTAAACATCAGGAACACTGAAATCCAAAGAAGTCTTTGCTTATCTGTTACACATTGACCGATGTTATCAGAAACGGAGATTTCAATACATAAACATCTTCTTCTTATACATCAAAAAGATGATGATACTGTTGAGAAAATTGTACAAAATTGAAGATTTTCTAAATTAGATACAATCCTGTCCTCCAAAAGCTGATCGTTAACTGTGATACCTGGAATCACACCAAATACTGTACTTTCACAAAGAAATAACTTATTTACTTGTGACAGCGACGAGAAACATATTACATTTATTTTCATTTATTTGAAAAATCATATGTAATCAAGCAAGCAGCATTACGATTATTTATTAACAATGTCGAGGACCGAATAACATTAGATATGTTATTATTTTAGGGTCACTATGTAGAGGGAATAATGTGGATAACATACAGTAGCTGTGCTTCAGTTAACTGCAGCAGTTTGTGAAGATCTAAGAGTTAAATCTTCAAATTGGTAAATTAGACCAATGATAACTAAACAAGGGTTATATTAGGCTTTATTAATAATGATTTCAAGCGGTGGCAGCAAAAAGTGATTTGCTAAATAAACCACAACAGCTTATTTAATGACACTGTATCACTTCCTCAAGTAGATGAAAGCAGTTATTATTTTAAGCTGAGACATACCAACAAAGTTTTTTTTTTACTTTTTCAAAATAGTCGAGGATGCAAACACTAGGGCATCCTATGGTTGGACACATCATGTCATTTCTGCAGCTTTGGTGAGGAGTTATGGAAGCAGAGATTGCTTGAGTCATTATTGCATCTTTGCATGAGTTATTATTTAATGGTATAGTAATTCCATTAAAAAGGCTGATTAATTAGAATAGGTTATCAGAAATGTGACATAAGGTGGGATGATATGTAAAGAGTAACAACGATGTATTTATTAATCTACTGTTTTGTTTTTTCATTATCATTTTTTTTATAGGGTAGCACAGCTGTGTGAGCAATCCCATTACACAGACCATTGTTCACAAGGCCAGTAGGCCAAACTATAGGCACAGTGCAAGCCGGAATCATCACTTGTGGTAGTGCACGTTTCATTGCTATGATGGAACTTAAATTGCAGCCTGGAGGTGCTGTGTGTCTGTATGTAATTTCAACTGCCCATTTATTAACCCTGATGACATAAAACGTCTGTGGCTGTAACTGCTGTAACATTTAGATAAGGTACTTCATAAGGGAGGTCTCTTGTCTGGGGTCCTTTAGATTTATGACCATGGCACTGGATGTCTCCTGTAGTTACCATTTCTGGGTTAATAGATAATTTTTTGACATCCCAATTAGGTTTCTGCATGGATGCTCAACATGCTTAATGGTAAAAAGGGCTATAACATAAAATAGATACATACATTATTATATAGCCTTTTGTACGAGAAATCTAATATTTGAAAATGTCTAACCAGGTCGGAAATTCAATAAATACAACCTGAGGTGAACAATAACGTGTCATTATTTAACAAAGATGAAGCCGAAATGCACAAACAGTGTGTGAAAAACAAAGTATAGTCCGTCATTCAAAAGCTTGTGCAATCAATCAGCATCATTTTCTGTCTGACTTTATCAATGCCTCACATCATTGTGGAGAGATTTTGGTCCTCTTTTATCTCTTTATGACATAGTTTGAGTTCGTTGAAGTTAGCAGGCATTCATTTATGCACAGTACTTTTAAGGTCCTGCAACAACATCTCAATCAGGCTGAGGTCTGAACTTTGACCGGGGCATTGCAATACGTCAATTTAAAAAAAAAAAAAAGTGATAAAAATGTAATTCATTTGTAGATACGGTGCTGTGGTTGGGGTCATTGTCCTGACGTATGAACCAATTTTGCCCAAGCTTTAGCTGTCAGACAGATGGCCTCACATCTGACTCTAGAGCAGTTTAGTATACAAAAAAAGTTAATGAGCCACTTAATGACTGAGAGGTGCCCAAGTCCTGTGGCTGTAAAGCAATCCCCAATCACCCTCTGACATTAGGATGAATTTGCCTGTGGAATTGCCTTGATTGCCTTGTTTTTCACAATGATCCTTCCTACTTTAGAACTTAAAACCCATCCCAGGTTTATGGGATTAATCAACCCCTTCTCAAGGACGACTGTAGATATCTTTCGTCTTTGCCATAATGCTAAAACATACCAAAACTTATTTTGTCCTAGAGGTGATCACACTTGCTGATCATAAATTAAGTGGATGCATTTGATTAAAAACACTCATCTGCTGCTTTCCCTCTCTATGCATGTGCAGTAAGAGTATACTTAGTTTGCACACACTGTTTCTGCATTGTGGCTTAATTTCCGTTAATTAAATAATGACATGGTGTAGTAGTTCATATTTTGTATTTTTAAGTTGTATTTGACTAATTTTAGGACCTGCTGAAAAATAGATTTTATTTATTCTGCCATGATACATTAAACCTTAGAATTTGAAAAGGGTATATTTTGTACCATAACTGTATATTTTTTATGTTGCAAGTGGCCTCTTTGGTAATCCACCTCCCAATCTCACAATCTTATGTGGTGGTGATTATGTCCTTAGAATAGAGTTTCCATCTCAGTTGCTTGATAGGCAGCTACTCGAGACATCAGTCACATTATGACTGTCTTCCCTGAATCTGTCTGTCACAGCAGGCACAACCACCTAATCCATCAAACATTCTCAAGTGTCACCATCTTGGCCTTTGAAGGTAGAAAAAAAAAGAAACAACGACAAATCCTCCCAGGATGCACAATCCATTTGAGTCGACTAGACGGTGTCTGAGGCAGACAGCCTTCGGTGTGCTAGCAGCTGGAGAAACCTGGTTTAGTGGGTGGTTTAGCGAGACACCAATGCCTATCATCTCTTTGCCCTCGTGCTCACATCAAGTCCTATTGCACTTCTTGCACAACAATTTCAAAGCTTTTCACTTTTTTTCTCTTGAAAGATTATGTTGTTAGTTCATTTGTGTTTTCAGCAACTTCCTTCATCCCAAGGGCTCATGATCTCTGTGCCATTCAAACCCACTCAGCTGGCTGGAAAACACAGTCTAATCTAGAAACATTTGCAATTGAAGGATGGGCATATTTGGCTTCTCATTTGTAAAGATGTGATTAATTTTATTGTGCTATACAATACAATTCAAATCTTTAATTTTGATTGTTGTGAAAACCCAACAAGTAATCTGAAGATGGTCAACTTGGAGTGTAGAAAGGCAACTTTGTAGAATTTTTAAAAAAAAGAACACATTAATTAATGACAAAAACAAGTACTTGTGGTGGCAACGATTATAATTTCTGTGTCTACGACTCTTAAAATTCTGCATTGCAAACCAGGGATATCAAAAAATTCTCCCTGCAAGCTTCTATTGCATTTTATGATTGACAGATTACATTCTTTGTGCCACATGCTCTTTGACTGTGTGAGGTCTAAAGCCTGGCAGAAGCATGAGTAGCTGATGGAGGCGGGCAAGCAGCGGTGAGCCTTATGATCACCTGGTTAAAATGTATGCCACAACTCTGTCATGACCAGCTGAATAGTACCAACTGTCTGCAGGGACTGATGGTGCATTCAGAGGAAAGATGTAACAGGCCTCTGTTATTTCCCCGCAGGATTTTGTGATTGCATCTAGTCAGGCTAAAAGGATTTTCAGATTTTGAGAGCAGGAAACAGTATCTAGATATACTGTACCCATGTAGCAATGAGGATTACAGAATTCACCTGCAGCTGCTGAAAAAAGTGATCCCTAACAGATGCAGTTTTTTAAAATTACTTTGTTTCACTTCTCACGCGTATGAATGAATTTAAAAAAAAAAAGAAGAGTGCACAATCTTTCTGCCATAAGCCATGTAAGGAACTTCACAGAAATCTAATCTCAGGCTAATGGAAACAAATTAGCTTTGCACCTTCCTTTAAATCCCTTCCCCCTTTCGAGATAACCAGGCAATGCGGGTAAATCATTTACACATTGATACATACCTAGATTCAATTTGCAAGGGATTTTTGTGTTGTGTTGTTGCGAACAGTGTAAGATGAGGGAAAACAGGATTTAAGAAAATGATGGACTTGATAGCAGCTCAGAGTTTTCATGTGATTGTTATATAAATGAGAAGTCTTTGGAGGCCAAGAGCTGGGGGAAGCCCCCCCCAAACAAAAAAAGAGCTGTCAACAGTGGTAATTGAATTTGTTTTGGTTGAATTTGCAACGTGTCTGTGTTATTCTCATTTCAAGGTGATCTTCAGCTTTATGGGCAGTTTATCTTGAGTGATTATATGAAAAGCATGGAAGGTGGAAGCGAGAAGAGAAAACAATAAACAAAAAATACTGGGAGTGTGGCAGGGATAGAGTGGAAAAAACAATCCTTACTGTGTTGCAACAGAAGGGAGAGGGAATGGAAAATTATGTTGTGAGAAAGGGATATAGAAAAACGAGTGAAAAAATCAAATGATATATTTCATAGTTCAAAGACAAAAACAGGCAAATTGGTCTTTTTTTAAAACACATCCCACAGAGACATAAGTCTGCAGTAAGCCGCATCATATCCACCATTAAGTGAATGCAGGAGAAATTAACATGCCATTAGTTCATACTATTCCAGAGTCAGATGCAATTAAAGCTAATGTGTGTGGAGTTCTGTACTAATTGACTGAGAGCTATGCGTGAGTTTGGTTGTGAATACTGCTTCAAATTGCAGCTCCCATCACATCCTCATGTTGAGACTACAAAAGCAGGTCTGATAATATGAATGGGATAATATGAGCTGCCAGATGCAGAAATGGTTTAAAAGAACTCCTGCTCTCATTAGCTGTCGTAAGTCAATACTTTAGTTATGTTAATGCTGAAACGCATGGTCAAAATGCGACAAGGTCATTATTTTCATAAAAGCTCATTATAGTCTAAAATTGGGTAATTTAGGCTGCCAGATAACAGAAGGTTTTCAACACACTAAGCCTCATTAACTTTTGCAAATCAATATTCAAGCTACAAATATCCTGCACTTTGAATTTTTAACTAAAGCATAAATGATAAGTGTTTTATTCTAGTTGGTTGGTCTAATGTGTAGTGCATCCAAAACGCATTTTCAGCCTTTATATTACGAGTTATTTGCCAAACAATTAAAAAAACCCCAAAAAACAGCTTTTCTCTCTCGACCTCAGTATCACAATCTCTGTAGAAACGTTGCCTAAATAATGTGGCTGTCAGGGGAGCGTAGATACATTTATCACGGTCTGCGGATTATGAATCAATATGTGTCATGTTTTGGATTCCAGTGAAATGTTTCAACAAGTCAGGGGGTGATGTTTTATTAAAATTCATTGATACCCCCTTGAAAACGAGATGATGCATGGTATTAAAAAAGTTTAAAGACATATAAAATGGACACTGATATGCATGTCCCTGTGTGTATGTGTGTTGTATAGGAATTTCTTTCACTTATGTATTAATCACGTTATTGTAATGCCTTGGTGCCACTGGATTTTAACATGTCTTACACTCATACTTAAGACAAATGGTAGGGGGTGTAGTAAGGATGTTGGGGGAAACAGGAACTCCAGAGGACCAGTCTTTTGTCTCTTTGAGGACTCTGGGAAGTAGCAAGGGAGTGTGAACCTTAAGGTGTGAAACAGCTGTGTACTGCCTCTTGTTCCTGGAGAAGGTATTTAACTGAGGGCCATGTTAGGCTCAGTGAGACTCTGCTGACCCTGCCCCGCGGTCATGCAGGGGCTCCATCAAGCTTGGTTGTCTGTTTTTTGTGTGCTTTGGATTAAAGAATGTTAGCTACCGCTCACCGCTCGTCTGCAGGCTTTATTTAAGTGGAAAACGTCCACAACAGTGTGTACTGTAAGCGCTAGAGGTGGAGCTGCTGGGCACAGTAAGCCTAATATTTCAGGTCAATTATCTGGGAGAAACCTTCTATTTAACATCTTTCAACCACAGCTTGTTCGTAGTGCCGCTCCCACCCTCCATGCTACGACATCTCCAAATAATTGTGAATCAACTCAAGTGCAATCCTGGGCACTAAAGCTAAAGAGGCCACTTTTCTGTATTCACAAAGTGAACCTGAGAATTTTGGTACCACAGACACTTAGCCTTTTTAGGTCAAGGCGTGCAGAGCAATGGTACGGTGATGGGAAAGAAAGACAAAACCTAAAGTGCCCATGCAAAGCTCATTTACAGGTTTGTTATTTTTCCTATGGATTTTTACTAGAACAGCTTTTAATACCAAGGCACCACCTCTTTTCACATGCTATCTGAAGCATTAACTGCTTTAATGTGTATATAGCTGTATTAAAGTACTGTGCAGGTCAGGCAATCACATAGCATGGTAGCTTTGGCCACATTAGCATAGCAGTGAAGATATAGGAACTTTACTTTGTTGTGTGAACATTACCATCAGAATAAAAGTATTCCCCTTCAGTTTCTGAGAGGCCGGGAATACAAGAACACTCTTCTATTTACTCTTACAGTCAACAGAACATTTGGTGTGCTTTGCTCACAGCTAATACATTTCAGAGCTAGCAGAAGCTGCAGCTGTCTGCATCTGGATTCAACTGAGGCAGCTGCTCATTCTTTGAATGTGTGGCAAACTAACTGCTAGGTGGGCATTATGCCAGCGGGTTACACAGTGACATAGAGATCTAACGGAAAATGGCCCAGACTACAAATAAGGAGTTTCAGGTACTTTGGAGGCAGTGGAAAAGAATTACCTCATTTGGTGTGGACTTTAGAGCTTCACAAAAAGCTATATAACTGAATATATGTTACAGGAAAAACATAATGTAGGGACTTTTAAGCGAGAACAGTTATACAATATCAAATAAAGGCCTAGTCCCTCAGGCACTCAGGATTAAATCAAATGATGTGCTGCTTATTTAACTCTATATGAAAGCGTAGTGAAGGCCTCATAGGTCTCACATGCCTTGGGAGCATGTGAGAGTGCTGAAAGAGGCATACTGACATGAAGGTCTAAATTC
Organism: Maylandia zebra; assembly: GCF_041146795.1. Classification (NCBI taxonomy): domain Eukaryota; kingdom Metazoa; phylum Chordata; class Actinopteri; order Cichliformes; family Cichlidae; genus Maylandia; species Maylandia zebra. The sequence continues at coordinate 12,954,655 of NC_135179.1, read as the reverse complement.
ACTCAGGTGCATGCAAGTGTGTTTTGGCCTCACCTCATTGGCATAGACCCAGTGGCTGTCCTTGGATGCCAGGTTTGTTTCCACAGCCTGCAGTGATAAATTAAAGGAGAAAGAGAGAGGAGAAACAGAAAGAGGAGGACAATTGAGGAACCAAGTGCACAAATTCATTGAGATCACACAGTAGTCCATGTAAGTCTCTTCTCAGGTGTCTCTGGAGCTTAATTTGTAAATCAAGACATCCTCAAACACAGAGAGGCTGCAGGTCCAGTGTGCAGAGAATACAACTAAACCACACAGCCTGTAGCACATTGGAGCAACCAAGCTTTTTAAATAGCGCTGTGCTGTATTTTTACATTGGATGTGAGAATGAAGCCTGCAGTACAAATGCACATAATTTGCCCACTGCAATGGGACCTCTTTCAATTGCCATAATAATTTCACATTCCCTTTTAAAACACAATAATGACACAAAAAGGGAGCTCGTGGAAGTAGGTGTCATTGTTGGATAGAAATGCATTACCATGAGATCTTGTGGCACCAAAGGGAGACTAGAGGGGTAATGAGTTGAGCAAATAATGATGTAAGTATCATATGTAATGTCGTGTTAATGCTCAGACAGAAAGACAACCAATAAACAATTTCAAATATCATATTCTCGTTATATATTTTACTTAGATGGAGCCACAGTTTTTCTCATTTATTTTGAAACTATGTTGATTTTCCAAAAGGGCAGATGCTGCATTGAAAGCACGCAGCTTTTTGCCACAGTGCAACAGTATTTAAATTTTACAGATAGTCAAACGTCAAGTGGTAGAAACCTTATTTAGCTTCGATGCATAATGGTTGCTTTGTGACTTTTTCCATTTTATTCACACTGAATGGAATCAGCTGAATACAAGGGCGCACGTCTACATGTATTAATCTTTCCTCTTACCCTGCTGCTCTGCAGTCACAACAATACGTTCTCTGCCTGAAGTCTAAATGGAGTAACCAATATGCACAGCAAAGAAGACTGCTGTTAAGGTAGTTAGAGCACAAGGAAAGTGTAACCTGCAGTTAGTGATGTGTATGTAAAAACAAAGAACCACCTAAAATCTCTGGGAAAGATGAAAATGACTATTCTTATGAATAATGAAGTCCCTCCATCGGTCACAAGTCTGAACACATCTGTCTTGCTTAACACATCACTGTATGCGCTCTTCTGCCAATTGATGTCATTAGTTTTTAAAGCAGAAGACCGATGCTTGAACATATAAAAGATTGAGCCCTGTGGTTTTACTAAACAACACCATGCTCATCAATAATAGGCGGTGCAGTGTACAGCTTCAAAAGCTGCTAATCAATCTTAAAACCTTGGAAGCCTCATGATTTTATTTTAATGTTCCTCTCATTGCCAAATTGATCTCATCAGACTGTAAGAGGACCATACCAGCACACAAGAAATATTTACCTCCATGACTAAAATACTTAAAATGAAAAAGTGGGGCCATATGCCTTAAAAAATTACCTTGAAATCCAAATGGGTATGCCAACATTATCAATGAATGCCACAAAACACCAGACATATGGCGGGTGCAATGGTCCACTGGAGATTTATGTAGAAAAATAGTGCTTCTAATCACTTTAAGTGTTTAGTTTCCTGTTTGACAACATATATGAAGCTTTTTCCTCAAAAATGTTCATATTTTCACATATAAAATGGTAAACTTTACTCTGTTTACTGTAGATGTGCTGGTCACTGACAATTTAATATTCAGATCAAGACAATTCAGATCGTTGTTACTATTGGACACTGCACATTAAATGGGACTAAACGAGGATCAAGAATTAAACTATTTATAGTTATAAACATTCAGAAGGTTGGTACAGTTTTCTAATTACACATTTCACATGATGGTGATGAGGGCAGAAAAAAAGTAAATGCTTTCTATTGTGTTGCTAAACCTTCAAGCAAAACAGTGGAGGGTATGTGTGCATGTGTTGTACAGTAGATCGCATGAGTGGAACAAAGCAACATCAGCAACAGTGTTCAAGGTTGAGCTGATGGGACCGCATTAGATTACAAAAATGACCAAAAAGAAGAAGGTTATAGCTGAGATTGCGTGAACTAAGGTATGGAGATTTTGAAAATAAACCTTGAATAGTGTTATTTCTGAAAAAAAATGTAAATAAATGTTTATGTGAAAAGGATTCAATGCAGGTTAGTTTTAGTATCTCAGCAGTGTTTTTTTCAAATGGCTCAAATGACGTATTATTGTTTTTTTTACATGGATATTACATATAATACATAAAATTTAAACATCACTTCACAAAAGAGAAGGGCAGTCTAATTTAATTGAGAAACAACTTCAGCATAACTTCTACAATAACTTCATCATCAATAAAACATTGGCGAAGACACACAATTCAGTGTTAATCTCAAGGTTAAATGCTTAAAAAAAACATGCGCACGCACGCACGCACGCACGCATGCACGCACGCACACACACACACACACACACACACCACATTCTTGTACTCTGTATGATATTCATTCAAATCATGGTAATGACGCTTTGGCCCTAAATAAAAGCTGACAATGATAACTATTGTCTGCCTTGAAGAATAGCCTTTACATTCAAGAGAGTCGACAGCTCCTTGAAGTGCATTCGTTGTTCCAGACAAAGTCTGTCAGATGCTATAATGGTAAAAAGAGAGTCAAGTGTGTAGTATGGGTTAGTTAATGTGTACCAGCTGCGATGCAGTGTTTTGTTGAAGCCGTGGGCACAACAGAACCCTACACTTGAGAGGTTCACCATCAGTTCACAGCACAATTCTGCACTTACAACTTAAGACACAAACCCTCGTTATGCTAAATTATGTTTGCAAGCTGATGTTTAACTCCGTTTCTGTACGTATGTGATGAACACATAACTGTGTAGACATACTGTGAGAAGTCATTGCTTATTATTGCTGTCGTTTTTCATCAGTGTTATCTAAGTGAGGAAAATGTGAGAATGATGAGTGTTGTTAAATGTCAACTGATACAACTATGTTTAACAGGAAACTAAATTAAGAATCAAAGTTCATTAGTTGTTTTGTTCTGTATCTCCATTTACGAGTGACAGTTCAGGCAGTCCATCGTTTCAAAACGTGAATCAAGGCAAGCAAGAACTTGGGGTCTCAGAAATGCTGAAGAGAGTTGCTCATCAGGATTCAAAACCCGTATCTCCTAAAAACAAGAGCAGCTTGGGTCCAAGGAAAATCCCTACATTATTTTGCCTAATCAGCCCCTCTTTTAAATCGCATGTAGTCTTATTTCAGTTGAACTATGAAAGGGTTTTCCACTTTGCTTGGAATTTATCATACCAAAGCCTAAAAATCCATTTGAAACCCTAAATGTTATCAACATCCAAGCAGAGCAATTTTAGCTTTGTGTTTTCTTTATTTCCATTCACTTCAGAAGATGATGTAACAGTGAAACTCTGGAGAGAAATGGGGTTTTAGAGGAGGAGGCACAGACAAAACCCTTGAGTGACATCTAAGGAGTATTCTATTGATACAGCCAATGCCTTGCATCGTAAGATCTCTAATCAGAGACGCAGAGGACCCCAGGCATGTTCTTATACAGTAGCAATGCCACAAAGGCAGTCAGAGAATGCCAACTCCAATTTAAAACCGTGACAGCCGAAAAGGGATTGACAGGAACTGCAGTTAGAAGGATGTGAAAATAGGTGGGGAGGGTTGGTGGTGGTTTGAGTAAGGCTCAGATTGAGGATAAATCTCCTGAATGTCAGAGTGCTCAGTGTAAACTCATTCAGTGTGATTATTTGTTGCGTTACAAAAATCACATTTTAAAAGCCAATCTGAATTGCACACTCAGCTGCCTGATTATTATGCATAACTCCATAAAAGTAATACTTTCAAATGCAACATAAATCACATATAATACATGATATCTTCATAAAAGTTCTAATATTAAGATTTTGCTGATACTAATCCCGAGTGGTGTTTAGTTTTAAAATAATTTTGAAGGCTGTAGTTTCTGCTAATGAATTGTATTGACACAGACTGTCCATGACAATGACATTGATAAACACTATGTTAAGACAAACATCAAATACGTATTTGATTGTGGTTTTGTTTACCTACTGCTCTTTGTCTGATGCTAACAAAGCCAATACTATCCACTGAATCTTACAAGATATTTCAGGATTGGGAAATGGAAACAATTAATAGCTGCTCGTCTTATTAAAACCAAATAATCAAAACATTTGTGGAGATTAAATTATATCTATTACAACCTGCATCAGAATTTTTAAAAATAAAGTAAGATAAGAAAACTGTCATTGAAGCTTAACAAATGTATGACTTGCGATAATCCACTGTTTGCTTTTAAAATGAGTACTGTTCTCGTTATTTTACAGCAACTATTCCGATCCCTGTAAGGCAATCTACAGTTTGGCTCAATCATCAAAATTCAATGTTGCTGAAGCATTTAACTACAGCCTGACAATATAAAATGAATAAGAATCACCAAGCGATACCAATTTCTGTTTTAGTTTCATGAGACATCACATTGTTACAGTATGTACCATAAAATAAAGCAAATAAGATTCATGCAGTAGTCATTTATATAATTATCAGTCCGCCCACCTGCAACAATAACATTTATATCTGCAGACTCACAGATCTCTCCAACCGCATACTTTTCTAAATGGAATCTCAGACTATCCTGATCACCACAACTCTGAATTGTATACAGAATAAGCAGAAGTAAGCATCAGCATTAATTGAAATTCTAACTGGCTCTGACTCCTCTGAAGCCATGTGGTAATTTATTTACAGAGTCATGAGCCCAAATATTATTGTTGCATTATTGAAAATTCTGAATTCACAAGGACAACATTGACCCAGAAACTGAGGCAAACAATGCTCAGACTGCAGGATTTGAGAGCTGAAACTGAACTGGCTAAACAGTAATCCGTGTCACTTTGTGACTGTTATTTCTGCTGCAGAGATTTAACCCTTTTCTGGTCTAATTCGATGCATGAAGAAAAAAGAAATTTAGTCATGCATTCATTAGTTAAAACAAAAGAATCAAATTGGTTGTGAAATACATGTATTATAGCTGAACTGTTGCATGTGAATGTCATTGACAATCACAACATGAGGCTGACCGTCCAGAGATGTGGTCCAGCTAATGATCTCACATCACCCAAAGGGTTGCATTTTCCATAACCATGCAAATTAGCTCATGTAGCCATGCTAAATGAAGTCTTGGTTTGCCATTTATTCCTTTTGGCCCATCTTTTCTTGCTGCTTAATGTGTGGGTTCCAAAACAAATTTTTTTTTTTGTGTTATAAGCACACAGTTTTAAGGTTCGGCAGGGGGCAACTGTTTCTGGTATTTTTAAGTGGATACCATTCACCAGGTCTTAGCATTTGGTCATGATTTTAAGAGGGTGAACAATGAAAGGTTTTGGTAGCAGTCCCACCTTCTGTGCTCTTCCTGTATTAGGGTCTCACAAAGAAGCCAGAAAGGCATAATGAGGTCTGTCATAAAAGATTCAAAATAGTCCCTCTGAGCTCAGCCTTGCAACTGTTGCTGTGGAAACACACCTTCAGACCACTTAATCTGCTCCATCGACAGAGCATTGAACAAAAAGATGCCAAATGCCCTTAGTATACGAGTATAGACGCATTCAAACTACTCATGACTACATACGCTAATGCATTCCTCACTACCGTCTTATTATAAAGTAATTCTTAAAAGATACAAGCTATTGTCCCATAGTCTTTAGTGATACCACAACGCTTGGACAAATTTCTTCTGACCCTGCAGTCTGAGTTTTTAAGACCAGGTGTTCCTTCTAAGGAGTTGGCACACGTGTGTCGCATTAAAAACAAATCATGACTCCCATCTGCCATAGCACTAAGGCTGCTAGCTTCCTCTGCATGTGGTTAGCTTCCCACGCCTTACGCTAGACATGAGTGGAATAGCTAATGTCCTTACTAGGTGACTCACCAGTTGGTACATTAGCCTTGGTAAATAAAATAAAATAAAATTAGAGGAACTGCACATAGTAGCAATAAAGTGTTCATTTCAGTCGTCATGTTCGGTCATAGAATGTTTTGAAATACAGAAAAATAGGCAGAATCAGTAATCAGTGATAATGTTCTATAAAACTTTGTTAAAACTGATTGAAAATTGTGAGATTAGCATTAATATCGCATAACTTATATTGAAAAGCAACAGGATTTCTTAGTGAGAGATGCCACACTCGTTTGCTGGAATCCCAACTGTGAAGTGGTCTTCAACTTTCCCTGTGGTGTATTCCCTCTATAAGCTGCTGGAGTAACTGTGAGCTGTAATGTTGTGAGGGGAATTTCCAAGAGTCACTAAAAGGATTAAAACTCGGTGTGACATTTTATGAATAGCATAGCAGGCTGAAGAACCTCCTGAGTGAAAGATTTCAGTGAAGCTTTAAGAACCTTAAAGGTGAAGGAGCAGTTACTATTTTTCAAACAGTGTGATGTCTTTGTAGTTTGTGGCTTGAGTAGAATTGGTTAAAATCCTAGAAAATTTAGGAAAAAAGAGTCTTTAAACTCTCTCTTTTAGATGTCTTTCTCTGAAAGGGTCCTCCTGAAAGAAAAACCCTCTGATTGATAAGATTGTCAGCACTGAATTGTGCTCAGATCAGGAAAATATCTCATTGTGAAATGAAGAGAAGTAGTGGTAAAAATTCATTTAGAATACTTATAGTTCACTTTGTCTTTTTTTGGAAAATATACAAAGTGAATTTCTAATCGCACTGAAGAGAATAGCATCTTCACATAACAATATCATAACCAAACTCTTCTCAGATTCAATTAGCATTATATGAGGGCATGCCAAACTAGCCGCTAGGTAGCCATTATGCAAATGTGTTCCATGGTGGCATAAATTAGGAACATAAGAAAAGGCTGAACTCCAACAACACAAGTCAGCCAGTTCTTGTGCAGTGTCTGGCACAATAACGCTCCTTGGTATGGGTTTCTGACTTGGATAAAGTTACAGACTTTTCAAAAGCGCAAAAAGCTGAATAAAGTATTAAAAGTAGAGAAATAAAATCACAGCAAAGACTGCAAAGATTGTTTAAAATTACTTTTACAACCAAACTGATTGCTTAACTAGAGAATACTGAATCACAAACCCTAGCTTATAAAGCATCTCCAAATTACTCAACTTTTAAACATAACATTTTAGTGAGTCACATAGATGCGTAACCACGTGCATTTCATAGCCAAAGAAAGTGTCGGGGATTGAAAGGAAAACAAGACAGGATCGCACTTCATATTTTAACATAACACCAAAGTACACTTTCTGAATGATACATCTTGGTACAGGATAAATTACTTTGCAATTCTGCAGGGTGCCCTTGGGGAAGCACCGAACATAAACTAAACCTCCGCACCTGGGGGAAATTTATGTTGTGGATCTTTGATGATATTTGCAATTGAATTTTTATTGCGTAGCTGATAGATGTGATAACCAAGGATAATTAACACAGAGGAAAGTGATTACCTCACCAAAAATTGTTTTGTTCATCTGTGACTGCAGTCGCAACACAAGGGCATGCAGATATACAATCACGGTGCTGTAAAATGTAACAAAAACTGTGTCCGGTATTTACACGCAGAAGCACAAATGTAGCATTATACAGAGTGTTAAGACGTTTAACGACAATATTACACAGAATATTGATGTTCCAGAAAACAAACAGTCACTTTGATGAATGGATGTCACGGCTGACATCTTTGTGTAACAACTCTGAGATCTTTTGGTTTAATTTTCAAAGTTTCTGCAGGATCGAAGCAGCTCTTTGATGCTCTTGAGTGCAATTTGTCAAGTGAATCATCAATGATGAAAATTAACACACCTGTGATATGGGGTGGAGGAAAGCTCAGCAGGTGACCTGAAACAAGCAAAGTCAGGAATTAAAATGAGGCAGATAGGCCAAATTCAAAATTGAAATCTGGAATTCATGGGACAAAGGATTAGAAGTGCATCTGAATAATGCATGCTACCATTATCTTACATTAGTTGAGTGATTTGAACTAAGTGAAATACAATAACCATTTTCCATAAGAGCACTTTGTACCATTCCAGGCCATTAGCTTCGAGTAAGTGAACAGAACTTTACTTTCACTCTGAACTTCACACCTTCAAAACACCTTGCAACAGAAAGGTAAGCGTTTTTGGGAAACATTAATATTTAAGCTGTCCATTTAGTCAAACTTGGATTCAAGACAGGATGGGTACATACTGTGCAAATAAAAGTGAGCCACTCCTCATTTTCTTTATATTTTTCTTTCAAGGAGCCAGACTTTTTGTAATTGTTTTAAGTAGTATCGAGCATCAGTTCTCCAGCAGAACTATTTTATGACTTATCCAAGGACAAAAAAGGCTCATAACTCAAGGGACAGCCAAGTCTACACATAATAGACAACTTAGGAAAGAACCCATTTTAAATGGTGTCTTCAGGTGTTTCTAGAAGCCTTTTCCATAAATACGAATAACTGATTATATACAACACACTTTGACAGGTATGTGATAGCACTTTTACACAGACACGCTCTTCCTAAAGAGCTATTAGTTGAAACTTGTGCTTGTATGGTATGCTCTTAAGATATCTAAAGATCCAAATGGGACAACAACAAAAAAAAGAAAAAAGAAAAAAAAAGATATCTAAGGAAACCGGATAAGTGGAGGATAAAAGAAGAAGACACAGGCCTAAAAAACCTTCTACAGTGTCATCTTTAGAGGGTGACTTTCTACAGTCATTTCTAAAACACATGGTCTTTCATGCTCTGTATCAAAAAATAACACCAGATTTTAACCCTTCACGCAATAAAATCTGAAAAGCACTCAACTGGAAACGGCTCAATTTTTTCAACAATGATCACGAAGACACGACAGCACTTTTACTGTAGTAAAAGCCTACATGCATAGAAAAAACACAATCAGACACTGTCATCCATGGATTGGTATCTGCAGAGCCCAGACCCCAACAATACTGAAGCAGTGTGTGACACAGAATGCAACAAAAGGCAGCCAACATCCAAATAAGAGGTGTAGAATGTTCCTCCAGAAGCCTGGAGCTGTACAAACTCTTTTTCTGCCTTATCTACTGTATTTACATTTATGTTTGCACATTTTAATAAATCACTGTAAATATTTCCCATTTTCCTAGCAAAGTATAGAGAACTGATGTGTGGCCTGAGACTTTTGCAAAAGCTACACACAAAAAAAAAATGCCTGAAACTTTTAGAAGCAGTTCGGTGCACAGAGTCAAGTGAATGACACTTCCATCTGTTTTGTTCTACATGAAAGCTGATTTGGGAAGCCGTGACCTTATCGTTCCATTAAGTGTATCCAGTCATAAACTGCTTTGATTACATAAGACAGTTGCATTTGGGCTCCTGTAGAGCATTAAGTACAGTTACACAGTTTTCACAAAGGACTACTACAATGTAGGACCCCTACATGACGCCCATGTCAGGGACCTTGCATGACAAACTGACATGTATGTCTCTCAAAACCTTTCAGTCCCTTCAGGTACTGAGGACTTGTTTTTCACATTGCCTCTAAAGAAACTCTGCCCACCAGGTAAGAACAACAAGGCACATTCAGACTTCAGACACACACTGCTGTAATCTCTGCTCTGGGGTACACTCTCATACTATACTGCTGAAAATGCCTCAAAGTCATAGTTCGCAGATGACTGCCAGGAGAGAAGAGTGAAAACAAGGGTTAGGTGAGAAATCAGAGAGAAAAAAAGGTGTTATAAAAGATATGACAGCTTAGTCAGGATGTAATGAAAAAAACAGTGAGTCACACAAGACTGTGGAGCATATCATGCACCTTATTTTTTTCACTACTCTAAGTCTCTCCTTTTGTGGTCTGTACACTTACAGTAATTCTAGTGATTTGCCTTAAGGAAAAAGAGTATATGCGGGAAGGAATTACTGGAGTTAATGAAATCCTTTTAAAATAGACTTAAAGTTTATATGCTAATTTTGAGCTTATTAATTCATAGAAAATAAAGCATGTGCTAGTTATTATTCTGTTTACTGTCACAAACTATGTCTGAATGTAGCTTTCCCACCTGTGGTATTGTATAAGACTCCTTTGAAAAGCCATTATTTCTGGATAATATTTTTTTTTAAAATTTGCCAACAATACATTATTGTTGCAAATAATCACACATCTTGATGGAGAAATACTACAATGCTTGCCTAAAGAATATGAGATACGTACATGCATAATAAACTTTTGATGCTTTTCTGAAACATTTCATCTCAATAAAGTTGTCTGCAATTAAACTGAGGAAAATCTGCTTTTCAAGATTAAAACCTCTGAATCCCACAAATGAAAATGCAAATATAGATTGCTTTTACTCTTTTGTGAAAAATAACAGATGTGGTTCTCTTGATGCGAGGCACTAGTTGTTCTAGATTTAAATATTCTTGTGTTCCGCATAAAGTACTGCCGATCAGCAATAGCTAATGTGGGACGCAGGTACAATTTTTAAAACTGTAAAATTTTTACCCGCTCTTTAAATTTCATTAACACCTAAAGTTTGCATTATTAGAAGTGTGCTGGCTTTGACTGACAGCTGGATACAGACAAAGGCAGTAGTTGTCTGCTGGGCTTCACCTCAGCTAATTAGAGTCGGTTAAGGGACTGGTGTGCTTTGTAATGCATTTATATAATAAATGCTGGGCAATATAACCTGTTCAAGAAGCTTCAGTTTTGCTGAGAAACATTGTATTAGTTCTTTAGCATATTAGTAAGAGAACAGCAGTAGTAGTGGGTGTCTGTGTAATGCTTCCATTCAGTCTATGGATACACTCCACTAACCAAGCTTGCTAGCATTAGCTGAGAACTTCTCTGCTTTTTCATCTAGTGATGGCTCCTGTAAATCTTCCCATGAATCTAAAATTGAGGTTTAAAAACAGTACTTTACACAGTAATGGGTGTTGTTATGTTGCATGCAGGGGTTTTAATAGAGTGCATAGCTGCAACATTTTGACTTATGTCAGTCTCTTAATATAAAAGTGTGAGCTTATGCTATTTCAAATCCACAGTGCAGTAAATAGGAATACTTTGAAGTGAAAAAAAACCCCCCCAGAAAAAACCAACCTGATAATAAAAAAAGAAAAGATGATGATACCAGAGTAGAGGCCATAACCAGGGGTGCCACAAGGGTGGGCCAGGGGGGGCTCTGGACACCCCCCAAAATGTGCTGGACCTCCCAGTGAATGTCCTATGTTGGTAATAATTTTAATAAACGTGAGCACAAGAGAAAGGAAGACACCATACAATACACTGAAACATTAACTTGTTATTTATTTCTGCATATACAATTTTTGTCATTCGCATTGTGTCACTTTGTACGTCCCTCACAATTTCCCGTCGTCACCCATTCCCCTCCGCTGTGCCCCTGCACTGTTCTGTTTTTAGTGTGTCACCCTAATATTTTTGTGGCCCATATACGGCCACCACTATGAAAAAAGGAGGTCACCCACAGCCATAACAAATGGCAGATTAGCACATTCGGCCCATGGTGTTAATGCTTTGTTTTCTCCTAAAAATCTCACTAAAAGGAACTCTTGTAAATTACTGCAATATTCCTGATGTATGCTGTTTCCCTCCTCTTCTGAATAATCAAGGACTTCTTCATGCTGGTTAGAGTCAGAGGTCATGGTAAGCAGACTGCTGGTATACAGACAAACTCTGCCTGATTAGGTACAAGCAAGCACGTTAAGTGGGCAGACAAATAAAAAAGAGGGAGCAAGATAGTTAATTGTGAGAGGTCAGCGGGGCCAAAGATGTACATGAAACTCATCACTTAGTCGAGAACAAAGTGGCATCTCCAAGAGAAAGAGATGCCTTGAGGAGAGCGGGAGTGTGAAAGTTTCAATTTTGACATAATGAAAACTTAAAAACAGAACAAAACAAAAACACTGAGAGCTAGCTGCCCAGTAAATACAAGGACAGAAATGAAATTTGAACAACTATGTTGGTAAAAGCATGGATACTTCAAGAATATCATTAACCAACCTCTTTGCTAGCATGTCAGTACACTACTGTGAGGAAACTGGACAGACAGATATAACAGTAGCAGATGGAAAAAAAATACCCAGCAAAGACCTGACAGAGGAGCTGAGAGATGAATCTATCTCCTGTTCACCAAAGCCGCAGCAGGAGGCAGCAGGACGCAAACAAGGAGAAAAGGCTGAGATATGCCAAATTACACAAGAACTGAACTGAAGATCAGTGGCAACAGGTCTTGTGGATTGATTCAATTCAAATTTGACATTTTTGGTTTGGATCTTCCAGCTGTTGCTCATTTTCCTGAAAAAAATATAAAGAAATGAGGAGCAGCTCAAGAGTTTTGCACAGTACCGTGTCAAATTCATTCCCATGCATGCCCTGCCACACATGTCCACACGTACACACACAAACACGTGCACCCACACAGTCTCTTTACTTTCCTTAGACTTGTGTATGTTTTGCTTTAATTACCTCGTTAAATAAATCATGAATGCTCGAGTGACAACATCATCAGCGATACTGTTAGGGGAATCATGTATGCTTGTTTAATGAAATGTTTCTTACTGTTTACTAGTCAGCATTGTGAACTCATCAATGGTTTGAGGTGAACACAGGTTCTTTTATGAAAGCTTTATAGATATTCAATGCCAGTGCTCTAAACTCTGGGGGCAATTACAACCAAGTCTGAATGGACTCCTAATTGTAGAGACAATAAATTAGTCAAATGCATGCTAAATGCATTTTTTTTATTTCCCTGAGACCACCACGATGGCAGCAAAGATATAATGAGATGTATTCTCTGTGTGGAGGTTTACACTTTTGGTAGAAAGGAATCTAATTTCCAACTGTGCTCTGGATGCGGTCTCAAGTAATGGTTATGCTGCTTTATAGCTGGCACAAGCTTTTCAATACACCTGAGGAGCACTTTAATTTAATCCGTCTCATCAGGATCAATAAATGTGTCTGAACTGTGACTCTTTGGGACACACTTGCCCGTTAATAGGCCAGAATGATTTTAGAGTGACCATTTTCTACAACCTCATATACGCAGTTTGGTGCTCTCCTATACTGAAAATCAACTCTAATCAAGCTGGAGGCCCACAGCACTGCCAGAATTCGCAAAAGCAAAGCTTTTACATGCATTAACAGAAACGTAAAAAAGTATAATATAAATTTTTTTTTTTTTACTCACACAGCCCTTTTCATACAGTATGTAGTGAAGTGCACATGGAGGGCTATGAGAAAAGAAAGATATGGAACAGTGGGAGGAGAGGGGTTCCCAAAGCTGAGGGGAAGGCGGAGCTGTGGGAGAGGATAGGGGGTGCATGATCAAAGCCTATATTTTGAAATCACTTACTTCTCCATTAGTTTGATTAATGGGGCCAGCTTCACAGTCAGACAGAGGCAAGGGCCTTGAAAAATGATGCAATTACTGCTTTTTGAATAGAGGGCTGAAAAGGCCTGTTTGAAAGAAGGATCTGGAGGATATTCTACAGGGCGTCCTGGACAGTAGACTTTCTCCTCTTCATCCATCTATCCTCCCACCACACACCCTGCAGCCTCAAACTCTACCGTAACCCTACCCATCCAAGGGAGATCTCATCAGACTTAGCTGCATGCTTCACTGGCCCTTCCTAAGCTGCAGCAGTATATTACAGTGTAAACTGTAATTAATATGTATTTGCTATTTTTTTAATGTTTGTTCCACATTCTGTTTAACACTTAGATGACACCTCCAAAGCATTTCTGTAAAGTTCTTTAATGACGTGTCATCTTAGAACATGTACTGTACTTAAGTACATTTAAGGTATTATTCAAATATTGAGAATTTAAAAAATCCCTGGAGTGATCAGTCATGACAATTCTTACTTTTTAGTAAAACGTCCTAAGGAAACATTATGCCACTCATGTCCAAAGGCTCTTAAAAGTTCACATTGGTTGGACATTCAAAATAGGGATAGCTATTATTATTTTTGCATTATTGTATGGGTGTTTGAATCTGTGTAAAATGATCAAAGAGTGGGTTGAGGGTGGAGGGGTGACCTGCATATTATTTGTAATGGAGAATGTTTGGCGTATGCAGATAATGAAAAGGTACAAGGCACATAGAGAAATAGTTTAAGAATTTCCCATCTGCTCTTGGGCAGACTTTTTGTCTGAACATGACACTAGACAAATGTCACAATGAATATCGCTGAAGTTCTTAAAACCCTATTGCCCAATTATAACTGCTTTCATAAGACAGTTTTTATGTGATGCACTCTGCAGGAGGCAAAGGAACAAATTGCTTTCTTAGCTGATCTTGAGTTCAACTAATGAGGTCAAATCACTGCACTGCCCAGAGAATGAGAGGAGTGAAAAAAAAATGAAGGAATGAAAGACTGTGACAGTGGCAGAAAGAAGGGCTTTGGAGGTGGAATTCATTCTTGTCAAAATCTTTATAATCCACTGCATTTGGCAAGTCTTCTGAAAAGTAGAAAGGGCAGGAAAACCTTTACTTAAATGCCACCCAAACTGTGTAGTTTTGGATAGTAACTACTTTTCAGCAGCCTCACTGTAGCAGTGTGATTAAATTTTCTGCTCCATGGGGGTTTTCTGATCCTGACAGTTATGAGACAACAAATGACTCTGCTTTCTGTCAAGTCTGGGAGACCTCTGAACTTTCTTCATCTGCTTGGGGTAAAATTACAACAACAGTCATGTCGCCCGTGTTTGAATGTAGCATCACAGAAAATATTTCATGTTACGCCAGTTTGTGTGCCTGCCTGCTTGGATTTCTCTGTGTGGTCTTACATGCAAAAATGCTCATTATGAGTTATTAAACATGAAAATAAAAAATAAATAAATACATAAAATGAAAGTACTGTTTCATTTCCTTGGGGGGGGGGATGAGTTTAGAATGGCAGATGCATAGAAGCAAAAGAATCATGTCGTAAACGTGCAGCAAGGTCCAAACTTTAATTTTACAGAAGACTTGTTGGCATGATAGTGTGAATCTTCCAGTTCTTTACTACACTTGAATTAAATACACAACAACAGAGTGTTGGCATAACAAATAAAGCAACAATCTAGGCAGAGTATGAAATCAAAGTTCAAGATGTGTCCCTGTACTCCTTCAGAGATTAGCATTTACAGTAATTCTCTCCAGAGCGCTCTTTGGGTTTTTACGCCAAAATCAGTTAAGCATTTCACACAGTGCTCACGATGCAAAGTAAATCCGCTAATGCAATTGCAGCGGCACTCACAGCCTCCCACAGACTTGCGGGGAAGGCTCTTCTCAGAACAGGTTTGTGCAGCAAGATGCTGATGACCTGTTACAGAAATAATAGCTTCATTGAATGATATGGGGAATATCCATAATACCCATGATAACAGTGAGGTGTCAATCAAATAGCATGTTGATGATAAACTAACTAAACAGGAAACATTTCTGAATTACTTTTGCTATATGAAATTATTCTAGTAATTTACAAAGACAGTTAGTGATTCATAAACAACATATTGAATATTGCATAAAAAATGTTTGCGCTTCCTGTTCAACAGGAACACCATCTGCATATCTCCATGTACAGTGCTTATGCATATATGAGCTTCAGTATATGGACATATCTTGAATGTGGGGGTTAACACAGACCTGAAAATGAGACATCAAAGGAAAGCATGAATATGCATGTGCACATGTTGTACACTGACTCATAGAGGTTTGAGTCAAAAGTAAATAGGAAAACAGGGAAAAGTAAGTCGAAAACAGGTAAAAAATGGGGTAAAGGGATACTCGGACCAGCATTTATATTTATATTCTTTTCACTGGGGCTGTACTTTAATTGAACATTTTCTCCTGAGCTTTTGATCTGTGATAGGCTGTGTGCCAGGTACCAATACAGTACTTGTTTTCCAAGTGGTTGGCTTTGCAATTACCCTTATAACTCGTACTGTATTTTGAGTCTGCCACTTGGGAATTGGGCAATAATCCTGAGCCCACAGCAACAATTTCACAGACACAGAACTTTCCGACAATATTGTAGGGTTTTGGTATAATTGCATCTCATATTATGCTGGAGGGAGATAAATATACAGAGTGATAAAGCTATTAATGCATACAGACAAAGTAACTGTCTGTATGCATTTTCACTGTTCCAATTTAGAAAGAATATGAGTTACATAAGCGTTTGGGAAAAAAACAAAAAACAATAAAGGAACTGAAATAGCTTAAATGATTTTTCCACACTGAAAAAAATTATTAGAAGTATAAAAGTGCACTTAACAAATTCTGACCAGCTGGGTTTTGGACTCTCATCCTACTGCTTACTGATTTACAATACAGGAGTAAGAATGAAAAAAAAAAAAGAGTCGTATGCAGCTCTGGAGGTCACTAGATAAATGAGACTTCACTGAATGCCTTTTATGACATTAACTATTCTCCCTTCAGAAGTAATAAAAATTGTCTAGGAGGTTTACTGTTTCAATAATGCAAAAGATAAATCACAATCAGAAACATCAATCGAATCTTATCACCCTCTGTCAGGACAAGAATGTGTTTTGGGTTCTGCTATGAAAATGCATAAATTGAAGAGGTGTGTATGATGTAAACTACTGTGCAAAAGTATTGAACCACCCCTTATTCCTTTATTATTTAACCCAAAGATCAGTACTTTAAAAGTGGTCTTCAAGTTAGATTTTTTGCTTAGATTTTTGTTAAGCTATGAACCAGTGTTGTATCTATGCATAACATACAACTTAGCAAAGTTTGCAGCACTAAGGTGATTCCGTAAGAGCTATTACAAAAAAACCTGGCGAGCCTAAAAAAGCAAATGAACAATATCTGAAAGTCATGTCCTAAAGAAATAAGTAAAGCCTGTCACATGACCTGAGAAATGTATCATACTGTTTGTCAAATTTTGCTGAAATGGTCTCAAGATATGCTAAATTCAATAACTGGACTGAATAATAATAAAATAACAAATTGTTGGAATTGTGACTACACAAAAATACTGCCAGATTTTGATCCATTTACTAAGCAAATTATGAATGAAAAGGCTACAGAAGCCAGAGCGCTTCGAATTGATAGGCCGCAATTGTTGTTTTCATCACGTCCCCTTATTATCATTATAATCATTTTTTCCACTTTCATCATCAATAACACAATTCTCAAGTTATTTACCTATTTACCCAAGGCCCTTTCCCACATTTGAAAAAGTCCTCTGACGTTTATTAATGTGAAGAAATAAGCCATCACCTCAAATACACCACCATTTTAATTCTCCAGGATTACTTATGAAATGGCAAATTATTTATGAAAAGCTCTTTAGCTTCAGCAGATGATTCATACTTGCGCAAGTAATAACTATCCATCAAGTAAAGAGCTTGCCAACTGCCCTGATTTCGATTTTAATACCACAGTTTGGATATACAACCATTTCTCTTGATTATTCAGCTCTCCCATGAGATATATACATGAAGAGTGGGTTTTATTTAGATTTTATTTTTGGAGTAAACTACTTTCTTAGTATTGTAATGTAGGAGGTAACCTTTTGTACACATGGGCAAACTCATCATGAATATTTCATCGTCACGGTTACTGAACGTTGCAGAGTTTCATATAGAGGTACCAATAAATGATCAAGGACAGAGAGGGAGCCATTCATTATTTACCTGTCAAATAGTGGCAATTATTCGTCTCGCAAAGCAATTAATGTTTTCTCTCTGCACACTACAGTCTCTCCATGCTTTATGATAAACACTCAACTTATTATGGAGGGAAAAAAATCACATGGAGCTGCTTAATTTAGTCACAGACACTCAAACTGTTCAAACCAGGGCCAGGGAGCAAAATTATTTTCTGGAGTTTCAAAAGGCTACAAAACAAAGCTTACACTGAAACAGAAATCTATTACACTTGTCCTTTTATTATTTCCATGTTACTGATAATACTAGAGGGAGGCTAAAAGGTGTACAAATTTATACCATAACGTACCTCTCTGCCTGCCTAACAAAAAGATGACAAACCAAATAGAGTTAGAATATTAGTGAACAAAACAAGCTTGCAGGGAGGGTGAAGGGGGATAAACACACAAAGAGAAATGGCAACAAAGATAAAAGTATACAGTGCAATAAGGGGAAAAAAAGCAAAGGGGATGAGGTTATGGGAAATAGGCAAGGGCGGCAAGACAAAGTGTCCATGTAGAGGAAAACATCAAACCATTAAGGGAAAAATACAAAGAGCTAAAAAAGGACCGCCCTGTAACACGAACGTAAGGGGAAAGTGAGACAGCGAGAAAGAGAAAAGGAGGCAACAGAGGGCAGAGGAGGATGGGATGTAGGACAGTGATAGATCGTTTTCTGGCAGCCTCAATTTGTCATGCTGTTATTGGGAGGAAAATGGAATAGAGGAGCAGCACTGAGGGTCAGAGCGAGAGGACAGAGGTCCAGAGGTGGGAGCGTTAAGCCAGTGGGGAGCAACGCCAGTGGACTGTAAGCGAGATAAACTCCACACACCCCTTCAACTCTGGCCCTCAACGGATGATCGGTGAGGCTACAGTGCTCTGATCACTCCATTCCAGTAACCACTGCCTCACACTGGTTGACTGGTTCATGTCTAAACATGACTTTAGTATGTGAATAGTCTATGTTCAGTGTTCTCAAAGTACAGCCCAAAGATAATGATAGATCATGGTAACATTTTATGCAGTAGTATGTATTCCATTTATCCACAGATCATATCATACTGTACCATCTTGGAGCATTTAATTTCTTGACCTTTCTAACACTGACAAGTGCAGCTGGTATCAAGGAATATTACAGCCACCTTAATATTGGTTAAAAAGAACCGTATGAAATACATATCGTTAGCTTCATAGCATAAGTGCCTAAGTCATTGACTTAGTCAAATGACTTAGGCAATTATGCTATGAAGCTAACGATATTCACAAACACCAACTAGTGTTTGATGTGGTTTTTTTTTCTTTGCAGCCCTAAATCATTCCACTCCCTAAATTGGCACAAAGTCATCAAAATTTCATACCCTGCTCTATGTGTTTTCTAATCATGTGACTAAATGGCACGAGATTTAAAGGTATTTAAAAGATCCCTTGGGCAAGACATAGAACTCCAAGTTTCTTCCTCAGGTGAGTTTGAGTGTATAAGTGTGTTATTTATTTGCATAACCTTGCTAACGTTAGAAGGTACTGCAGAAGTGCAGATCATTTACTAGTAAAGCCAGTGTAATGTTTTCTAGAGGAACTTTGGGAGATAAGGTAAGACGTTTGCACAGACTTTATAAAAAAGAGGCAAACAGCCACTGTGAGATCACCCAATTGTTTCTGGACTTTCTATTTTAAACCATTATTGTTAGCATATTGACCAAGCCCCTATTCATAAAACATATATTCTACACCCAAGCTAGTGGCTTGTAACTAAATGCTAATGGGCTCATTTCACCAAAAGCATAAATTCTATTTTCATGGTGAATTCAGGGGATCCCTAGAGTCACGCTAACATCACTATAAACCTGAAAAAAAAAACAAAAAAAAAACTGAACACCGTAAACTATACTTTATAAATGTGTGCAGAAATGCATGGTTTTGAGTGTTGTTTAACAATTGTATTATTCTTAATAAGCAGCAAAAGCTAATCTAAACCATATTTGGATTAGAAATGGTGATATCGCTCTAATCAGCCAAAAAGAATATGACTGCAGTCACTGTCTGCTCATAAAGAAAAGTTAATCTTAATACTGAATAGGCTTTTATATAATGTCCACTATTTAAAACTTCAGCTGCACTTCCCCTGCTAAGTACTAGCCATAATGCCTTTCTGTTTGTCACCTCCATAAATTCATGCCACTCAACTAATGACAAACTGTAGCCTTCATTTGTATTATGAACCGGTCAAATCCAGTCCTCTAGTGGATGCGAGTATTCTTTTTGTGTTTTCTTTCTAAAAGAAAAAGAAAACTAAACAGGCTGTGCGGTACTTCTGGAGCTTTTTAATTATACCTGGCCTCACTCATTAGCACTAAGGGAAGGGGTGTAGACAAAACTGGCAGTGATAGATCTGGGGAAAGAATCAGGGGTGATTGCATATGCACACGTCTGTACAATCTCTGTGTGTGCACAAATGCAAAAGATGTTGTTTGTGCCAACACTACGCACCCCTGCACCAACACCATGCTCTCTGTGTCAGGTTAATGAGTCATGCCGGGATAAACACTTCCAGGTCATAGCCAGCTTTATTCCATCTGAGAGAGAAGGAAGGTTCAGGTGCCAGAAACACAACTGTGCTACATGCTGGAATAGTTTGTTACAACATAAGGGAAAATCTACTTGTTGAGAGTCTACTGACTACCGCTGATATGGTATAAAATTTTACCATATGCGTCACCTGTGAAGCTGCGTATTGCTCATGTAGAATGTCAAAAACTGGAGCAACAATAAAAATGGGGTAAACAGTGCAGTAGAGAAAAGAAAAAGAACTGGACAGAGGAAATGAAGACAATCTAGACAGCGGGGATATTAGCTTTTACTCCTGAGAGGTGCCAAATGGTGGAAAATTGTTTTAGACCTTCTTCATGGTTCAATAAGTTAAAGTGCCACTGATAAGAAGGAATAACATTTGGATCAAAAACATAGCTGATAAATCTTGAGTAATTTTTTTCTTTCTCCAATCCAACCACATTTGGTAAGTCTGTTATTGGAACATTTTTCTCAAATTCCCATCACTGTAACGTTGAAGTGAACACAATACCTGCAAACATTTTTTTTCTTCCGTACCATTTCCAACCTGTGACACTGACTTTGACAAAATAATTAACACAAAATGGTAAAAAAGTAAGAGCTTTCTGCCAAACAACATCTATTGCTTTGCTGCCAGAAAGCAGTGGATAAAATGTGCGTGAGACTTGTATGCATGCACCCTATGTGTGTCTGTCATGTCAACGGCATGACCCTCACCGAGAAAAGTCGTCAAAGCGCTCCATAATAGCATGTCAACTGGGGCTGCTTTTAAATTACCATCGCCAAGCGTTTGTGACGCAATAAGACAGAAGAGAGTCCTTGACATTAAAACACAATTCATAGCAAGGGCAAATGTGTTTATTGCAAATCAAACTCAAGTGTCACATGGGTCCATTTTTAATCAGCAAATCGTGATCTCACATCTTGACAAGTGGATCAGTTTGTAACACAGTTGCCTATCTGACATGCAGTCACACAGCATACTAGGACAGCCCGAAGCCTTGAGTCAGTACTGGTTGTTGGGCCTGCCTGTTTCTTCTTTCTTTTCAGTTTCTAGGTAATAGCTCCTCCCTTTTAATAAAGTCAATTAAGCTGGTTTCCTTCAATGATGTCTCTCCTCCTGGAAAAAGGTGACTTTCAGGCACCCAACTTGGTTTTCATTTTCTTGGGTTTCATTTTGTTGCAGCTATCTCCAGTATAAGCCACTTGTAGTTTATAGGTTAACGCCTATTTTTCTTCAGTTCGCTATTTCTGAAATTACGATGAACAAATTAGCTTTAGCAGAAACTCTTATATGTGCCTTTCCCCTTTATTCTTGTGTCCTGTGTGCATAACACTACACATGCTCAGAAAGTCCTTTGTGCTTCTTTTGTCATTCAGAAAACAAAAAGCGTTTTCACCAGTCATAGTAAAGTAGACATGACAAAAGAGAGAGTTGTCAAAAATTATTTACAGGACTAAATCATTTTAACTATAGACTTGATGAACTATGTACAAGCTATTCAAGGAAAAGGGCACTTAATAAAAAGTAGTTTTTATGCCACAGTTCTGTTCGATACCGAAGACCTTGATCGAGTATAAAAACAGCTCCAGTGTATTTTCTCAGTGAGTGCATTAATATTACCTTCTACACTTTGAAAGACATGAAATATATGGATAATGAACAAGATGCTGTATTTGTTAGAGAAGGTGCATAAAGCAGAAGACTGAGGCAAAATCAAAATATCACTATATGACAGGCAATGTAGTAATCCACAGTCACCAGTCTAGCAGGTGAAGGTCACAGTACTGCATGCCTAGAACTATATGGCAGTTCACACAGAGCCTCTCTGACAGTTAATGACATGGTTGCTTTAAAAACAGATTTTCTTCAAGGTGAAAATCCAGTAAATTGAAAAAAGAACTGTGACAGATTGAAGCTACAGCTGAGTCCATAAGTATTTAGAAAATGACATAAGTTTAGTCATTTTATTTCTGTACACCACCATAGAGAGATTTTGCATCAAAATAAGAACAAGATGAATAAAATTCAAGACTTATTCAGGGTGTTTGAGACATTTTTCTTTATCGTCTCCCCTTTTTAGGGGCTCAGAAGTAATTAGATGACTGACTATCAAACAGTTTTATGGTCAGGCCCCTAATACAGAGAAAAACCTTAAAAAACATTTTAGACAGATAACAAAAATTTTATGCGTGGCAAAATAACATTCAGGTACAAAAAAAGAAGAAATGCAAAATCCAGCTCAGAAGAACTGGAATACTACAGAAGACATTTGAAGTGGAGATGATAGAAATCTTTCTCTGGTTAAGAAACAGTCTTTCACAACATCTAACCGAGTCAAGAACGGCCTTGAGGTCGTCTTGAAATGTACAATGTAACAGGATGAGTTCTGAAGTGTACAGAGCTAAACTCTGTGCTCAGATTCAACAAAACGATACAAAACTGATCACAGAACGCTTCACAGTAGAAATGGATAATGACCCAAAGCATACCGCAAAAGCAAACATCATCAAATGGTGTTACAGTTATTCACAATTTAAAGTTAAAAATAGCTTTCGCTTACTTACTTTGAGCTAAAATCATTTCAACAGTCTGTTGTGCGTGACAAGCTCGGAAACCTTGTTTCCACGTTTTTGATGGAAAGCATCCATGTATACAGCATCCACATTTACAAGCTTGACAAAAACGTTTCCAACTGCCAAAGTCCATTATTTTGTTCTCTCTGACTACACTGGACCTATTTAACCATGAGATCATTGCCAGTAGGTACAGTTGGTCAGATACGATATACATTATCTTAGTGCTCATCGCTTTTGTCTTTCTCCACTTCCATTTCTTCCATTAGATTTCACCCATTACCATTTCATGCAGAGGTGCTTTATTATGTTGATAGAGGCCGCCCCCCCCCTTTAGCGCCCAAAACTCTTTCTCACTGTTAACCTTTTCACTCTACATCCATCTCTTTTTTTCCCTCTTGTATTTGCTCTTTCTTTCTCTTTCTGTGAGTCCCCCCTTTTAACCCTCCTACTACCTCTATGGAGCACCTTTTTCTCCCTCTCACATTACCTGGCAACAGCGCTTGTCACTCTCATAGCTTGGTGTAGCCGCTGCACATGAGGCAGACCTCACCAAGCCCCTGTCCTCATCCATCAAGTGCGCTGCAGAGCTGGCATGCCAGCTGACACAACCCATTCTGTTTTCCGTCTTATCAACACCTTCAGGAAGCCTCCATCCGACAAGAACACTGACAAAAAATGCTATGGAGACTAAGCAAATAATTCATTTATATTGCACTAGAAAGGCTTATACTGTGCATGCTTCTGTAAGGGCCTTAAACCAAAATTCTGACTCTGATTTTGTTATACTAAATGCATTACTGCTCAGAACTTAATACAATACAATTAAATTGCAGAGAAATTAATGATCATTTGAATCTCGGCATATTGATC
The DNA here is from genome assembly GCF_041146795.1 of Maylandia zebra. Lineage (NCBI taxonomy): Eukaryota > Metazoa > Chordata > Actinopteri > Cichliformes > Cichlidae > Maylandia > Maylandia zebra. Next base: position 12,930,892 of record NC_135179.1, on the reverse strand, counting down.
TCCATTTTCAGCAACCATAATTCTAGTGTGTCGGTGGCATACGGTAGATAATGACAGTTTATATTAAAAGGCTAATTGATCACGAGAAAAACCTTTTTTCAACTTATGTAAGTACAGCTCAAAGATGTTTGACTAGATGAGTGTGTGGAGAACCAGCCTTTGTAGCTTCGATTATAGTAAAATAAAGGGAGAAAAAGAAAGAAATAACTTTTTTTCCCCCCTCTGACACTCAACAGAGCATTCTTGTCCCAAGAAATGAAGGCTAAATTTTATACAACAGTATACTACTCTCTTCATAAAAACACACACACGGGCTCCAACCAAAAGTAAAAGTGAGAGGCCTTGGTATATAACTGAGCATGAGGACAAAAACATCAAAGAATGGAGTTTAAGAAAACAGACCCAGAGGTCCTCAACTGGCAGTATTTTTCAATTGGTAACCGTCAAACTCCAGTCTCAACTTGGCCTTCTAAGGTTGCAAAGAAAAGGCTATATCTGACACTGGCCAATAAAAGCAAAATATTGAGCAGAGAAAGAGAGATGGGTAAATATTATACACAATTTTAAGATGTTTGTGTCAAAAAGAAGAACATTTATGAGATGTGAAATATCTGAAACAATGTCTTGAGTGCTTGATGTCATCTTGCAAGCATGGCTGGGCGAGGGAGTGATGTGTGACATGTTTCTATAGGATAAAGAGGACACTGAACTGGGGAAAGCATCACTCCATTTTTTAGCCCCATGCCGTACCCTGTGAATGTCGCGGTCCTGTGTCCTCCTACAACAGAACATTGACTTATAATGTACAGCTTCAAGCTATGCAAAAACTATTTAGAAAAAAAAACAGTCAGCTGATATTCTGCCTATAATGGTGTGGTGTGGCTAGCACAGTCACCCAATCCTCCAACAACATGGGTAGTGTTGGGTGTAATGCATTACTGTGAAATGCATTACACCCAACACTGGTAATGCATTTCACAGTAATGCATTACCAGTGTTGGGCAAGTTACTTTATATTAGTGATTTAGTTACATTACTAGTTACTTCTATCAAAAGTAACTCAGTTACTTCAAGTTACTCATTACTTTCAAAGTAACTAGTTACTAGGGAAAGTAACTTTGGTTTTACTCAGAATTCTCTTGTTAATGTGTTGCTTCCCTAACTGGATACTAGAGGTGGGCGATATAAACAATATACGATAGAAACGATATAAATTTGGCCAACGATAGAGATTTTGACTATACCATTCTATCGCAATAGCGCATGTTGATGATGTCATCAAGCTGCGCCTGTTTTGGTCGAAAGCATCGCAGCGGCTACAACCATTATCGTCTGCAAATTATGCTGATGATGATTCTAACCTACGTCACAGCGTCACGTGCGCTTTTTACATCCAACGCGAAAACTGCAGTCCTGGTGCTTTCGATTGTGCTCAGAACTCGGAAATTCAGCCTTCCGAGTAGGAAGATGTAGGCAACTCCAGACTGCAGATGAGCTGCATACAGGGCTGGACTGGGACAAAAAATCGGCTCAGGCATTTTGACTAGAGACCGGCCCGCCATTATAGGAAAAAGCATAAAGCCTTTGAATGAAAACAAACGCTGTTGTGACAGGGATGTTTACTGTCTTGTTGGCATATATGTATCAATCTATCCTATTGTTTGTTGTGAGATTCAGACAATTGTTTGTTAAAAGCTAGATATTTTAAATGAGAATACGAAAGTACAGTATTTCTTTGTGCCCCCCTCTCCCTGGCCCCCCTGGCAAAACTTTGCTAGATCTGTCCATGCACAGTTACCAGCTGTCAGCTACATAAAAAAATGGATCCTGGTATTATTTGTCTCTCAGAAACAGTCCATAACTTCCCTTCAACTTATTCATGTCACCTAAAAGGTAAACCTGTTTCTCTTTCACCTATTCAGCTCTGATGATTCAGTAAGGACATCTCCTGGTTTCATCTTCATGTTTCCCTCTCACCACATATCCAAACCGACATCATGACCAGCAGGTTTTACAGCTGGGGCTCCAGCAAACATCAGCTGATACTAGAAATTAATATAAAAAAAATAGCTGATCAAGCTTAAACGTGCTCCTGTTGTTTAACGTGACCTCCGCTGGTTTCCTCTTTCTGCCGTAAAGTGGGCGATAAACAAACGAGAGAAAAGCTAATCAGCTAATCGGGGGGGGGGGGGGATGTCATGTCCAAATTCATGGGCTGCATCCTCCTGAGGACCCGGCCTTCGCAGTCTACGTGGGCCTGGTCCTCAGAAGTTCGGGTAGGCCGGAACTAAACGGCTGTGAAATTGGACGGTCTAGCCTTCTGTTTAGTGTTGCCGCTGTCTCGGTGGATTTTAATAAACTCGGCCGTCTGCTCCTTGCTATCTAAAATAGCGTAAATTCTCGACCATCTCACACTTCTGTTTAATTAGTTTTCTGTTTGACGTTTATTCAGCTGTGTGAAAACCAAGGAGGAACCCACCCAGGGGATTAATAAAGTTTTATTTTATCTAATCTAATCTAATCTAATCTAATGACTTTAATCTCAGCCAAACCGATTTACAAACGAACAAATAAAACACTGAAAAAAGACCAACAATAACATTTTTAGGTTATCTAAGTGACTCATATATTACGTTAAACCTGAGTAGCGAAAGTCCGCGGTGATCTGAAAATGATGTGCCGGGAATTGTGCCGTTCTCGGCGGCTTCAGTGACCCTCGAGCTCTCGGCTAGCTATCAAGCTGGTGGATAACAGATGTCGCCTCGGGTCTCTCCTCCTGAGGTGCCTCCCCTTTCCCTCAACCACCTGCTGGCCTCCACCACTTGCTAATGTTACTGAGTTATTTTTACACTAGTGATGGGATTTCCGTCTCTTTATAGAGAACCGGTTCTTTCGGCTCGACTCACTAAAAAGAGCCAGCTCTTTCAGCTCCCAACCGACTCTTCAGGTTGTTTTGTTGCTTTAATTAATTTATTATTAACAACAATATAAAATTATGCACAAAAGGAATTACTAAAGTAAAAAAACAACAACGTGGTTTTAGTTATATATGTTTATATATATACGGTGGCCCCTAGAGACAAAGCACGTACAAATTCCAAAGCATGTACAAACTCCAAAACACATTTCTAGCATTAACTGAACTTCAAAACTGAACTACCTAGATCACTTAAATTACACAATTGAAAGCATGTGTGTATTGTTTGTGTATTTATACACAAGCACTCATATATATTCAAATAATTTTAAAAAATGTTCATTTACCTGTTACTACCACACACCAAATCCGGTCGTTTGCTTGCTGGCCCGTGTAGCCACTAGGTAACAAAAGCTCAACACTGCGCCCTAGCATCCTGGAGCACTTCTGTTGTGTTTTGTACGTGTTTTGGAGTTTTTACGTGCTTCTGAGTTTTTACATTACAGTTACAGTTATATTGTTACTTTGATTACAAAGTATCTTCAGTTATCTCCCAATTATAGATAGAAAGAGATATGCTTCTGTCTTCCTGCACATGCATGCTACAATCAACTTTCAGGAAACAGATTTAAGTTTTTGTTCCTAAGGAAGAAAAAGGGTGGTGTGTTCTACAGGTTTTGAGTGTGCAATACTGAGATGCTGACTGCATCCAGGAGAGGAACAATTGTATAAAACTGCTAAGACAACATCAGTACTTGGAAAGCATCTGCACAGACAGCATGCAACCTCAAAGCTAGCCAAGAACCCAGAGGGATGTTAAAGCTGAGTGCAAATGTGACCTCGACCCATCATTTTAGACCTGCTAGGTGATCTTGACCAATACTGTAGGAAGAGCAGTGAATCTTGTGAACTGTTAACAGACAGAGGGATAATGGACGGTTTGCTGTGACATCCATAGCTCATTGGTCCTTCAGCCAAATGAACTAAAACATTATATTTTCGGGGTGACCCAAAACATTTGAGCAATAGTGCATTTACTTGGATTAAACTATATAGTTACACATATTGAGCTTACCATTAGGACACATTATTCATTTTCAGAATTCGCATTTAGCAAAGGTATTTGAGTTGCTTAAAGCATTTAAATCACCATTGGTGAAAATGAATGATTATCTCACAGGGCCACAGCCTAGAGCCAAAAATCTAATTTGAGTGTCTTCAAGAAATATAGCCTGGGGCTGCTCCACTGACAATTAATTGGTGAGTGACTTTGGTAACTCATAAAATGTGTCAAGATTTTTTTTTTAACCTAAATGTGCATCATTTTAAGTAAGTGATTTAGCAAATGCTCACTAATACAACCCAAGGACGAAGAAATGGGACAGCTGAAAGCTTAAAATTCCACTTTATGGCTCTCTAAAAGGCTTGTGTGACTCCAGTGAAATCCTTCTATCATGAAGGGAACAGAGAGCAGTCAGGTGTCAGAAAAGAGGCACAAATGAAACAGACAGAAGACGCTACATCCTCTCATGGCCAATGTGAACAAGAGACTAGATGGCAACTGTCTAAATGAGAGAGGAGAAGCGCCCAGAATCTCACCATAATACCACAGGCAGTGTCAATGTCATGCAGTCTGTTTATAATACCAGAATGACTGTGCCCTGGGAGTGGACAGGAGAAGACAGACTTGTGATTGAATGTGATAGATAGAGAATCATCAAAACAAAATGTGAGACTTCGGTGAGTCTCGGTAATGCGCACAAGGTGGAAGAACCTGAAGGTAAAGTTGGGAATATGGGGTCTACAGTGGTAATAGTCCTTTGACAAACTGTCAGTAGAACAGAGGTGCCCTTTTTTCATGTGCTCAATTCACCCACACCTGGCCTTGTAGACGATGGACTGATGGGAATATGGGACTTAAAGCATAAGAATATTTAAAGAAAAAAAGAAGGGGGCAAAAGGCAAGGCACTATGCTAGCAGGTTTGGAAAGGGTGTCAAAGTGACAGCCTTACGTTGAAAAATATTATCATCATAATCTTAGCCACTGCAAATTATCATGTTCTGAATAAGGCTTAACCTTAATAACATAATAAAAATCTTTAAAAGAGTTGACATGGAAAGCAAAATGTCAGGTCAAATCTATTTACAGTGCCAGGAAAATATACTTGACCTCCTGGTTTGAAGGATAAAAGAATAAAATTAATTGTGGCTTTTAAAAGTGTCAAATGTTGGGGACATCCTGATGTGGAGAGGTGGTTAGCTCTACAATTTAGAAGCAGCTACTGAAAAGACCCAATCAACTCTGTGGTTTAATCTGACCTTGTGACAGCCAGCAGCATTTGTTCGACAGATCTCAAGGGGGAGTGTGCAGTGATAAAAGATCAGAGAGGTGTAGAAATGTCAAAGACTTCAAAACAAAAAATAAATTCTTAAAATAAATTTGAAATCTGACTGGGGGCCAATGTAAGAAAGCCAACATGGAGGAGTCTTGTTTGCATGTGCTGGTTAGCAGCTGCGCTTCATTCAGCCAAGCACTGACAGAGTGAGACCTGAACAGAGCCTGTTACCATAGTGAAGTTGAGATGAAATAAATTCATGAATAACCTTTTCAATATCACTTAAGCAGAGAAAGAGCGTCACCCTTCCAAGTACCCCAAGTTGAAAAAAGCTAGTTTTAAGAACAGCATTTATTTGTTTATTAAAACGTAAAGTCTTATCGAAGATCACTCCCTCATTCGTTGCAAATGGTTTTTATACAACTTTAAAGGACCAAAGTCATCCACAGCCCTCCATAAATGTCCCTGTAGCTGCGGTCCTCGGATTTAAAAGTTGGATTTTTAAAACTGCAATGGCACATCAGACTTTCTCTGCCTTATTGAGAAGCTGACGAAGAAAGAAAGATAGAGATTCAGTTCGTGTACTATAGTAAATCGAGAGGGGGAATTCTTTTGGAATATGGACAGTCATTCTGCTGGAAAAGCAAAAGACCTTAAAGGCTGTAAATATTCATGTTTAAGTTGTCAGGTTAAGAGGGTTGTTAATACTGAAGTCATGTTATGTTTGGGCCCCAGCCTTTATGCATCTCTACCATCACTTGCATCTGTTCTGTTTCTGAATCTTTGTACAGTATTGTGACTCTTGGCGCCTCCTTGTACTTGTCTGGGATTCTTTGTTGTCCTTTTTCCAATCTTTGGGGAAATTGTGCACTTCTTTGTAGTCCTCCTAGGTTTTTTCTGTAGTCCTTTTGTGTCTCTTGCTAGTCCACTTGGGTCTTTTTACAGACCCTTTTTAGTCTCCCTGTGGTTGCCATGCATCTTTGTGTTGTAATAGATTTCACTCAAGTTAGTTTGCATCTCTTTGTAGTTCTTTGTGGCTTCTCTTAAGTAATTTTTTCTCTGTTTTTTTCTTCTTCTCTTTGCAGTCAACTTGGTTCTCAATATTTTTCTGTGTATGGAGGGAATCTTATGCATGTTTTACATCTCTTAGTGGTTATTCAGTGTGTCCTTCAAGGCTACCATAACACATTCTGTCACACCTTTCACATATCATTGGGACAACTAATATCATCAATTTCAGTTAGCTATCAAACACATTTGTTAACATTTACATCACACTGGTGCCTACAAATTGATGTCATCTCATGAGTACTAAACTCCTCAAGGCATCGTATTTTCCACTGAGATATTTGCCTATTTGAATTTTCTGCCCCAGCATCTTTGGTGAGGTGTGGACACACTGACAGCCATTACAAAGGTATTAATGAAGCTTTGATAAATGTACATATCTCCAACACTTACATTAATGTATTCACAGGAGCATTTGGAGGGTGTGCCAATTGCAAAGCTGCGCTTATTTCTTAGTCCCCAAGATGCCTGACAGATGCCTTATGCTAATTGCATAAGGAATGATAAGGGATATAGTTCTCTAGATTAAATCTTTTGTGAATAAACGACTTATGCACCAGCCTGTGTACCTGTATACTAAAACCGAATTCACTGCAGCAAAGGAAAAGATCAAAGCAGTGTGTCATTAATGAAACTTGAAAGCCTCTGTGTATTCACGGCCTGTGCGCTAATTCATTTGTCTGTAAGTGCTTCACTTTTAGATTAATTGTAGAGCATTGACAAGAAGCTAATCAGAATGCAAGTGAGGGTTTTGACTTACAGGAGGTTAAGGCTTTTTCCTATGGTATTTGCTCACAATAGATAGAAAGATTAAATAAATGAGCGCAGAGGATTGAGGATAAACAGAGGTGAAATAAAGTCCTGTCAGGGTAAAACCTTTGACGACACACGAAGTATATGTACACAATTACATTACAAACACAAGTATCATAACATGTCTTTCCTATCATCCAGCACGCTGAAAATGCACTGAGCTACAATGGCAATAAAAAGACAAATATGGACTAATTTTAGGTTTTGCTTTTGTAAAGCCAATCACTACATCAGCATGGCCTGTTTTCATTTCCCACAGCTCAACCGTAGCATTTAATAGTTTAACATTTAAATCTTTCACAATATGAAACATTCGTACCAAGTGAAAATAGCGCCTTCCATAGTGTTCCGAAAACAAGAATAAATAAAGGCTCAGCTGAAAATAGTTATCACTACCGCCCAATCTATTAGTATTAAATCTCTGCAATGCCTAAGTAATTACTTTCCATGGATTAGTTTTGTGGACTATAGTAATACCATAACTTGTCTTATGTTCACGTCAAATATCATTAAAGGAAATTTCCACTAAGCAAATATAATGGACTTAATAAACCATTACCTTCTTTAATCTTGTATTTACCAGACAGATGGATGCTACAGGTAAGATAAACTCAAACAAAAAGATTTTTCTATTGTGTAACTGGCATAATTTCTTTATCTGCAACCATATTTTAATGTCCCTTTTCCTTTTGTACCCTTCGAGGTCAAACCTTTTCAAGTCTGTTTGAAATCTTCTGGAAAAATCTTTATCAGCGTGTATCTGTCCTTGCCAGAAGAGCAGAAGATTGAGTGTCAGACCTCGATGCCTTTGCTGGCCAGAATAAGCCATTCAACTCAGTTTTATTTTGCCATATTTCTTCACTGTGTCCAGCAATTCCAGTGCCACACAAGCCCATTCTTCAAACATGCTTATGCAATACATTACATAATCTTTCAACACGCTTTGACAAAACTTCCAACAAATAATTAAAGGACACCTTTCACTTCAGACACCCTTTAACAGAGAGAACGCAGGAAAACTTGTTTATTTTCATGCAGCAGTTTATGTTTTTAAAACTATTTTGAGGAATGGCCAGCTAATTAACTAATGAACTTTGGACTTACTGAGGTGAGATTAAAGGCAGAAAAGATGTCTGCTGAGTTAGATATATTGCCTTCTGTTTTACGCATCCATCTCTAATAAGCAAATATGATCTAGAAGGAGCAAATAGTGGTGGTATTACTAAGAGCTTCCAAATTGGGATACTATGACCCAGAATGAGTTGAGAGAGAATCCTCTGTGGATACACACACCTTATTTTATCTGAACTGTTGATCTTTTCAGCATTAAGGAACAAATTGTTGTTTATTATTGTTTTATTGTAGAAATGCTGGTTATATTGTGTAATTATTTACAGCATTCTATGTTTTCTTGAGTGGCTTTTAAAGTCCTAGAGACCATCTTTCAATGGAATACCAACAGTCACAATCATCTATATTTGGCCTACCAAGTCATATTTTGCTTGACAAGTACTGTTGTACTTTCCAACAAGGGTACTTGATGGAGAAATCCGTGTTGCCAAGTACAACAGTAAGACGTTTCTTGTAGTTGGTCAACACATCTAAGTGTTGATTTTGGCCTACAACTTCTTACAGAAACTCTCTAAATCCTTTAAATTTCTTGGCTCTTGATTGACAACTCAAAGTTTCAGCTGCCTCCACAGATCTTCTGTAGGACTGAGGTCTGGAGATTCCATAACCTCATTGCGCTTCTTCTATAGCCAGTCTTGTTTATCCACTTTGTTGCCTTGGTGGTATGTTTTGGGTCATTGCCATGTTGAAAGACCCATCCAGGATGCATGGATTTTGAGGGAAAAGGGGTTCTTGTCCATGATTTTTTAGTTCAAGGGCTCATCTATTGGCTGCTCAATGTGGTAAAGTAATTATGTTGCCTTAGCAGAAAAACAAGCCAAAGCATAATGCTTGCACCTCTGTGCTTGACTGTGGAGATGGTGTTCTTTGTCAACCGTCACCTTCTCACCAAGCTTCTTGCTGATGATCTTGTAGCCTATTCCAGCCTTGTGCAGGTCTACAATCTTCTCCGTATTAGAGCTCTTTGGTCATGCCCATGGTGGTGGAGCGGATGGAATGGATGCGATGTATACTTTAGGAGTATCTGTATTGTCAATATAATGTCATGTCCACTCTGTGGGAGCCAGAATTCTGGCTGGGTATGGGATCAAATATTTATTTCACTCAATGACATGCAAATCAATTTTTGTAGTTTTATTAATGTGCTTTTTTTTGGATTTTTGGGTGATATTCTGTCTACCTTCATTAAAATAAAACACCTATAAAAATTAGAGATTTTTTTTTTCCTTTCTAAGTGCACAAACTTAAAATTCAGCAGGGGCTCAATTAATTATTTCCCTCACTACTAGTGTACTTTTTTTCATTTGCTTCAGATTAAGGGTGTCAGGAAATGCTTTTCTTTTTATGGATCATTATCTCTATGCAGCATTTGTTTTTCCTCTTGGTGTTTGACTACAACACTTTGTTGTTGCATCCATTATTGAAAAACAAAGCAAAACAAGAGTCAATAACACAGCCTACCTGGTGGACGAACACCTGTGCACCTCGAGGGCTCATGAGCAACACGGCCCTCCGTAAAGTGTCCCGGTACCGGTTGAGTTCCTCAGTGCGCATCGTGTTGAAGAGGTCACTAAATACCCGACTAACGTTCCGGTCCACCCTCTGCAAGGAAACATCTAGACCCAGCCGAGACGCCTGGTCCATAAAGGTTTGCAAACCTCGGATATCTGATGGTAGACAAAAGATGGTATGAAAATATGATATGGGTGAAAATGCAAAAACACAAACAAAAAGAGAGGAAGAAAAAACACTTTGAGAGTTGCTGTCTTATGTGGTGCTATATTCGAGGAACATTTAATCACAAGCTGCACATTCAACCTCTGCACACACAGAGTATATTCTCAGGCTTCATTCCAAAAGGCTTAAAGGCAGGTTTCTTTCTTTGCTCCTGATCTAAAGCGTGACAAAACACAACAAGCACTCCTGTCTGTCTGTTTCGTGGGGTTTACAGGATATGAAACTGCAGGCAGGTGTTGCGGTCCCCAGAGATCTTTGTGTGTGTCTATGTTCGCTATAAAGGAAAGCACTTTAAAATGCCTGCATTGCACATACAAATCAGAGGTGATGTGCAGCAGTGAGTTCACAATAAGCACACCAATCCCAGCAGTCACAGGGGGGAGCAGCTGCCCAGCATGTGCCAAGTCATGCTGCATTGTTAAAGAGAGGTTGAGCGAAATCGCTAGGGCCAGACCTCTTTCTGTGTCCAGTGTGTGTCTGTGTGCGTGCATGATTAGGTTCCTACTGTTGCATCAGTGAAGGTTTGATGAGTCATCGAGTGCTCTAGTGCTTTAGTACTCAGAATGGACAAAATACAGGGGCATATGCACAAATGTAAATGAGGCTGAAGAAATTCACAGAACCCATTGTACCCATTTTTGTTTATATTTTTGCTACTGAGGGCCAAAATCAGAAATTAGGCCAACCCCCCCCCCCCCCAAAAACCCCCCAAAAAACAAAAAAGAAAATCTATCCTGAGCACAGATGCAACATCTTAGTATATCGACCCTGTTTCTTAGTCTATATCTTGAGGCAAACTGCAGCGGAAATATGTACCAAATGAGACAAATCATAAGAATTAGATGGAAAGGTTTTTTTTTCCTAAAATTGCTGCAGTGAAGTCTATTTTGAGGGTTAACATAAATAATCACAGTTGCTCGTGGATTCTCCTCAGAATGTTCAAAGGGCAGAACAAAAGAGGAAATTAAATCATTCATCATTTTGAGGCATCCCTAAACTTACAGAGAAGCATTCTTTGAAAACTCTTTCACTTGAAACCGCACACTTTCTTTTTTTTGTCCCATTTTCTTTGCATACAAACCTAATCATGGTTTCACAACTCGACCCTTACAATTCATTTGGCTACATGAAGTAATTAGATATCTCTATATGCAATACCCAGCTGCAGTAACTGACTAACACTGACTTTAACCTTGCATTCACTGCATGTGTTGCTGATGAGACAATCAGCAATTATGGATAATTCCAGGTAATAATAATAATAATAATAATGGATTGGATTTATATAGCGCTTTTCAGGACCCCTCAAAGCGCTTTACAATACCACTATTCATTCACTCTCACATTCACACACTGGTGAAGGCAAGCTACAGTTGTAGCCACAGCTGCCCTGGGGCAGACTGACAGAGGCGAGGCTGCCATATCGTGCCATCGGCCCCTCTGGCCATCACCAGGTGAGGTGTCTTGCCCAAGGACACAACGACCGAGACTGTCTGAGCCGGGGTTCGAACCAGCAACCTTCCGATTACCCAACTCTTGAGCCACGATCGCCCGGGAATGATTGCTATTATTCTATCAGTGAGTTTCTCAATTTTATGAGAACCTGCACCTCTGATATTGCTGACAAGACCAAAACATATTCGTAATCGACCACCATTGTGCACCAATATCTACATTTGCTGGACAGGTTTGCATCTGAAAACTGTCAAATTGACACAGGAAGGCTGTAAATTACACATTTCATCCAACAAGGATCTTGTCATATGCAGTTAAACATATATTTTGTTTTGTGTAGTGGTATAATTACAGTGTGAGACCAAGAGAAAGAGGAGGGCAGATAGTCATATTTTAACCCCTGATTAGCCACCACCACTCGTTATTATTCCATGTACTGTGTTTTAGACAGACGGTATATATTATAGTTATTATTTTACTGTTAGAAGATGTTTCATAAGTGGCATCATATTTATCATCACTACATTGTTTGGGAAAATGAACCAAAATACAGGCTAATGAGGGTATTTGTGCTGTAAGATTACCTGTATTGATTTAAAATGAATAGTAATACTTTGATGCTAAGCCCCTGCTTAAATGTATCTACTCGCAAAAGCGATCAGATCTCTAACAGAGGCCTCTAACTAATATATGCTACAAAGAGAGTATAAATGGGTAGAATTTCTCTAAACTGAAGTCACTCGATAAGGAGACAAATTATTATGGATGCTTTTTATTAGTCATTCCAAGAGCTTTGTTAACTCTACTGACTTGAGATTTCTGAGATGTGGGGAATATTTTGTATCATAATCCAATTTCAAAATCTAAAAGAGAGTCTGAACAAAAATGTATATTTTACATTTATGAATGAGATGGAATTCTGCAGATCTTTAATCAACAAATGCTGGATTAACGCAATGCAGATTTCATCAATACCACAAAAGATCTGGAGGAACTGGTCAACACTCCATAACAGGAAGATAAACTGTTGTCTGAAAACTTGTAACATGCTGTAACAAAACAAAAATAAAAAAATACAAAAAAAAGGTTTATAATCCCATGAAGAGCAAAGGGAAAGCTACCATGCGATAACTATTCTATGAACTGATAGAAAAATTGGACTTCAAAGTCAACATTCAAACCCATAGCAAATGTTTCCACGGGGAAACCGTGTCAGCCATGGATACGGCAGCAGAAAAGAGGATTAACGTGGAATTAAAGGTCTGATTTTTGGACATGTTTACCCAAGCGTAATTTCTGAACACAAATCTGCAACTGAAAGTTTTAGATATCAAAACTTGACCCTTGCGCAGACTCCCTTTATCAGTCCCCCCCCCCATTTTTACTCTGGAAACTTACCAACTACTCTTGTTTTCTGTCTGGCCCTCACATATCTTTTTTAATAATGGTATGAATCTTTTTTTAGAGCAGTTGGAAAAGATAGATTGAGAGAGACTAAGAAAGGCCCCATGAAAATGCTCTAACATTCATTTCAGCTCTAACTTACATTGAAACTAAAGCGGGACTCCCTTTTGGATTGAAGCAATGCTGAAATGAGCACATCATGATCAAAGGGCTCAGAGGTTTTTACTGAGCCGTCAAGCTGCGCTCCAATTCAAGCGGAAAAGCTTGAGAAATGGCTATGCTACCAGCTTATGTTTACTCAAAATTGAGATGAGTCTGTTTAAGTAATCAGTGTTATTCTTGCAACAATAACGTCAGTTAATTATATGCAATACAGATTTTTTTTTTGCAAATTTGTAATGTTTCAGACACTGAGTGTTATGCACAGCAATTACAGCTACACAGAGAGAAAGGGAGCGAGGCAGAAAGGGAGAGTGAGAGAATGGGACATTCTCTTCACATTCTTCTTCCTGGGTCTATATTTAAGTGCTTTAAGCTGAATTTGTCTTTATTCATTCTCTGACTGAAAAGATATATTTTCTATGATATCCAGATTTACTGCCATATCTATACAGCAGTAAATCTGTTAATCATGGTTTCATTCTGAAGCACTGCCCATCCATCCCTTTATCCAATTCAAGGTTGTGGAGGGGCTGGAGCTCATCCCAGCTGATAATGGGTAAGAAGCGGGATACACCCTCGATGGGATAGATGGGTCTATAGGGCTAAAGTAGAGAAACAGGCAGATATTCACTTTCCCATTCACACCTACAGCCAGTTTAAAATCATCAGTTAACCTACTGTAATATGGATGACTTTGGACTGTGGGAGGAAGGTCTGAGGTGGCCAGAAGGTTTGAACTAAGGCAACAGTGCAACCTTTTGCACCACCATACCACCCACTTACCACTGTGCACTCCGTCTGATAGCAGTTAAATCTAAGCAAGTTCTGAAAAAAAGGCATAGATTCCTTTAAAAAACAACATTTAGTCCTATTTTCTCTGAATAACATAAGCATGTGCATTGAAAGGTTTGTTTGTTGCTGTAAGAAGACAGTGATCAGTACATGATCAGTACAATTATTAATGGGACATCTTGGAAACTATAATAATAAAAACAATCCTACACAATTTAATGAACTGGGCTGCAGACTAAACATACCTCTGCTGAATCTCTATGAATTTGTGATGCAAATCTTTCATATAAATCTGTTTTTGTATTTTCTGTTTTAATTTGATATTTACACTTAAGCTTATTTAATGTTTGGTTCTGATATATTTGCCTTTTTATTGTGCACTTTCTGAAAACCCCTGTTTGCTGTCATTCTTTGTATGAGTAAGAACATGTTGCATCACTTTGTTTTGACAGTAAAAAAAAAAAGAGGAATGGAAGCACAATCATTAATACAGTTCTAATATGAAGAGTCTGGTCTAAATAGGAAGTGGACGGGGAAGACTGAAATGGACATACAGCCTTGGAATGATTATTACCTCAGCCCGGACTCTGTGAATGGACTCAAATACTGAACAGTGAGTGCATTTCTGGCTTACATCACCATCACATGTGTCTAAGAGTGATACAATCAATCACCCTACATGCATTTTGCTTTTGGGATTATACAGCTTTGTGTACTTAGAATGGAGAAAGATCAAAATGCAACAACTGGAATAATAACACAGAATAGCAAGGCTTGATAAATAAAAAGTGAAAAATCAGTATTTGCACAATATACAAGGATTAAATTAGTTTTTGTTTTTTTTTGTCAGAGGCCCAACTTATTATTATCCTGAACTTTAACTTACTGGCTAAACAAATCATGATTATCAATTAATAACTGGGAAAATAAAGCATATTTTTAAGGAAAATATTAATGTCTGACCATGTATGATTTCTTTAGTTGATGTCAATTAGAAATCAGCAGCTGCTATTTATGCGAATAACTGAGAAATAACCACAAATAATGTTTTTACATTTTCTGCTCCCTATGTTTTTCTTCTGTTTTTTATTATTGGTACTTTGGGAGCTTTAAACATGTAAAAGTATTCCTTTACTGCTATGTACTGTCACTGGACACCTCTGTAGTTACACCATGCTAGTGTTGGACTGGACTGTCTTTTGCCTTCAGAACTGCCTTAATTCTTCATGTCATAGATTCAATGAGGTACTGGAAATACTCTTAATACTCTATCTATCTATGCATGCCAAATTCTGGCTCTACTATTAAAATGTTACCACAGAAATTGAGACACATAAGGCCAGGCAACATTTCTCCAATCGTCTTTTGTCCAGTTTTGGAGCTTGTACAAACTGTAGCCCCAGTTTTAGTTTTTTTGCAGACACGAAGGATATCTGATGTGTTCATCTCCTGCTGCAGTCCATCTGTTGACATGTTGTGTGTTCAGAGATGCTCTTCTGCGTACTTTGGTTGTAACAAGTGTTTATTTGATTTATTGTTGCCATCCAATCACCTTCCCCCAGTCTGCCATTCTCCTCTGACATCTGCCATCAGAAAGGTATTTACATCTATAGAACTGCTGATCACTGGTTATTCTCTCTTTTTGGACCATTCTCAGCAAACTCTAGAGATTGCCCTGTGGGAATATCCAATTAAATTAAATTAACAGTTTCTGACATACTCCGACCACCCTGCCTGACACTAACAACCACGACATGTTCAGAGTATCTCTTTCTTTCTTCCCCTACTGATGTTTAACATGTCTACACGTCTCAACGGAGTTGCTGCGAAGTGATTGACTTCTTTGTATTAATGAGAAGCTGAGCAGCTATACCTTATGAAATGACCAGTAAGCGCGTATACACTCTATTGTCTATTATTATTTAAATATTCTCTGTATTATCTTCTATTACTTTTCCACTTTAATTTATTTTTTAAATCACTCTCTACTCTTATTAGAGCCAATAAATGGAGGTCATATGTACTTTTACTCCCTGTGAAATTAGCTGTTATGTTAGCTGGCAGTGTTAAAGACCTTGTGGTGTAAATGTAGTATTAATAGAGATGAAATCAGGCAACACAATAAGACATGCATTAAAAAAGGACATGACGTAGAAGTCTTCCATACGTTTCCTATGATGTGCTGCAGGCTTGCTAAAAACTCCATGGGAAATACCCTTTGTGTTTGTCTATGTCCAGACTCTCTCTGTGTTATAAATGCATGTTTTACATAGGAACCACCCCCTACTTGGGACCAAAAGCAGCCTAATCAATCTTACACCTAATACCAGGCTAATTCGCTCCTTCTTTAACAGCGATATGGTCACCACAGGGAGGACAGAGACAGATGTAGCTGCTCCACAGTCATTACTAAGTGCAGGTAACTCTGACAGACCTGCCAAGGAGCATCCTGAAAAATCAACCCTTCTTTTAGATTTCCTATAATCTTGACTCAGTTGTCTATTATGCTCTTCTTGTTATAATAAAAGCACAAGATAATTTCTAAGAAGCTTTTATTTGCAGATAGTCTTCCCACTGTCCTTCCACCCCCACAGAATCAATACTTGGCTTCCTTTAGGATACACTCAGTTATGAGTAGCTATTGTGTAAAACACACCCTAAATGGCATACACAGAGGCATACACATAACACATCACAAACCTTTAAAATGATACTTAAGGTTTAGAAAAATCTCTTTCCCCCCATGAAAGGCTTAAGCAGAGTTATTTTTGTGGCATTTTCTGGCCTTTTGGAACCTTTTTATTTTACAACTCATCACAAGAAAGACATGAATATGAGTACAAATGCTGAAATGTTTCACTCAAATCCACAAATTTAAACCTTGTAGTGCTATTACAAAAGTGTGCCTAAACCTTCAGTAACTCTGGAAATCATATATGCCATGATTGTTACAAAACTACAGTCAAATAAGGTGAAGACATTTGACTTTAAGCCAAAAATGACGGCATCACAAATGAGGTAGTTCTCCTTTCCCTCATTTTTAAGTCCTTATTCATGGTAGTGCTAGAGCAGGACCAGAAAATTCAGCTAGACAGATATTCATTAGTTGGATTGGATTGAATTTTGAGATTTAGATATTCAATTTTTAGATTCTTAGAAATGTAATTTCAGCTTGAGTGTCCCTCTAAAGAAGCATTCCTGACCAAGTGCAGGCTCACCTCCGTTCACCTCGGCTTTGCCAAATTAGTGATCTTGCTGTTAGATTTAGTGATTTTCTTTTTAAAAGAACAAATGCATTGACTTCTTGGCTAAACTGTTGTCAGTACTGTGCCACAAGTGTGAGGTTTTCCCCTTTCTCACACTACTCTGTGGATCTACTCTGTTGCACAAGTGGCAGAACCTGTGACGTCTGCACACGCACGGTGTTGTTCTCATGATTTGTTACCGAGATAAAGGGTGTGCAGTGTGTGAGAGGGGCAAAAAAGAAATGCAAAAATGCAATCTATTGCTACTCTTTCTCTCATTAAAAGTGGTCACTAAAGGTAAAATAATGGAACAACCATGATCTTTATTTTATGTTCATGGCCATTTTGTCAAAGGTGTGGCAGATATAAAATCAGCAAACCTGATGATGATGTCATAGTCTGCACACCTATACCATGAAGTCCTGGTGGCTAAAGTCTTGAATATTTGCTGTTAATGACTGTCCGCTTAATACTTGTAATGCAAGTGTAAGTCAGCTTTCTCTCTCTCACACACACACAGACACACACTCTCACACAATATTAATCCAATTTGTGTTTGAGCAGTAAAAAGCTACCATTTAGTAATCACATCTTTTAAGTAGCTTATTGAGCAGGTGTGTGGTAGGTAGGCATGTTAAGCAAGATTATCACCTAAGCATAGCATGATTGACTTATTCAGTTTTTTGCTTTCTGCTTAATGGTGTCTAAAAATAAACAGGTATGTTTACAATGGAAAATTTAAAGTCAGGGCAAAAATTCAACCCATAACTGCAAATTTAGTGAAAAAGAAAGCTACCTTCAGCTGCTCCTTTATTCACAAGAGGACACCACAGCAGTTAGCACCCCAGGTTTTACGTGGGATGCTCTAAATAACCCCAAAGGGACTTGTATTCCTTCCTAGTTTTAAACTGGGAAGCTTTTGCTTGTTACGTGAATGTGTAAACCACTAGACTACTGAGACACATAACTTTAGTTAAATTAATATATAAAAAGTCAGCAGGGGCAGTCATCTTTGTATGAAAGTTTCATTTTGAATGTAGTCGGTTTGAAAAGAACGCACAAAAGGCTGCACAGTCCTTGATGGCAAAGTCTCGCTTTGCTATCAAAAAGTTTGTTTTTCAGTGGAAGAGATTAATTTTCATGGCCTTTACATGAACTGGATCTGTTTGGCCCTTCTCACAAAAAAAAAGAAAAGAAAAAAAGCTGAAGTATCAGATACCCTTCTGTTTTGTCAGAGAGCATGACTTAAATCAGCAAAAGTAGGGCAGGCTGAAAGAAACAAAACAGCATAAGATATAAAAACTGCTCCTGAATGAAAAACACAAAAATTAGACTAAAGAAAGAAGAAAAAGAAGAAAAACAACAAGAGCAAAGCTGAAAGGATCTGTTGGGTAGCAATAAGCTGTTATAGGATTATCATATAATTTTGCTTTCTTCTATTTATCTGACGGCACAAAAGCCAAAACCACAAGGATGTTTCACAGCTGTAAAACAGTGTTGTCCAGCTTCTCTTAGAGCTATAGAAGTATAAGCAGGTTATCTCTGTTATTTATGAAAGAAATTATGGAATATGGTCTCTCAGAACTGAGAATCAAATTATACGTAGAAAATGTACAATGACAAATGTAACCAGAAGAGGTGAAGCTGTAGAAGTTGTTTACATAATGTGCTTTTTATGCAACTGATGCATTGGTGGAGACTGGAATGAATTGGCTCCCCTGACACGCTTCATTACACTGAGCTATATATTTTACCCCTGAGGTCAGGGAAGCCACTTGTTTAAGCTGTAATAAAGCACAAATCTCACCCCGTACACTTCTAATGTAGAGTAAGGTGTTAGTCTCACAATTCAGGTGGCTGATACCCAGAAATCCTACCAGTGGCTGGACAAAGCTGGACTGAAAGACAGCATGGAGGCACTAATCATGGCAGCACAGGAACAAGCTCTGAGCACAAGATCCATAGAGGCTGGGGTCTATCACACCAGGCAAGACCCCAGGTGCAGGCTGTGTAAAGATGCCCCAGAGACAATCCAGCACATAACAGCAGGGTGTAAGATGCTAGCAGGCAAGGCATACATGGAACGCCATAACCAAGTGGCCGGCGTAGTGTACAGGAACATCTGTGCCGAGTATAACCTGGAAGTCCCGAGGTCAAAATGGGAGATGCCCCCAAGGGTGGTGGAGAATGACCGAGCTAAGATCCTGTGGGACTTCCAGATACAGACGGACAAAATGGTGGTGGCTAACCAACTGGACATAGTGGTGGTAGACAAATAGAAGAAGACGGCCGTAGTGATCGATGTAGCGGTTCCGAATGACAGCAATATCAGGAAGAAGGAACACGAGAAGCTGGAGAAATACCAAGAGCTCAGAGAAGATGTGGAGGGTGAAGGTGACAGTGGTAATCGGAGCACTAGGTGCGGTGACTCCCAAGCTAGGCGATTGTCTCCAGCAGATCCCGGGAACAACATCAGAGATCTCTGTCCAGAAGAGCGCAGTCCTGGGAACAGCTAAGATACTGCGCAGGACCCTCAAGCTCCCAGGCCTCTGGTAGAGGACCCGAGCTTGAAGGATTGACTGCCCACAGGGGTGAGCGGGGAGTTTGTTTTATATATATATATATATATATATATATATATATATTCACACTGTTAAAAAGAGAGAAGCCAACACTGATAATGTGATCTGAGCTCCTGTGCTGTGAGGAGTTTCTATATTTCATTTTTGCAGTTCCATCACTGATCTGACAGAATTTCACACTGCTGTCATGAAACGAAAGTGTTATGTAATACAGCCCGGTATAAGAGGCAAATATATATATATATATATAATAAATAAGATGAAATGTAGTTCCTTTACTAACAGCACTAACAACCATCTGTCACCTTGTAGTTCAACTCCAGGTTTATGCCTTTACTAACCTTTTCTATATCATTTAATAATAAAAATCATTTGATAACTCAGTCAAAGTTCAGAGAAAGTGTCTGACTTTTCTGCCTACAGAGAGTCTTTCAGAAAGTGAAACATTTTCAAACCTAAACATAAATCAGTATTTATCATGAGCATTTTAGTCCACTGGCTGAATCAAGTAAATGCAGTGGACCGGTGACGTCTAATTAAATGTTTTAGCTTTTTACTTTTCACTGTTTGCCCAGATTATGATTAGTTAAGCAAATTCAACTATCACTACATTGCACATTTCACACTGACTGCTTTTTGATTGGGATAAGGTACTGAGTAAATCAGCCAAATAAACATATTTATATTTGTCTCTGTATTTATATATGTGTGTGTGTGTGTGTGTGTGTATATATATATATAACAGTTCTGTAACTGTAACTTTGGTCGTTGCTGTGCTTTTTTTGGAAGTCGAATTTCCCAGAGGAACCCACCCGAGGGATTAATAAAGTTCTATCTTATCTTATCTTATCTTATCTTATATGAACATGACTGAATATGGACACGAAGCAATATTATTAAAAAGTTTGTAGAATAGTTGATGTTCAAGTCTATTTAACCTTTTTTTCAGACCACAATGTATACATATATGTGTACGTATATATGTATATATATATATATATATATATACATATTGTATATGTATATAAATGACGTTAATGCCATAACCGCAATAACGTGGTAAATCTCCATTAGCAACTTAGCGTAGATCACCCTGTGCGTGGGGGGTGGGCGGTTTTAACAATATTAACAATATTAATGTTAAAATCGCTAGTACATACATATATGTACACATATATCTGTACGTCACTTTAATTAAAAGATGTACTGGACAAAAGCACATTGCAGCTTAAGAAAATACATAGATGTTGACTCGATGTAGCTGTAAATACTCATAACACATCCTAAGGGCATAATAGTGTCACAGTGTCTTATTAACTTTAGAAATGGAAAAAGTCCTAATCAACAAGTTTAGCTGAAAGGGCTAAACTTTGATATTGGCTAAAATATACCTATGAAAACCAACCTCTCAGCATCCACTGTCAGTAGTTCTTGTTTTATATGTCAATATTTTGATAATTTTATACATTTTCTGGCTTCTTAATTTCATAAAAAATATCTTCTTTAATTTATTATTCTATTGGTACCAGTGCAAAAAAAGTATCCCAGAATTCCCACAGAAATGTAACTCAAATCAACATATGTAAGAGCTCGACATTCACTGAAAGCCTAGACAGATTAACAGACAGCACTTTTCTTTGCAGACAGTTGTGTCAGTCACTGTTGCACTGCTTTAAAGCAGACACCACAGGTATTTGGACTGTTCTGTGATGAGGATCATAATTAGCCGCTACATTCCTTAATTAAATGAGTTCAGAGCTAAATAGTGTAACACAAGCACACATGTCAGTGGTGCTGACTTTGTAGTGTCTAATTTAGCAGACTTAAAAAAGGCTACTTTGTTAGAACAGCTTCTTGATGAGCCAAGTCTTCTTCATGTGATATGCATACCGCAATGTGCAAAATTCTGAGTTATTTTGAATGTTCTGATTTTTATCCACCACACAACACCATATGTGACGTGTCTGACTGGTCCTAAATGTTTTTCTGCAGCAGGAGAAAGAGACCAAGTAACCAGCCAGTGCTAAAAACCTATCTTTAGTGACTGGATGGACAGTGTCCTGCAACAGATGGCATGGCCTCCAAAGAGCCCTGATATGAACATCACTGAGTCAGTCCCAGATTACATGTAGAGACAGAAGCAACTGAGACAGCCTGAATCCACAAAAGGACTATGGAAAGTTTTCCAGGGTGTTTAGAACAACTTACTAACAAAGAACAAAAAAAAAAAACAAATAAACCCAAACAAACTGTACTTAGGAGAATTTGCACTGTTTCAAAGAAAACCACAGGCAAGTAAGAATCTGATTGGGATTTTTCTTTCTGTTTACTTTTGTTTGCTTATCAACAGAAAAGCCAGCATGATATGTGGCACTACTTTTCTAACCATTGTCTCTTTCCTTTTAATGGCAATAATTATTTGAACGCCGCTTTAGGTTACCTCTAACTAAATTTATAGTACATTATGCTGACTAGGATATGTGTTGTGAACAAGGACAAAATAAAGCCTTAACATTTCCCAAACTGCACATGAATCTATTAAAGTATGATGATTGGAATTGAGACACACAAACAATGGCTTTGCTGGATAGAAAGACAGACAGTTAGTCAGAGATTTTAAGCTATCCACTCTATATAGCTAACAAAACACATGGCAGGCAGTCAAGCTCATTATAAAAAGGACAGTTAGCACTGGTTACCACAGATAGGCAGCGAGCCAGTGACAAAGAAAGATCTATAGCAAAACAGATGGTCAGACACATGCTGACCCCATGAGACAGACATATAGAGAGCTAGTTAGTCAGATAGACAGCTAGTCAGAAAGAAAAGCAAGGCAGCTTGTCAAAATGAAGCACAGACAGGTTTCCTTCTGTAGTGGACTTTCATTGATCCAACTCAATGCTGAGAGTGCATTTCTGCAAAGAGTAGCAATGACAGAAAGAAATCCAAGGACAGAGCTTTGTAAATGTAAGCCAACATGTCAAACACATAGTGACCAAGTTACAGTTGGGAACTTGCCTGGGGCCCCGGTATTCTGATGGCTTGCTTTACTATACACTATATCAACTTTAGCTCAGTTGTTTTCAGTACTGGAAAAATAAAACAGATTTATACTGCCTTCTGGACTCCACTCTTCCCAGAACTAAAAAGATTAGCCAGCAGAGACAAAGTCTCATCTGATGAATGGCAATGCAGCAAAAGGCTTTATATGCCCACTTCATTCTCCTACCCTTCCACTGCCTTGCCAATCACTCCTTGATCCACAGTGAATTGCCCAAATGTGGGTCACAAAAGGTCTGGTTCACAGGGAACTCATAGTGAAAATAATTAAACAGAAATGAAGAACATTTGAGAATATATAAAGTACTGTTGGGACACATCCTCACAGATGACTGCACCACAAATGAGCCAATTAAGCTCATACTTGTTTCTTCATGACAATACTGCTAAAACTGACTGCAGCAGTGAGATGTCGTTATTTTTTTTTTCCCTCCTGAACTTTTGATTTATTTTTTAACAGCGGGAAGTACAGTATGTGATTGTGTGGGAGTGATGATGTTCCTTCAGCTTACTTCTCACTTGGTCTATTCTTTTAGGCACATGAATTCTCAGCGTTAATACGGCTTTACTGCAGCAGCAGCCTGATCTTCATCTCAGAAGATAGTTATAGGATATTTACATTTAAATGAAAGCAGTGAAACCATCTTACATACAAATGTCATGTTTATGAGATATATTTGTTGTTAAGGTGCTCTCGTTTTTCCCAACTCACCGTAGTCGCTCTCGTAAAAGATGATGAACTTCTGCCAGTGCAGTTCAGATACAAGAGTGAGCAGGACGTCGCTGATTCGAACAGGTGGCCGTGCAGCCAGTGTGTAGCTCTCTCCGTCTGGGCTCGGGTTGAGCTGACAGGCAGTACGGGGTGCGCCATCCCCATTTCTTTGAATGAAGAGGTGGGGGATGTGCATTGCATCTGTCAGAGACTGCAGGGCACTTGCAGCTGCACAGCCTGTAGATGTAACCAGCGCGAGGATCCCTTGGTTCATGAGCTCGCATGCTGGACAGAAGACAAAAAACAAAACAAAACAGACTTTGTGAATACGCAAAGAAAGAACACAGGAAGAAATTAAGGGCAAAGCACTGAGAAGCATTTTATTGGGAAAATTAGATTAGAAGAAGAAAAGGAATAAGATATGAAAACATAATCAATTCCGACATGGATTTAATTTTAACCCTTGTGTGGTGTTCATATTTTTGTTACTCAGCCAGTGTTCATGGGTCTGGTGGACCCGCTAGAGTTTTGGCTTTCCAAATTAACACTATCAAACAATTTTATGTTAAATTACTCAACAGATGTTTACTTCATCCCAATTACAAACCATATGAACAGCAAACATGGTTAATTTTTTCCCTTTACCTTTGTTAGATCACATTTATGAATTAATGTGCTTCTCGTTTTTTGTTTTTTTTTATAAAATGTTATAAAAAAATTAATCCGTTATAATCAAGTGGAGTGAGTGTAAAGACACAACACATTTACACGTGAAGCAATATGTTTCACAACTAAATGGGATCAGCTGCTCATCAATGGTGACATTAGGCCCAGGTTTGTAAAACAGGGGGAGGTGGTGCACACACTTATCCCACACTGTCCTGATGGCAGCTAGCTTGTCTCTCTGCCGTCGAGCTGGTCTGTCGTCTCGGTTATCAAAACGGATAATCCTGGAAATTTTGTGGAAGTTTTCCAGAGACACTGATGCACGGATAGGTTCTTGCTGGTTTCTGCATCCCACAGGCATTCTGTGGATTCCCCTTTGGACCTGAAAACTCCAGCAAGGATAAGAACCCCAAAGTAGGCCTTTGGGGTTCTTAGATGAATTTGGTCTCCTTCCACCTCTCTCCAAAAAAAACACCTTCCTTCTAGATTACTGCAATCCAGAATAATTTTCTGGATGGAATCTGGGATGAAAAGCTCAAATGAAGACTTCATGTCCTGCACATGAGTAACTTCCAGCCGTGTTGGCCCTGGCTTATCACAGTAACAGCTCTGCAGGGTGGCTCATTTCTTGGGCAAGAAGACCATTCAATTTCACCATTTATTGACATCCATATTTCTTCACTTGCTGTCTGGTGGGCTTGTTCTGGTCCTGGAGCTGGCTGCAGATGGGGTACTCGTCTTCGTTTTGTTACTAAATGGTGCTCAACCTCATCCTCTTCTTCAAAGTCACTGTCAGACTCTGAATTTTCAGAAATGTGAAATATTCTGAAACCTCTTTGTCAACATCATCATCCGAAGCTCCTCTCTCTTCCAAAATCAATTGGATGGCCCTCGCAGCAGATAATCTTTTGCCATCTTTATCAGTTGTGATAAAGAACCACACTGGCAAAGTCTTATTTATAGTATTATGCCCCTAATTTGCAGGTGGGACAGGGTATGAGAAAATAAAATTTGGATCCCTCAAGAAAGAGGGTAAAATGTGCGGGAATGTCAGAGCAGACGGTGTTGATAGTTGAATTTTCAACAATGTTGCAACTTTGTGCGGAGCAGGAGGGGAAGAAAACACTATCAGCAGCACCAGAAAGGAGGAAGACAGAGTGTGGGAACACAGGACCTGCACTTTCAACACTTTTATTAGACCTGGGTCCAGTGGACCCGAACACCTTGTATGTAATGTAAATGCGTGGGGGGAGGTACAGTATGAGGTCATTGAAAATTAGTTCGGATTTATGTTCCTCACAGAAAATAAGCCAAAGCCAATGAATTTCAGGTTGAAAAAATAATTAATTGTTTAATTTTTCTTTTGAGAAAAACTGAAAACGGGTCTCACAGACCCGAACACCATACAAGGGTTAAAATAACATATTTTTTTCCACTTGGTCTTAAAAAAAAATAAGATGCTATATCCTACTTAAGATTATTTCTGACCCTTAGTTGAGAAATGATCACTAAAAGTTGGAGGTTTGCCCTAAAGTTATAATATAATGTGTAGCTGAGAGATTGAGTGGAAGATGAGGTTGATAAGTGAGTGTATCTTCTAATCCTTGTCCACAGACAAAAAGGGAAAGCGCTTGCTAACGGAAACTGCTACTTGAAAACAGCAGAGAGCTACCTGAGACTGTGGGGTTCTTATCAAAACAGAAGAGGTCGCTAAGTGGGAAGAATCTGGCATGAATTAAAATCAGGAATATTTTAAGATGTAATGATGCCTCATGTGAGTCCCAGCTTGATATGGTCCTACATATCCTTCACTCTTTCTCTTGGTTTTATGTGTAATGGTGGTGAAAATCTGTAAACAAGCAGGGATTAGGACTGCAGACACATGCTTGTAATGTCTGTGGTGGTTTTAAAGTCCCTACATCTCTATTTACACGTGCAATTTTGGGGGGGGGGGGGATCTATTTTTGATCCTCTTAGGGAAGGTCACCACATCTAGCGGAACAAAATGACACATCTTTCAAAGATGAGGTACTCAACGAGATACTTTTATATCTTCAAATAACTGATTACATTTAACCCTTTAAAGTGTGAACCATGAAATTATTGGTAGAAAATTATATTTTTTTGAAAACTTAGTACTTATTGAACCTTATTACAGATAAAAAAAATATTTATTTATTTTTATTATTATTAAATTATTGTTATATTTGCATCAAATTTGCTAAACCTGTGTAAATGTATTGCATTATGCTATTTTCACAAGCCCTAAGACTCATTCTGACCCCGTATCAGTTTCTCATCTTATATTCCTGTCATGTTTCTAAGATGAAAAAGTGTTAGCCCTTTAATGTTGACCTAACCCTTCCCCCGGAGTATGCTCCCATTTTCCCTTTGGTTATGAGATGCAAAACAGAGAAAAACACAATCACCACAAAAGAGAAAGTGATAGGAATACAAATGCAAAACAGCTTAAATGAAGAATATTGAATTTGCATTTAATTTCAAGCTCTATCTCTGTTATGTGCTGCATAATCATCTACTACAGGGATTGTCGAATTTTGCATGTGACATGGGACAGTCTATGACAAATGCTACTTTTAAAATTCAACTCACTGTCTCTCGCACAGCAGGGCTTTTATAATTGCACAAACAGCTGAGCATAATGTACAAAACAGCAATTAAATGTTCTCTCACTGAATTTAATAATACTTCCTAATTATATGGTCTACTTCAGTGTCTACAGAATCTGGCACAAAGGAAAAATGATGCGGTCTAATACCAAATTATATCATTCAAACCCCTTCATAATAAGTACACAAACATATCATAAACATGAAAGTAAGATGTGATATTAAAACCTTCGTGCAAAAGTGAAAAAAAGAGAAAGGTTTTTGTGATGAAAATAAATGAGAATAAGGGTCTGAGAAGAAGTGGTGAGGCGAGATGATACTGAATGGAGACATAGTGGGAGAGGACTGTGGATGTGTGTGTGAGAAAGTATGGCAGAAGAGCTGGACTATTAATGTGACAAATGGCGATTTCATCTGCTGACTGCATGCACATGACTACATTAGTGCACTCTAAATCACGACTAGAGGAAGTATGAGGAAACTAAGTAACATACTAAATAGGAGACTGAATGAAGGAATATTGGGCATCTCAGGTAGACGGGCATGCACTGTATTCGTGGTTGTAGTGGTTTAAGTAAAACAAGAAAAAAAGAATAAGAATAGAAATGTGAGAGAATTAGGAAAGGGGTGCGGGAGTAGTGGAGAGATTATTTGTAGCTTTTTGCATGAATGCTCAGGGGAATTCAAGAAAATGTTCCTCAGGCCAGGAAGTGTCTTACAGTTTGTACATGAGTGGGAGAGACAGACAGACAGTCATACATGCAAGCCAAGGTGTGCAAAAGGGCATTTGGCAAATTTTCTGTAGGGCACCATGAAATACCTTTATGTTGCCCAAGTCATGCCAGCAGCAGTGATCAAATCTAGTACATGCTTCAACTTGGATACAACATCTAAATGTGTCTGTTGGCAACAACAATATGTATTGAACTACACACTGGAAACAGTCTGCTCCCAAGAGTTACCGATTCTCTTTTAACAAGTTTCACTCTCAGGTGCAGCCTACTCACTACAAACTTTACAGAGTTGGGAAGGGTGTAATATTGGCTTGAATTCCAGCTTCCTGTGCCATTAAGATACTTGTAATAGACCTGGATCAGTTTGTCCATTGACAGAACATACCGGGTATATGAATTCTAAGTTGAAATGATGAGTTTGGGACTGTCCATTTCAGATTTTGGTGAATACAGAAAAGAAGAAATGCATAGTTTGCACATTTCATTGATTACCAAGGGACAGCCATTTTTTAAAATGAAGGCAAGGGCAGGAAGTATAACATTCCAAGGGTTTATGGGTAATAAAACACATTTCTGCGAGTATTAAGCAGTAGCATAATAAACTGCAGTATAAATAAACGACTGGTTGCACAAATGACTTTTCTAATGTAAGGCAGAACAGAAGAAAATTATAATAAAAAAAAAAAACCCAAAAAGGAGCAAACATAACAAAAACTTTAGTATCTGGTATATTTTAACCTAATCTGAACACCTTTATTTTTATTTTAAGTGTGAGATTCAAAGCTCAAAAGCAGAGCTTTACAAGGAAAGCACTGGCTGATTTTAGGATATCAGTGAAAGGTGAATCCCGAGGACTGAGTGACATGGAATTAAAATGAGAACCTTTCATTTTAATGTTTCACACTGTGTGCCTGAAATACAAGTACTGAGCCAGGTTAGAACTGGGAATTTTATTTTATCATCGCATCTGAGCAAACATAATCATCCCCAAAATGTTAAACGTGCAATTTATTGACTGATTATAAATTTGTATTTTGTGCTTCATGTATAGTGTAATTATTTACCTAATGTTCCATCAGCTGTCATGCAGTGAACTGGAATCGTCACCTTCATTTGTGCTATAGGATCAGGACAGAGTCACCTCCCCTAACCTCTGTGTTTCAGGTGCTTTTAGCAGGCTGTGGCTAAAGTGTCTTCAGCCATTTTGGCTTCGTAATGGACACCCCAGGCCCATTATACAGCAGACAGCCAACTGACAGGAGGGAGGAGTACTCTATAGTCATTGGCAAGGATGATAATGGTGGAATAATGACTCTTAAATGTTCCCCCTGAAGTCGACAGAGGCCATCCTTCATTTCCTGCAAGCTATCTGACAACCAGAATCAGCATACAACAGCACTCTTATTCATGTGTCATATAAAAAACCTCACTTTTCCAGAATAACACATGCAAAATGCTCTAAATTCACATAGTTGATTAACATTTACTTTAACTAATTGGAAGAATTTATAAACTACAAATTAAGGCACATGATGCTACAAAGTAACAGCTCAAATGGGGAAGCAGAAGTTACTGTATTTGGAAAGAGAGATTCAGTAATCTATCATGGCCACGGTGGAGAATTCGTCATTTTCTTCTATCAGTAACGATATGGTTGATCGATGGACAATGAATTCAGTAGGTGTATGAATTTTTAAACACTTTTAATCAAAGCTGCATATCTTTAAAAACTTGATAAACCTCTCATCACAGTAAAATACATTCCTCCCTGATCAGCAAAAGCACATGGCATTTTTCTGCTCAAGTCCTCGCCTCATCCGACCAGTTCAGTTTTGTGCAGATGGGCCATGGAGCGAGAAAATTATCATCAAGACACCAGACTGAAAAAAGACACTGCAATCTGTTTTCCCACGAAAACGGGATGTCATCAGTGTCTCGCCCTCATTTTACCAATGTAATATGAAGGGATGAAACAAAACACCACACCACTGCCTTGGTGAATATTGCATAAATTGGGCCTGTCTCAGTGATTTCACAGCCTAAATAAGACAGTCTCATTTAGTTTGCTCTGACTCAGAGCCCGATCCTAGGATACAAAGGAGGGAATCAACACTGAGATAAATGCTGCGTGTTGTCAATGCAACTCTTCCCTACAGTGACAGTGGTGTAACTCTGATCTAATTGAGACAGCTTGTAATACAAGATTCAGAATAAAATGCTTTATCTTCATTTATGCTGGGAGATTTTATATTAATCTGGGATTATTTGTCAGAGTATTAAGGTGCTACAATGCTTTTTGCTGTTTTGATAATAAGCGCACATCTATTTATTCTGAATATCAAAATCATGACATTTCACTATTAACTTGAATGTAATTAAAACAGATTTTAATGAATTATTGATTTAACAAATTTTCCACAAAGAAAATACCACAGCTTGAATATTCTATTGAATATTCAAGCTTTAAATAATAATTTAAACCCACCATATGTTTACATTCAAACTTCTACTTGGATCAAACTCAACTCCGTCAGCACACTGATTACTATATGAAGGGCACGGACTGAAATGCTCTGCTGCTGAATTAGTCATTGATGGCTTTGGAACACAGTGGACTTCTTTTTATGTATTAGCTGTTGGATAATTTGCAAGAGCTTTAAAATGTCCATATTGTGCACAGCTAAGAGGAGACGGGATGTTTTGTCTCATTTCTTATAAATGGGTCCTTCCACACTGCTTTTGGCAGCTTCCCACAACATAATAGGACTTCACCACACAGAAGGGACAAATGGGAGAGATCAGTATATGGCAGCTGGACCAAGACTCCATTCAACAAATAAATGTGCGGCAACATTGCACCTGCAGTAGGTATGAACCATTTCTAAATCAAGCTCTCTCCTTCACTCTCTCAATCTCATCTTGTGCTCTCTTTTGGGAAGATAAACATCCTTGGCCCTTTCCTAGTACCTGTTCTCATCTGTCAGACTACGATAAGGGTACATATACCCTGTCAATACTATTGATGCTAAGACTGCCCACGTCATCTAAACTGTGATGGAGTATTTCACTTCAGTAAATTATACCCTCCAGATAAGTGACAGACAGAATAGCAGAAATAAGCTTAGTACAGTGAAAACTGCTTATATTCAGGGGGTGGATTCAATAACAGAAAGACCTACAGCTCAGCAGAATGCAATGATAAATATTACCTTTGTGAATTTTGAACTTTAATGTACAATTCGTATTTGTCCACTGGGGCCAGGAAAACCTCACGATGTAATTCAATTCAATGCAATATCATTACAGCCTATTGCCTCAGAAATTAACTCAATAAATAACTCAGAGTCTCAACATACATTTAAGTCATAGGCTTTACCAGACATTGCATTTATTGGAGTCTTTTGTATTAAAATTAGATTTCAGATAGGTGCTGGTGTTTGAAACACATTTAAGTGCATGTAGTCATCATTTCCCGTTAACCGTCTTCTGAAATCTCTCTTCTAATGCTGCCTAAAAAGCATTACAGTACATCTCCATGTCAGTGTGCCCACTTCTACATATGATGCATGCTATAAACGCTTGTTGGTTTTTATTCGTTTAATAGTTATACTTAAAAAAAAATGTTTCTACTAGAGCAAGAACTCAGAAGTCAATTGCTCTTTACTTTCTCAGCAAAGCCAATTGTTGCCATTACTTTGTGAATTTCTAATGGCTAAAATGCCTTTGCTGACTTGTAAATAATTCAGTGTGACAGTGGCAGTGTTGCAGTACAAACAATGACACATAGCTGGCATCTTTTAGAGTATTTTAAATCATGCTACACTAGTTCCTGTTAGTCCTATCAGGCACAATGTTTGAGGCACATTCACTTTTCCAAACTGTGTGCATTAAAACCACCACAGCGATCGCGTTGCACTAATTGCATGCCACAGAGAAACAGTGCGTTGCTTTGTTGTGTACAAAATCTATAGACTATATGTTACAATCACTGTTGCATTTTCCAAAAGCATGCAAATGGAGTTATTGTTTCCTTTTCTCTCTTTGTGTTCTGAACTGAAGAAGCGGCAATCAATCACAAAATCTACATTTTGTTGAAAATCTGAATGGTTTGTGTGTTTAGAATGAGGCCCAGCGTGTACTTTAGTACTTTCATGTCTCATCCTCTGGGTTTCCATGTTAAATATGCTTTTGACAGCTGGATCTTATTATTTATGACATCAGAGCTGACAAAAGAAGATAGCTGCTGTGCCTTGTTAAATTTATGCTCGGGGAAATTTTTTGGCTGCTGGTGGTACCCAGGAGATGTGAAAGGAAAAGAAATATAGTGTACTCTGCAGGCTGCGAGAAGCGCTTGACCTAAAGGAACCCACTCCCTGTACATTTTGTAAACAAGGTAAACAAACATATAGAAAAAACTTGAAGGCACACCCAATGTACATTTGTCAAAAACTGCTGAGTCATTGATTATTCGCCATTCTGACAGTGAAGCAGATGCCACCAGACAATGATAAAAACAACAACACCAGAATGTGATACAACTAGCTGCCATGTCTTATGGCATCAGTTTCAACTGTTGAGCAATCAGCAGTGACTTAACCCTTTTCCCTGAAGCAGTGAGCTTTTGATGTACTTCACAGAGCAGACATGTGTGTGGAGTCTGAGGCAGTAACATTAAAGACAGTGATTCTACTTCTAAGATTAACTTGATGTCTGTAAGAACAAGAGCACAAACGGCAATCTGGAACTGCATATATATTAATCCATTTAAATGAATTCCCACCACTCTTTGTTTCTTTGGTATCTCTTAAGTCCCTTATTTTTTTCAGAGTGCTTTTGACTCTCTGTCACTTGTTCTCCCATCAGCACAGCCGCTGTAGCTTCCAGGGCTAATATGGTCAGTGTAATGCACACAACAGTCTTTTATGTATGCAATGACATGTGTGTGTGTGTGTGTGCGTGCATGTTGCCTTTTTTTCTCTTCTCTTTTTATGCTTGTCTGATTAGCCTTCTTGGAATTAACATGCGGCCATGCCTGTTGGGACAAGGTGCTTCATTGGCAGCAGCGTGCTGAATATTGAATCAGGTGAATAGCAAACCTAGTTTTGATGTGGTAAACATGTGTTTGGGTTTTGTGATGATTGATTTGGATGGTGTTATCAAGAAAGATTGGCTAGCATTTTCAGAGGATAATCATGACTCATTCACCACAGGGATAGACTGAGTGGAATTAGGAAACATCTCACGCGCTCTCTTGGTAATGTGTCATTTGCTCTGATATCATCTCTTTCTTTGTCTCTCTCTGTTTGTACTTTTCTGGTCTCCTTTTCTTTCTCCCTGTCTGCAGATCTCTCTTGGCTTTTTTCTTTTTCATCTGATCTCTGTGGGTTTGCTTCGCGTGTGCCCTGTTAATGTCACCCTGCACGTTGGTTATCACAACCTGCCCTTGTCTGTTCAAGCCCATCTGCATCTCAAACAATACCTTAAATATGCAAGATAAATAATGAATTAGCATAAGTTCAATTAAGGATGCTATCTTTCTCTGTGCAACAGTAGCAGTCAGTGGATTAAAAAACAAAAAACAAAAACATAGCTACATTAAAATGAGCAAACTTTAAATACGTACATAAATACAACTGTGGTCAAATAACTGGCAGCTCTTTAGGAACTAATAATAAAGTCGATCTGCAAAACAGATGATTGCATTAGGCATTATACTGGGACTGGGCTCCAGAGGACAACCCCTTTAACCCTCTCAAGGCAGGCGTTGCCGATTTGCAACAGTTAAAATTTAACAACCTGATTACCCCACATACATATTTTATGAGTTTGTTTTACTCAGAAGTACCACTGAAGGACTTGGTTGTGCATTAGCAACAAAAAGTTTAATTTGAGCCGGAGAGGGTTAAGTTCCCCATGGCATCTCACAGATGCAAGTTTTTAAGCTCTTTTGGCAACTCTGAGTTCACTTTATAAGTCAACTTAATCTGTCTGCAGCAGCTAATGGTTCAGTAGCAATAGTGGAGCTGCTACAGTTAGATGTGGTTAGGCACATCTGTGGGTAGATATGAATCTCTATAGTCTGGAATGAATCCCAGCAAAATGTTGAAAAGGGATAAAAGACAATTTTCTCAATTTTTGTTGCCATTTATACTGTAAAGCTCCAGCTTCAAACTCACTCTATACACTTGCTGTTCATTTTTTAATGATCTTAATATGATGATTTAAAACAAAAGATAATGCCACCTACCTACTGTTCAAATCTTTGATTTGTGTTGGGAAGCCGATCAGATGAAAGATTCCATAAAATGAACTGACACAGTTTCTTTTAGACACGGGTTAAACTGAAAGGCTGCACTAAGGCCTTAAGGATTATTTTGTGATTTATGCAAAACTGCTGTAGCAGACTCCAATAAGCTTAGATTACTCTAGAAAACCCAAATAGATTCCATTTAAGTCTTAAATGACAGCATGCTGTTAACACTGTTTTGTATTAAACCTGGTGCTTTCAATTATTAGCTTTGCTGGCATTATTAGCTTTTTGTACTGGGATGCACGCAGCCCAAACATCCCATATGAATAGGGAGCAGAAGCATTTTGAGAGATGAAGATGTGTGCTCATGGTTTCCACATGTACTCTGCACAGTGTTTTGGCACAACTTACTAGCACAAGTTCAATGCTGTTGGGCACTGCCCTTCAGTACTTTTTCTGTGAAAAATAGCATCTTAGATCAATGCTGTGCAATACTGATCCAACTAGTTCTTGCACCATTTATGTTACATTTTCTCAGCAAAACTTTAAGTTTTAGGTTTCTTTTACTGTAAAGAAATATCCTCGATACCTTTTCCTATTCCGATTTACATTATATTCCCTCTTTCAGTGGCTTGCACATTGCTAGTGTTGAAGTGTGTTAGCCTACTATCTCCACTAAAGCTCATGTTGGCACATAAGATCACAGCCACCTGTTCCCACAGCTTGAACAAAGCTGGACATGTGTTCTTCTGC
This sequence comes from Maylandia zebra, assembly GCF_041146795.1. NCBI lineage: Eukaryota > Metazoa > Chordata > Actinopteri > Cichliformes > Cichlidae > Maylandia > Maylandia zebra. The sequence goes on along the minus strand of NC_135179.1, from coordinate 12,896,444 downwards.
AAGCCTGATGGCAGATAGGTGTTCACCTACTTTGCAAAGTAATTCACTGAAATCCACTCCCACCATTATCTAAGACCTGAGTCAGAGGGAGAAACAGCCTTCTTCCTACGTGTTAAATCAACTTGATGGGCTCACGATGTTGATTCATCCTGCTGAGCTGAGCAATACACAAATTAAATGTCAGGCAGTTAAAAGACACAAGAACTGTGTAATTAGGTTTTGCCATTAGTATAGGATATTAAAATTCTTTTTTTTATTCTAAAAAATTGAAGTGACAAATTTATTGTTCAGTGTTTTAACATGACACATCTAAATTAAAAAAATGTAGTCGATCAATACGGCTGAAAGGGGCCACAATTGGGGTATGAGTGGTTGGTTGAAACACTGGCTGAACTCAGAGTGAACCACCTGTGGACTTGAGCCAAACCTCTGTCATGCACCAATAGAAAACAATGTAACTTTGAAAGCTCCTGTCAATTTTACATCCTGAATCTGTTCAAATGATCTTTAACATTACTTCCCTTCACCATAGCAAACCCTGTAAATACTATAGGCAGTCATTTTTAAAGAAGTAATCATTAATGAAATTGCAATTAACACAAGCGGGGTCTTAAGATGAGGGTAATGGTGTGAACAACAGTAAACAAACAGCAGCAGCTGTTACATGCGCACAATTTTTTATTCAGATTAAAATCACTCTGCTTAAGGATATTATTTCGGCTAATTACATGGGATGTTATTTTAATACGCTCTGGTGTTTATCTGAACACACTTAATAAGAGGAGTGTGATGTGCAAAAGTAATGAATATGTCATGCATTAATCTTTCTCGGCTATCTTATCTCTCTGGCACAAGTTTGATCAGTTCTGTGAAGATGGATCCTGTCAGTTTAAACCCAGTAGTTTCAGTTATTTTGTTGCTTGAAAAAAGAAGACAAGAAAAAAAAACAGGGAATGAGTTGAGTTTTTTAAGTTTCTTTATACTTTGCTTCGATAGAACCAAACTTTTAATTTAATGTGGTACTGAGCAATGGTTCTCCTGGCTTTCTAAAGTTCTTTGAGAACATTTTTGTGCACAGTTTCTGGTTTTGCACTCATTTTCCATCCAGTTCTTGTACCCAGCCATTTTCAGAAGAATGTTTTCCTTTTTTAGTAAGTCACCTAAACACTTAGTTAAATAAACATACCAAAGTTAACACAGCTTGACCAGCATAAATTAGTATCCTGGCCAAAGAGCTATTAGCTGAAAACTTGGCACATCTTAGTATGGTGTGAAATATGTGCTTAAAAAATAGAAAAGTAAACAAGAAGGAGGACAACAGAAGTTGCAGCCTTAAAAACATCTACAGCAGCAGTAGTTGGAAGCCCTGAGAGATACATTTGGTCCTTTGTAGCTACCGTTTACCAAAATCTCATGAGAAATGGCCTAAATAGAAGGGTGGCTGTCAAGAATCCATTCTTAACCAAGAAAACAGTGAGAAATCGCTGTTAGAGTCGAGTCTGGACCTTAAGAGTACTAGAGCAGTATGGGACAATTTTGATAGAGATTGGAACAAAAGGCAAGCAGCATCCAAAGAAGAGCTTTGGAAGGTCCTTCAAGAATCCTAGAGAGATACTTCTGAAGACTAAGAAATCTGAAGAAACCTTGTATAAGAGAGTTCAGGCCATGCTGAAGAATAAAGATGAACTGATTTTAAAACTTGTTGAGACTGTACAAACTCTGTTTTTGCCTTAAGTACTGTACCTTGAATTATCAATGCACTGATTTCCTATTTTGCTAGTAATATGCAAAGAAACAATGTGTGACTTAAGACCTTTGAACAGTAACGTAATGTAGTAACTATGGCAAATAGAATATCTCATTAAGCCATTCTCCATTTTAAACAATATTTTTAAGGAGATGGGGGTGCGGTAAGTGACGGAAGTGACGGACAGGGTAAGCGACTCATGTTGTAACTGACGTCAGACGCCGGAGATTTTTGGGGAAATTAAAGCGAATGGTAGTTTAGAATTGAACAAATTCCTTTAAGCTTCAGTATTGCCAAATACACTTATCAATTGTCTTATGACTAACAACATAACTAACAACATTTGTCTAACTCATCTCCAACACCCCGGAGAACAATGGGGAGAGTTTAGAGGCTCTCCAAGATTACATTGATCAGTGCTTCCAGGATCTCGTAATGAAGAAGGCCCAGAGTGCATCTTCCCCGGCCAAATCTGAGACGCCGTCGTCGAAAAGATGTCGCCCGGCAGATTCCCCCGGCACAACATCGCCAGCCGGCAAAAATATTGCTGACATACTGGAGTCGATCGACCAACGTTTGTCCAGTTTCGATGCAAGGCTGTCCGTGGTGGAGATTCTTCACCGGGAATTTAAATCCTTGAGAGAATCCCTGGAGTTCAGCCAGCAGCAGGTGGAAAAAAAAAAAAGGGAGGTTGACTTCCATAAGTAATTTGAATGACTTGTTAATGCAGAAGATGTAACGTTTTTCTCTCCTTGAAGGAACAATAATCTATATTCACTCCTTGTTGTCACAAGTGTTTTTAATTCTGAACACCGGAATCTCCTAAGTTCCAATAAGCTTCGCTTATTATCTTGAATTTACATGCAATGGTTGCACGAAAAATAATTATAGCAACAGTCAGCAGCTTATCTATTATTCATTTCCTACTTAATTTATTTCACCAGTGTAATTAAGGATTTCTGTCTTTAACTTGCTAATCACTAGATTATATTTAAAGTTTGAAAATATTCCAACCAATGCACGTGTATTCTATGAATAGTTACACAATGTGTAGTTTTGCTTTCTCGGTTTCTTACAAAGATGTTGCTTTTACAAGCAAAAGGTTTTCACACTTTTACTCTCATCTTGCATTACCTTGTTGAACTAAATAATGAGCCTGCAGTTTCAAGGACCACATCAAGACCTAAAGCCTAATAAAGTAACTGTGCACAAAATTGCTGGAAGAATGAGCACATACAATTCAAAGCAATTCTCTGTCACATTGAGGAGTCAGTTCTTTCTTTCTTTCTGAAAAGGAACTGACTTTCCCCTGAAAGTCTGCTCTCTTCTTAACGTTAGCACTGCCCGGTTGAAAAACAAATTAGCTCATTATCCTTGAAAGGCTGGGCACATAGGAGCGGCATGCGTGACAAGCCAAGCCTTTGCTTGTGCCAAGCTGAAAATGTCAACATACTACCTCGAGAGTGCGCATTAAACTCAGGCGGTAATGGCTGTCACAAGACAGATCCCCATTATCAAGTCCATTAAGGCACCACACTTCTTCCCAGTGAAAAAAAAAGAAAAAGAAAAAAACAGCCAACATGCTGCATAATCTTAAAGTTCAGAATAAGCATCTGTAGATAAATGCCAAGGTGACACACTTTCCATCGTGCCTCCAAAAACCTTTCATATGAAGTTCATTAAAATCAACTACAGGAGACATATGTGCCAAAATATATTTTTGTGCATGCATATGTATGGGTGTGTAGGCATATCCAAAGTTTTCTATATGGTATGTCATTTCATTTGCATGAAAAGTAGCACCTCAGTAGCAAAGTTAATTCAATTTTCAAGTGTGATGACTAAAATGCGCTGGCATTTTCTCCGTAATGGATTCACAGTGTAATATACTGTATCCCCACTCAAACAATTTAATTTATTTTAGTACTTTTATTTATTTTTTTCTTTTCAGTCTAGTCTTACTGGAAGGGACTGAGCTCTCCACCTAATTTACCAAACAAACGTAAAACAAATGAGACAGGGATTCTACAGGAGTAAAGATGTTTGGAAGTGAAACGAGTAGTCAGATATTCAGTGTCTGTCTTCATTTCACAAACAGATGCCGTGATGAAATATTGTTTCAGATACGTAAACCACTTTAACTTAGCTAGAAGTTGTTACCTTTACATTGAGCCTGAGCGACTGTTTGCTTAATTTTAGTTTTTATTATCTCATATCCTAAATTGCAAACCTCTAAGTCATTTTTTGCATCAGGATCTAATTTCCTAATAGACTGTATTTCTTTTTTCTTCTGTTGTTCTGCACTCAAGTTTTTATTAATTTCCCCTTTTGGGAAATGAGTAGTGAGCAGAGGAAACAAAATATGGAAGAGGTCCCTCATGCATGAAATGAAAGAAAGCGCTTTGCCCTCCTGTAGGAGCTGACATTGACGTATTCTCCAAAGGTAACAGCTCACTCCTGTGACATTGTCACTACCCGATCCGTACCGGAAACCCGATCGGTACCCCGCATGCGCAAATCTTACGTCACTTCCTCTCTTTGCCAACATTGCGACATTCAATATATTTGACTGATACGGTTAGCGCCCAGTTAGCTCCTAGCATTTCTCAACAGCTCTGCCTCCTTTTCGACTGCCTGGGACATTTAAACAATGGATAATCCGTATACAAAGAAATTCATGCTTTTCTCCTCAACAGAGAGCGTCCCCCGATTGAGCAACAGCGCCGTAAAATAAGAGGAATGGTGCCTAATTACAGAGTTAATAATGCAGACTTTGTAATATCTCACGTGTAGATTCATCAGCCAGATGAAGTGTTTACTGACAATTGACAGTGATAGCGCACATCATCATCACTATTCCAACAATCCTCTCCTCACAGACAAGCATAAACACACTCGACTATCGCTAAATCAAATTTAACACACGTTTGTAATGACGCGAATTCAGTTTACAATAGGGTTTATTCGCTCGGTCAGCAGGTGGCAGTATCCTCGTACACTGGGGAGTAAACTGCCATTAAACGAACAGAAGAAGAAAAAAAAACATCTGCACATGCGCGGTACGGATCGGGTAGACCCGATTTGTACGGTCAGACTTTACACATGCGCAGTAAGGATCGGAGAGTCCTGATCCGTAACTATCTTTTTATTTTTCGTTTTTGTCCACATTGTACTGAAATGCTTCATTATTGCAAACATTTTAAGATATACTTGTTATTCTTAACATCTTAACAGATACTCTGACCCATAACTATCGTAAAACGCTACGACCGGAAGTAGAAACCTTTCGCGCATGCGGGTTACCGATCGGGTTTCCGGTACAGATCGGGTAGTGACACTACCCGATCGGGTTTCCGGTACAGATCGGGTAGTGACACTACCCGATCGGGTTTCCGGTACAGATCGGGTAGTGACACTACCCGATCGGGTTTCCGGTACAGATCGGGTAGTGTCACTACCCGATCTGTACCGGAAACCCGATCGGTAACCCGCATGCGCGAAAGGTTTCTACTTCCGGTCGTAGCGTTTTACGATAGTTATGGGTCAGAGTATCTGTTAAGATGTTAAGAATAACAAGTATATCTTAAAATGTTTGCAATAATGAAGCATTTCAGTACAATGTGGACAGAAACGAAAAATAAAAAGATAGTTACGGATCAGGACTCTCCGATCCTTACTGCGCATGTGTAAAGTCTGACCGTACAAATCGGGTCTACCCGATCCGTACCGCGCATGTGCAGATGTTTTCTTCTTCTTCTGTTCGTTTAATGGCAGTTTACTCCCCAGTGTACGAGGATACCGCCACCTGCTGACCGAGCGAATAAACCCTATTATAAACTGAATTCGCGTCATTACAAACGTGTGTTAAATCTGATTTAGCGATAGTCGATTGTGTTTATGCTTGTCTGTGAGGAGAGGATTGTTGGAATAGTGATGATGATGTGCGCTATCACTGTCAATTGTCAGTAAACACTTCATCTGGCTGATGAATCTACACGTGAGATATTACAAAGTCTGCATTATTAACTCTATAATTAGGCGCCATTCTTCTTATTTTACGGCGCTGTTGCTCAATCGGGGGACGCTCTCTGTTGAGGAGAAAAGCATGCATTTCTTTGTATACGGATTATCCATTGTTTAAATGTCCCGGGCAGTCGAAAAGGAGGCAGAGCTGTTGAGAAATGCTTGGAGCTAACTGGGCGCTAACCGTATCAGTCAAATATATTGAATGTCGCAATGTTGGCAAAGAGAGGAAGTGACGTAAGATTTGCGCATGCGGGGTACCGGTCGGGTTTCCGGTACGGATCGGGTAGTGACAATGTCACAGGAGTGAGCTGTTACCTTTGGAGAATACGTCAATGTCAGCTCCTACAGGAGGGCAAAGCGCTTTCTTTCATTTCATGCATGAGGGACCTCTTCCATATTTTGTTTCCTCTGCTCACTACTCATTTCCCAAAAGGGGAAATTAATAAAAACTTGAGTGCAGAACAACAGAAGAAAAAAGAAATACAGTCTATTAGGAAATTAGATCCTGATGCAAAAAATGACTTAGAGGTTTGCAATTTAGGATATGAGATAATAAAAACTAAAATTAAGCAAACAGTCGCTCAGGCTCAATGTAAAGGTAACAACTTCTAGCTAAGTTAAAGTGGTTTACGTATCTGAAACAATATTTCATCACGGCATCTGTTTGTGAAATGAAGACAGACACTGAATATCTGACAACTCGTTTCACTTCCAAACATCTTTACTCCTGTAGAATCCCTGTCTCATTTGAGATATTACAAAGTCTGCATTATTAACTCTATAATTAGGCGCCATTCTTCTTATTTTACGGCGCTGTTGCTCAATCGGGGGACGCTCTCTGTTGAGGAGAAAAGCATGCATTTCTTTGTATACGGATTATCCATTGTTTAAATGTCCCGGGCAGTCGAAAAGGAGGCAGAGCTGTTGAGAAATGCTTGGAGCTAACTGGGCGCTAACCGTATCATTCAAATACATTGAATGTCGCAATGTTGGCAAAGAGAGGAAGTGACGTAAGATTTGCGCATGCGGGGTACGGATCGGGTTTCCGGTACGGATCGGGTAGTGACAGACAGACATGCTACGTTTTAGCACTACGGATAAAAATGGCTTCCAAAACATGGATGCTCTATTCATCTTTTTTTTTTTTTTTTTTCATTGACAAAGCACAAAATACAGATATACAAATACAAAATATGAAACACAATGTCAGGGGATTCGTATAAAAAAGCAAAATAGACACAGTCTATTATAGAATCACATAATATTGAACAGGGAACATAGGTTTACGGTTTTGACAGCTTTTTGATTTTGAGAATGTTGTATGGTTTTAACATAGTGTTTGGTTTCATTTAAAAAGCACCGAAAGGATGGTTTTGCGTTAGAAAATTTAGACTTATGTATATGAAATTTAGCCAATAATATCAATAAGTTAACCAAATAAAATTCGTTCGCCCTGTGCATGGGGTACTTAAAGAAACCAAACAATATATTCTCGTAACAAAGAGAGAACTCAGAAAAGATAAAGGAAACAACAAAAACACAAAATTCTTGCCAGAAAAGATTCGTATATAAGCATGATCAAAATAAATGAGAAATATCTTCCTTCACACAATTACAAAATGTACAGTTAACATCAATGTCCTTTTTATAACGTACAAGAAAAGACCTAGTTGGGTAAAAACGATGAATAACTTTAAAAGATATTTCCTTTACTTTGTTATTTAATAGAAACTTCGCCGGTAAGGTCCAAATCTTCTCCCATTCCAGGGCCTGGTATAAGTTATTCCAGTAGGCGACAGCCGTTGGGACACAAGTTCTGTCTTTTTGAAACAGAGTTCGTATTTCACGGTTGTTTTTCCTCCTTACAGAGGGGAAACACATCTGACCGACATAAGTAGCAGCAGGATCCAGTGGTAAAGGGGTCAAATCACTAACAACAGGATTTCTAAACAACATTAAGACCCCAGCAGGGATAGCATCAAACACTACGGCATATTCCTTTGGTGGAACAGGAAGACCATATGTATTCAGAAATTCTGAGTAAGAGAGTAAACCTCCAGCTGGATTTATAAGTTGTGCAACACGATGAATCCCATTATCAAACCAATTACTTAAAAACACCGATTTATGTTTGTATAAAATGTCTCTATTGTTCCAAATATAGTATCTATGTGGAGAAAAGTTGTGTTTATAAATCAATGACCAGGAAAGAAGCATCTGTTTATGAAAGTTGGATAGTTTTAAAGGGATTTTATCAATATTGTAATTACAAAGCAAAAGAAAGTTAAGACCACCAATTTTTGAGAAAATATAATTGGGAATAAAGTTCCAAATTGAGGTTGGGTTCCTGAAAAATTGTTTAATCCAGTTTATTTTAAACACATTGTTTAATGAGGAGAAGTCAAGAAAGTTTACTCCACCATGTTGGTATGAGTTGGATAAAACTGATCTTTTAATACAATGAATTCTATTCTTCCATATGAAATTATAAAGATGTCTGTCAATATTTGCCAGGGTTTCTTTATTTACATCAAGAGACAAAGCAGCATAAGTTAGACGAGATAAACCCTCTGCTTTCGTGAGTAAAACTCTCCCTTTAATGGATAAATCCCACTGCAACCAGGCATTAAGCTTTTTTTGTGTTTTGTCCAAAATTGGAGTGAAATTAAGGGAGCACCTGGTGGATTGATCTTTATTAATGACTATACCAAGGTAAGTGACAGACTCTTTAACTGGGATGCCAGCAATAGATAGACTGGTACAATTTCTAAGGGCAAGCAGTTCACATTTGCCAATGTTTAGGTGGAGTCCTGAAGCTAAAGAAAAGGCATTAATTGTGTTAATAGCCATCTGCACCTGTGAATCATTTTTTAAAAAGAGAGTGGTATCATCAGCAAGTTGACTAATGAATATTTCTTCATCCGCAATTGTTATACCTTTCAGAGGACTGCGTTTAATATAATCAGAGAGGAGTTGAGCACAGATGAGAAATAAGTATGGGGAGATGGGGCAGCCTTGCCTGATACCGCGGTTCAAGTTAAACCTAGGTGAAGTACCTGCTTCTAGTTTGATGGAGCAGTTCATATTTTTGTACATTGTTTTAATTGCATTCTGAAAATAAGGGCCAAAGCCAAATTTGTCCAAAGCCTGAAAAATAAAACCATGTTCAATCGTGTCAAACGCTTTGCAGAAATCTACAAATAAGATAAAGCTATCATCCCTACACAGATCTGCATAATCAATTAGGTCAAAAATAAGTCTGATGTTGTTGGATATGTGTCTGTTAACCATAAAGCCAGACTGAGTTTCATCAATAATATCATTCAAAACAGCTTTCAGTCTTTTGGCAAAGATCTGAGCTAGGATCTTATAATCATTATTAAGGAGGCAAATTGGCCTCCAATTGTCAATATAAGTGGGATCTTTCTTTGGCTTTGGGATTAGGGTTAACAGACCTTGTGATAAAGTGGGGGGAAGAGACTGATTTGTAAGACTTTCAATGTATACATTAAGAAGAAATGGAGCCAGTTGATCTGCAAAAGTAATGTAAAATTCAGAGGTTAAGCCATCGGGTCCTGGGGATTTATTAAGTTTAAGACGTCGAATAGCAGGTAGCACTTCACTAATAGATATCGGCCTATCACAGAAACTCATCTGATCTTCTTTAACTGTTCGCAAATCAGGGATTTGTTCCATAAAGTTCAGAGCAGCACTCTCATCAAACTCTGACTTGTATAAATTTCTGTAAAAATTGGAGCAATAGGTGGAGACTTTTCGGGGATCATCAATTATAATACCGTCAATATTAAGTCTCCGAACAGAACCAAGTTTAGAACGAGATCTCTCTAATTTAAAAAAAATAGGATGAGTGTTGTTCACCTTCTAACCATTTCCTCCTTGATCTCACAAAGGCTCCCTCTGCTTTCAGTTTATAGATATCATTTAACTTACTCTGTTGCAAAGCTAAGTCCGTTTTGTCTTCTTCAGATAGGTTCTCTGGTGGGATCTGAGTGAGAGCAGATATCCTAGTAATTACATTAATTTCTTCATTTTTCCTCTGTTTTGCTGCAGATGAGCCATACTCTCTTAAATATTTAGCGGCTTCAAATTTAAAGAGTTCCCAGTTTTGACAGTAGAGATGACTGGTTAAGGCTTTATCCCAGAAACGTTTGATTAATGACAAAATATCTTCAAGCACTTTTTCATGTTTTAGAAGGGAGTTATTAAGTTTCCAGTAGCAGCTCCTACAAGTTTGGGCGGCATTAGTATTGAAAAGGACCTGAAGTGATATCGCTTTGTGATCCGTGAGTGGAGTTGGCATTATATTGGCTATAACATTATCCCTATTTAAGCAATCAGAAATTAACCAGAAGTCAATACGGGATTTAGAAGAGTTGGATTTGTTACTCCATGTAAATAGTTTGGCTTTAGGGTTTTTAAATCTCCAAATGTCTATTAAATGAAACTTTTGCATGAATACATTTAAACAACAGGACAGAGAGTTATTTGAGCTAGGTGGCCATCTGTCTAGTGAAGGATCTGGAGCAATGTTAAAATCACCTTCAACTAATAACAGGAGATTCGGGTATTTGGATAACCAGAACAAAAAGCGTGTTTCAAGGGCATCCAGTAAGAAGTCATTATCAGACTTGGAATTAAAACCATACACGTTGGCAAGAAGAAGAAGTGTACCATCAATGTTGACAATCATTAACACATAGTGTCCTTCTGAGTCCATTTCAGAGTGCATAACGTTCCCATTAAATTTGTTCTTCAGAGTAGTAACTCCTGCCGATCTTTCCGATCCATGTGAGAACCATAGGTCCTTGCCCCACTGAGTTTTCCAAAAAGCAGTATCCTTAATAACAGAATGTGATTCTTGAAAAAAAACAAAGTCAGTATTCTGTTGATTTGCAAACAAAAACAAAGCTTTTCGCTTAACAGTGTCTCTTAAACCCCTGACATTGAGAGAACAAAGTGATATAGACAGTGCGGCTTTAGCACAAAATAATGAACAGTTTACTTCCCATAGTTAACATGGAACTGGTATTAACTTTTATCCTGAACCTCAAAATTGTAAACAACCCCTTTGACATCTGTAACTTTATACCTCAAGGGGGCATGAAACCTCCATCAACGCAGGTGCAGCTTGATCCTCAGGCGAAGTGAGCGTTGGGTGCACCTCTTTCCCCTCAATGATCACACGGACCCCAGCAAAGTGTGCTCTTTTTCCTTCTTTCCTTGCAGCATCAATAAGAGGCCAAAGCTTCTCTCGAATTGCCCTGTCAGCAGAGGACAGATCTTCAGAGAACCTCATGTAGTTTTCTTTCAGAAAGGAGCAGTTTTTAGCTTTTCTCCAGATCAAGTCACGAGCTGATCTTGTCACAAATCGAATGATAACCAGCCTTGGTTTCTTCTGAGTTTCGCTGTAGCGGCCCAGGCGATGAACTACATCAATACTGTTTTTGAATCCTGCACTTGTTTCCCCGGCAACAGTGGAGCAGATGTCAAGTACTTTTCTGGTGATGTCTTCTTGCTTTTGCTCAGGGACACCTGAGAGCCTGAGATTCCATCTCCGATGGTATCTTTCAACTTCGTTGACCTTCAGTTCTACTTGAGATATTCTGCTGCTGTTTTTTTCACAAGTAGCTTTAACGGTTTTGGTGACATTCTTCAAAGATTCTACTTCCAAGAACATGAAGTCAATAGACTTCTTCATGGCCTCGATGTTAACAGTATTCTTGCTGATCATAGCCTCCAGATTATCTGAGCGCTCATTAATTAAAGTAGCAATGTTGTTTTGCACATCAGCAAGAGTTATATCACCTTTGTGTTTTTTACCATCTGGTCTGGCTGGAGTATCGGGATCCGAATCCGGCAGTGTTATCAGTTCAGGACTTTTGCTGCGGTTGTAGTCATGTTCGGCGGTCACGGCATTCTTGGGGCTGGTTTTTGAGCCAACAACACCTGTGTTTCTCTCCATTTCCTTGGTTGCTCCTTTGGTTAAACTTTTAAACTTCATGGAAGTTTCTTTTTCCTTCCTTTTGCTTCCCTGAGTTGCTGAAAGCATCGCTGAAGTAGCAGAGCTTTCCTGCTGTTAGCTGAGCTATCGCTCTGCAAAGAAGCTAGGGTCGCGAAAAAGTCCTTTGAAGTATGGTTCAGGAAGCCGTTACTTAGAAATGTCGCATACGTGTACTGACCCAGTATGAACCATCCAGATCCCTCAGGTCATCTGGATCCGGTCTTTTATCAGTTCCCAGAGTCAGAACCAGACACGGAGAAGCTGCATTCAGCTTTTATGCTCCTTATATCTGGAACAAACTCCCAGAAAGCCTCAGATCAGCTGAAACACTCAGTTTATTTAAATCCAGGTTGAAGACTCACCTGTTCTCAGCTGCATTTGAATAAAGCACCAAATCCACACTTTAAGCTTAAATTTCAAAACTTACATTTAACTACTGATTTTATCTACTGTTCTGATTTTATCTGTTTTGATTTTATATACTGTTGTTTGTTTGTTTGTTTGTTAATTAGTTAGTTTATTTGCTTGTTTTATTCAATTTTAAATCATGCTTTTTATTTGTTCTTGTTTCTAATGTCTCTGTAAAGCACTTTGAATCACCTTGTTGTTGAATTGTGCTATACAAATAAACTTGCCTTGCCTTGCCTTGAATAAACAGTCGGTAGAATAACTCATTTGAGATTCAGAGAAAAAACGATGGCTGAAAGGGAAGTAAAACTGCAAAATCCTGCTTAGCCGCGGAGAAGAGCATCTACCTTGGTCGCCATCTTGGCTGCTCCTGCTCTATTCATCTTTTTCAACTTTGCAACGGTGTGCATGCTGTCAGTCTATAACCTGTGGGTGCTCCCCGGCAACTGTTTCCTTGGTAACAGGTTCATTCAACATGTTAGCCATACTTGTACATTTGTAGCTAGTTTTTGGGGAGTGGTGCAGGACAGTATATTAGCTTTGTTGAGAAGATGGACTGTTGTGAGAAAAGTGTACAAGCAACAAAACACAAATTCAGCTTGTTAGCAGTTTTTTTTAAATACATATTCATAGACTGCAAGTGAATTTTGAGATGTGTTGGTGTTGTTGGCATTGTTAAAGAACTGAAACTACTACAGACCCCAAAATAGTCCTGTTAATATTTCAAAGCACGTGTGAGATTGTTTTATGTTACAGCACTGCAGTATATGAGTACACAAGCAGATGCCACCAACACATAATATTTTCTGTGCCCCACTTATACCTAATGGAGAGTAGCACATTATGTGCCAGTAAAGTTGCTACTGAAAGGCCTGTCCCCTAATAGTGCATGTAGGTATAAAGTAATATCTGATGATTTCAGAGGTAATGGCATAGCAATTTTAATATCATTTATACATACAGTGAGTATGTATAAAACATCTCTGTGATGTTTCTCCACTTGTTAATTGTCTTTCCTTAAATTTGTAACTTATCTGCATTGTGTGTAGAGTAGCATTTGCAGCAAAAGTTTTCACAATGCAGACGTCATAATCTGTACGTAGTCTAACATTTATAGTGTCACACAATGCAAAACACAGATTTTTATAATTTAGTTTAACTGAGAACATCATATAACATGGCACCTCTATTCTATAATCCTTCATGTGTGGGAAGAGCAGGAAAGACGGAGCTAGTCATGTAACTTATACAGTAGGCAACCTTTAAGATTGATCTATTAACTCATTCACTGCCAGGGTTTTTGAGCATTTTTACTCATTTTTGAAGAGCCACAGAAAACTGTGTGTTATGATCATATAAACGCTGAACCTACCAAAATGAAGAACAGACTCTCTTCTTCCAGCCAAAAAAAAAAAGCTTGTTTCTACCATTTTCCATTCTTTAGTAATCAGCTGTAGAAGAGAGGTGGGTTCCACCAAAAATGCCTGTTTTGACCAAAAAAAGGGAGAAAACGAGCTTTTTGTGAAAAATACATTTCAAGCAGTCTGATGTTCACTGACAAGCTGCCCGAGGTTGTATTCTAGCCCCTCCCATTGAAAAACGTAATTGACGTCTATAGACGTCAATGGCAGTGAATGAGTTAATTAGAGTATATTATTTTTATTTTTAATATTATTTTTTATCACTAGGTCCACCTCCTTTTTTGCTATTATTCTTATTATCTACCTTTTGCTTTGTAAAAATATTTAATCATACTTAAATTTTACTTAGCAACTTAGTAAACCTTCCAAAACCAGACTTTAGGAATACTGGAAGAATGCAAGTTTCTTTTTGAATGATGAAAACTCTGATTTCTACATCATCACTGCATAATTACATTCTGTTATAAGAGGTTATGCATGCATTTTTACATTCAGTTGGACCAATTATGCAGTCACATGCTTCCTGCTCTATTTATTTTACAAACATGTTTTTTATTCCTTCTTTTGTCTCTATTCTTGTTATCTTGTTTCTACAACCTAATAATCTCCAAGAGTATAAATAAAATTTAATTGTAGATTTCACAACTAATTCTCATAGGGACATAATGCCTTATAATCAATTTTAGTATCATAACCATGTAATGTCTCCGTGCATTTTACCTTTATTTCCTCCAACCTCCATCCACTACACCCTAACATATCCTGCTGGCAACCCTGTTATTTCTTTTTTCTTTTTGGTTTTACTCACGTTTCTTGTTATCTTGCTATTAAAACAGAATAATCACCAAGGGTATCAATAAAGTTCAGTCTAATCTGAGATTATCCAGGTACTACTGAAAAGGACACAATGCCATATATATGATTCAAGTGCCAATTCAACGGGTGGCACAGGAGACACACAGGCCAGGCCATCTGCTTGCAGATACTGAGGTAAATGTGAGCAGACAGAGAATCTGGAGGAAATATGATTTGGTTTATGTAGTCCTTAAGTAAGCTGTCATTCCCCATAATGCATGAAGGGAGCTGGCAAAAGTAGGTCTATTACCATGTTGATAACATCAATTTGAAGTGTCAGTACGGGGTGAGCTAATACCCTGTCCGGCAAGGCTCTTCTCTCGTCTCCACAGCCACAGGGGTTCTGATTTGATTAAAATCACAAACCAGTCATTCTTTCATAAACCTTCCAGCCACTACCTCAAATGGTAATAAGATCTATTAAAGATCCCTAAGGTGTTTTATTTTTTTTGCCAGAGGGTGCTACATTTACTAACAGAATAATCACCTGTGGCATTTCTGGAGGCTGTCGTCTCATTCGACTGACTCACCAGTTTTAAGTCAGGAACTTGATGTGATGGAGGCATTAGAAAGGTGGAAATAGAGTGTGGATGCACATTAATCTTTGATCAAACTTTGCCTCTTTGACTTTGTTTTTATCGAGTTAGGATCACCAGATTATAAATTATCTCACAGTCTGTCAACCCCCAACACCACCCCACCCCCAGTGGTAGTAAAAACACCCGGGCAGGCAGCCATATGGCCCAGTCCGCATTATGCTATCCATTCAATCAGGGAACCCACTGGTTATTGGCTGATGACTCAGCCTCTTGGTGCAACAGTCAATATTTTGGGGCTTCAAGTATAGCCACTAGATAACGGATAACTGCTGGTTCTCTTCAGTGATTAGCGTTTACAGTGTAGTTATAAATGCAGATGGGTTAACAAAACGTTCTTAAAAAGTCTGAGTCTTGCCAGGTAGTGGGGTTTTTTAAATTGCCTCTTGGCTAACATGTAATTTTCTGCTTCTCACAAGGACTATTCCCTGGGAACAGTGAAATTCTACTTGAACATGATTGGTTATTACTACTCAGACTATAAAAAGAAACCACAAAACTTTCAATCCAGTGCTTGCTGCTACATACAAAAATATGGAGACATATATAGAGTATGCTGTCCATCAAGACAGAACACATTATAAAATTGTTTTAGAAGGCAGTAGATTGTTAGCTATATAACAAATAGTATTTGATAATAAGCCTAAGAAAACCAGACGTTTGGGCATGTTGGACAAATATAATATGATGTATGTGGAAACTAAAGATAACTGATTTCTATTTTAAACAGGTTATGCAACAAGCAATTTATGAACCAGATATGTCTGTAATTACCTACTTTCTGCTTTATTTATTGCACAAGTTTGTTCTTGTTTTGGTGACACAGGTGGCTTATTGCTGATTCATACAGTTCTGTAGTGTGCTCCAATGATCACTGATCTGACTGACCCAGCGGACCTTATCTGCCATCTGCTTGAGAACTCCTGTTGTTTTGTCTCAGTGTCTCAGATCTTCAAAGGTTTTTATCTGCAATGTTTCTAAACCCCATTCATTTTATGCCTGCTTCGGTACTTACTTGTCTTTCTCCCTGGTGTGAATCTTTTCCTCATTTATTACAGTGTGATCTCTATATAGCCAGGTATATTTACAGCACACTTCACATCAACAGTTTCTACCCACAGTGCGGTGCAGCAGACAAATCATTACTCTATAGCTCAGCAAAAATAAATGCCCTAGAAAAGTAACAAGTAAAACGTTTCAGTTAAATACTATCCACTGGTACGTATATTGTTTCACACAGATACTGTATCACTTTCCAGCACAATGGTATTACTACTTTCTTCAAGGTCTAACTGAGAATTAATCAAGGTCTCCAGTTGGCGTCATGATTATCCGTCTGTCTGGATGTAATTGAATGTATGCAGAGAGTACCAGAGAGACTCTTCTAAATCTACATGGACAGAAGTAATGACAAGCTGTGAAGCAGCTGGAGGAACTGTCTCCTTTGTTTCCCAAATTTTACCTTAATGGCTAAAAACTTTCACAATACCTGTGGGGTAAGTTTAACTAAGCAGTGTTTTCTCTGCTTTGCAACTGTATTTCTTTTTTTTTATCCCCTCTGTTTTACCCAGTTTTTTTACCCTTAGATGTGCCCTGCAGAGTGCTTACTTATGCTCTCTATGACTGCACCATCCAGGTCTTGGCCTCATCTTCAAGTCGCTTTTGCTCCTTGCTGTTGCCACCTCTCTCCCATTTTCCTCTCTGTATTGTAAATAAGTGGAACTTGCAAGTGAACACTTGATTTCCCACTGGCTTTGTAGTTGTTTAGTCCTGAATTCAAAGTGAGAGCAGAGGGGGAGCAATGTGAACCAAGCAGCCTGTTGTGAGAGAGGCAAGTTCTATACTGAGATTTTAAAACCCATCCTACATTTAATCTGATAAAGGAAATTATATACTGTAATTAGACTATATGACTAAGAATTCAACATTTTCAGAAACAGACATATTTGTTGTTAATGGGATGACTAATATCGCACTTAACCAACAACAGCCAGCTTGGCATTCAGACTGGGTGCTGTGTATAAACAGATAGCTTGGTTGGTTCTGTCCATAGATAAACAAATCCACCTACTAGACTTTCCAAAACTCATAAATTAGCAGTAAAGTGCTGGACAGATCCAAGTTCACTGATCCTCACAAAAAAAAGTTATGCTTTCAAGCATTTATGCTTTCAAAGGCAGGGAAAAAATGTAGACCTTCTTTCATCTGGCTATTGGTTTCACTGAAGGATTCAGACATTAACAAGGTATAAAGATCAACTGGACCATGCCCACAAAGAGCCTCATTCTTTAGTTCCTAACAAAAAGCTAATAAGCGGATGCCCTGCTGCTCTCCCTCATTCGCCCACTTGTCTGTTAGTACTATAAGATTTACAAGCTGCTTGTAGTCATTATACAGGCTTTGTGTTTCTAATTGGGCAATCCCACACTCCTGCAGGTACTGCGTGGACCCTGACAAGGATCCCGCCTCTCCTCCTTACCCCTTGATGCAGAAAGAAAATGTCGTCATTTCAGCAGAGCAGCCTCAGCCCCCCTGTGGTATACTTTACAGTCTCACCAGACTGAAGTGAAATCCTAAGGACACAGTTTCAAATTTTCCTGCACAATATCACCAACATAACATTGCTGTAGTAATGATATGTTTTAGCTTTGAATTTGCCCTTTACTCCATTTGAGAGTAGATAAAACAACGCATTAGGTCCTCGTGTGGTAGTGTAGGTGGCATAGTGGATTTGCAAGTTGCTGATGACACACTGAGCAAAATCTGGGCTCTATCGTCAGCAATAATGGATGAAAAATGATTCACTAGACCGTGCCTGCACTCTCACCAAAACTACCTACATCTATCCAAAAGCGTTCATGCTGAGCACCTGTTGGTACACCTCTCAACCATGACTGATAAGTGAAAATTAAAGCTCTCTTTGAGGAAAGGAAAGATTTTTTAAATTCTCACTCCCCACTGCCATGTGTTTAAAAGAAGCTAGGTTGGAGGTATGATCTTAGAAAGAAGAGCCTAGAATGCTGTGTGACACGTTTACTGGCAAAAACATGTTTAATTGATTCTAATATTATCAAATAATATTACTTTTACAGTATTTTATGTTACTCACTTTTATTATTATAGTAGCTTCAGTGATTTTCCATCTTTATGTAGTACTTACTGATACCTGAACTAGTGCACATTTTCTTTTCTACCAGTGAGCGTGAGCTCAGATTTTTTGCTTTGTTTGTTTTTTTACTTAAACAAATGAGATTTGACAATTTTTGGTTAAAAAGAAATCTAACATCAGCCACAATAACTCTAATACATTATAGCATAGACAAAAACGATTTTTATTGAGTCATGTATTACCTTTTCTGTTCCACAACATGGTGGCCATTGGAGAATTACATTTACAAGGAATCCAAACTCCCTCTCATAAGTTGCCTCAGGTTTTATTTTTACATTTTCTCAAGTCATATTTTGCCTACCTTTTACCAACCTTGATTGCTCCGGGCATATATACACACGCACATTTTGCTCTGTCAAAAAAAACCCATGCACATCTTTTATCTATCCTCTGGTATTTATTCCTACACACTGACTGCTCTTATCAGGCTTGTGTCTGTTTCATTCACTGCCACTTCTGTTCATTCACTATCAGTGAAGAGATCAGACGTTTAATGCATGTAGAACATGGCTATCTTATCCTGTTGAGTCCTGTGGGCCTATTTGTTAGCTGTCAGTGACTATCTATCTTCATCCCTTTCCTACTGTGTTTGCTGGCTCATGATGCTAGGAACTGGATCTGTCAAATGGCCGTCCCCGTAGGGTAACAGCAGAGCCTGCATTTTGCCAAATCGATCCTAGGAGACGCATAAAGAAAGAACAAGAGTTAGAGAGCAAGCCTGAGACGGAGAGCAATAATACATGCCAGGAAGACAGTTAGAGGGTGATGCTGATGACCAAGCAGACATGTTTGGGCCAAAAGACCTCAAAGATAAAGAAATGAGATGATGGATAGTGGAAATAAGACTGTGGCAGCAAGGGAGATCTTCTTGCACAGCACATGGCTTGCAGGTAAAAAGAAAGATGAAATGGATGCTTAGAAAAAAGAGCCAGAATAAGCTGAATGAGAAAGATAAAGCAGTGGTCATACCCATAAGTATCTGGACATTAATATAGAATGCATGTGATTGACTGACCGAACTCACATGTCCAGACTACTAAATAAGCATGCTGACAACTAAGGAAGAGTGAGAATGAAGGAATAGACAGAAAAGTGGAAAATACGACAGATTTAGTAAAGGAGTGGCCGAAAGAATAACAGACAATGATAAAAAAGGAGAGAGAGAGAAAACTGTGAGTGAAAAAGCATGCATTTCTGCAGCAGGGTAGCCGGATGGTGTGCTTCACCCAGGGCCATAGATCCTCATTAGGAGTCATGCTGCTGCTCCAAACATACATCAGCAAAACAGCACACAAACAAACACATGGAAAATGTTGGGAGATGTAACATGTGCAGTGGCAAGACATTTTGCAGTTAAAGTGCATGCAATTGGGCAAAACCTTGGAATAGATCTAAAAATAACAAATTGTTAGCTAGAACACAGATAAGCTAAAAATAATACACAGCAGTAACCTCTTCAGATTCTCCTCTTCAGATTCTGCTCTTGCCTTACCAAAAGCAAAATCTCATGCCAGGGGAAAAGATGGGAAAGTCCTTAAGTCTGATTCTTTTGACACTGCCTTACTCATCTAGCCATGCCAAGACATAGAGAAGGAGAACAAAAATAGCACGTCTTGCTAAAATTTGACCTTTCATAATTTTCATTTCTTAAATTAGAATTTGATGGCAGCGATAGAAAATCTAAACTTTTGTTTGTATATAAGCATTATTATAAGTCATACCACTCCGTCTTCTCTCGCATCCACACAAGTACTAACATGCTTTCTTTTTTCTTTTTCCTGACAGCAGGTTTATGGTAACTCAAGTGATGGAAGACAGACCAGCGACCTGACAAGGACAGACAACGACATCTCTCTCTCCTCTCTCTCTCTACCTTGCCTCTAGCCCTGAGGGCATTGATAAGAGCAGACATTTTAATTTGCTAGGTCAAAACAAATGCTTCAAGAATCTGCTGGCAGGCACCGGAAAACTTAATGGGCTCCTGAGTACTGCACTGGCAGAAAGAACACAGGAACTCATTCATAGTGCATTAATCTACTGTACGTTCTAATGGACATCATTTCTAATGACTTCTCAGGCCAAAAAAATTTAATGAACCAAAACAGAGAATATACCAGATAATTAGTGTAGCATAAGATAAAGAGAAAAACATTAACAGGGGAGTGATCTATTCCATGTAATATCAATAATTTGCTAATGTGGACAATGCACATATTTTCTTTCTAGGTTTCAATGCTTGTAACAAATGTTTCTTCACCCTAGTGAAATCTGGAAGTCATCTTATCTAATATTTGAAAAGTAAACTGAAGTATTCGAAATATCTCAATAACTGTGTTTAAATATTATCTGTTTGTGAAGTAAACTATGCAAATGCATATGTAGGTTGCACAAACACAATATGCACAGCCATGTTCACCTACCGCTGAAAAATTACAGCTTCCTATCTCTTTGCATCTCTCAGCAATATTTAACTAGAACTTGATATTGCCAGCTAATTACAATCCAAACACAGCCATGCTCGACACACTTATGTACCCATCCATGCTTTAATCCCTGCCCTACTCTGCCCTCACAGCCTAGAAAATTATACATAATGCACTTTTTACAATAGAATATGCCAGTTCCAGATCTACTATAAACACAATATTTTATCTGTATGCACAAATGGGCTTCATATAATGCAAATGCAAATCATGACAACTATAAAATAAAATCTGCAAAGTCATTCCAGACTTGTTCTTATTCTGTTCTGATACTGCACCAGCAGTCATCGTATCATTAAAATGAAGTCATTACAAACCACTAAACAGTGATGGTTATAATAGCTACAGCAACTGACTTCTAACAAATGAGTATGAACCCAACTGATGCTTTGATGCTTTAAAATGTTCTGATTAGGGCAGCAACATTTGGATTCTGTTCCTTTGCAGAGGAATTTAAAAAGCATGGGCACAGAATACAATTTTATGTTATACTAATCACATTGCTGAGCACTACAGTAACAGCACTAGTAAACATGTTGTAGTGGAAAGACTCCAAATACAGTGTGACCTGCAGCTGCTCATTAATATCTCTTTTTTTCTTTAGAAAAAATATAATACCTAATCACACTAAGCCCACCTAATTAATATCCATGCTCTAAATAACTACTTACAGAGAGTTTACAAAGCCCTTTCTGTATGATCCTCCTACTATAAATGAGCGATATAAGAGGTCTAGGAGGCTTTAATGTTCCCCAATGCCCTGGTAAGAATCTGCTTAGAACAATACCATTTACAGTTGTAGTATGTGGTATAAAAATCTTTGTATGACGATTTGGTAGCTTCTTTGTGACCCTTGTGTAATGTGGAAATCGAATAATATCCTGTCTGTTAATGCTAAAATGCTGAAAATAGCAGGTTTGTTCAGGAGCTTTCTCATAACAAAGTTCATGGTTAAGGACACATTTCAATGTAACATCTACCGGTTGACAAGTGTAATCTTTTTGTATACGGCTGATCAGAAAACTGCTCAAACTTTCCTGACAACAGCAGTGGATTTATATGGCACACTCTCAGCAGGGGTTACTCCCTCTGTGCCAAGTAAAAATATTTACTTTGTGCACAGCATTTGGAGGCTTATTTCCCCGTGAATTGCTTCAACATGTTTTGCAGCATGAACAGATTCCAAAGCTACAAAAGATGGAGCAGCATGTAAAGCAACTCAGCCTGGAAAACAGATCTCTTGAATGCTCAAGTAGACATAAATGTGATGGCCGGGGCAATATTTAATGAGGAAGCAAATCTGTGAACAAACAAAATCAATGAGGTGCTCTTACAAAACGTTCTTGCTGTTAAAAACAGAATGCCACAAGGCAAACATGGGTTATTTGCAGGAAACATAGCCAACGAAGCTATTTGATAAAACTTAGAACTATAGCTGGGATTGATTTTTTTTTTTTTCTTATTCATTTGGGCCAAAACACATCATTTCAGTTTTAACTTTGCCTTACAGAACATTTGTATGTGGCTATAGTTAAAAGGATTATTCACTTTATATATAAAACATAAAAATGAACAAATGTCCAAAAGAAGTGCTAGAGAAAGTGTTGCTCTGACTCAAGCATTTTTATATCAGTCAAGTGACCATCGGTAACATGTCAAATCTAGTCAAATTTATATGTACAGCACTACTTAGACACAGAGTAATTTAGTGTTTTACAACGGGATAGGAAGAGGCTTACAAAGAGATATTTACAATATGCAAAACATATTTTTATATTGTTGCCATTACTGTTATTATTATTTATTGATACGCATAATGCAGATCCACAGAACTAAACAATGCATATGCACATGCAACACAGACAGTTTTAATGGAATATGAAATATGCAAATATTGTATGAAGAAATTGTTTGTGTGTGTTTTTATTGTTTATGGTTTTCTCTCCATGTCATTTGTCTGTTTTTCCTGTTTGTGTCAGAGCAGATTGTGTGTTCTTGCATATTCTGCAATAAAACAAACAAACAAACCAAACATACCAACCAACAAAACATATATGTATTCATGTCATGATATAAAGCATGCACAAAAGATCAACAACAACAATTAGAAGACCAAAACAACCATCACTGGAAATCCACTTTGTTTCTGCTACAACCTTGGTAAAAGTGGTAAACCAATGGGAGGTTCACATGCTCTACAGAAAGCTGTTTTATTCACGCCTGTAATGATCTTTATGATGTAATGATGTAACCTTTAGAACATATCCGAACATATGGAAACTCATTAGAGGACTTGAGCCTTATATATATATATATATATATGTTCCCTACAGACGTGATTGTCACCAGGTTGCGTGTTATGTCCCTGGGACAGCTGTTTTTCTCTGCTCTGACCATATGTTAACATAGCCCTGATTTAAATTAAGTAAAGTTTTAGCTGATCTCAAGTTTTGGGGAAATTTGCTCCACAAATGAGGTTTATAAAAACTAAAAAATTCCACCACCTTGAAACAAATGCAGGGATTTGAGAATGGGTGTAATGTTCTCGATCTTTGTGATGTTTCTTATAATTCTAACTGCAGCATTCTGAATGAGCTGTAGACATCTGATAGATTTTTTACTAGGACCCATAATGACACTGTTATAATAGTTTAATCTGCTAAAGGTGAATGTGTGAATAGGTTTTTGTTTGTTTTTTTGCTTTTGTTTTATCTCTGCAAAACAAAAATAAAGATTTTTTTTCTCTGTATCAGACAGATACCTATTGCAGTCTTTTCTGATTTCAGTTGCAAGCTGTTTTGGCACATCCACTCGCTAACTGACTGTAAGGGACCGTAATCCTGAGGTGAGCTGATATGTACAACTGTGTGCCATCTGTTTAATAATGATAGAAAATAATATAATATCCTACAGGGAGTGCAGAATTATTAGGCAAATGAGTATTTTGTCCACATCATCCTCTTCATGCATGTTGTCTTACTCCAAGCTGTATAGGCTCGAAAGCCTACTACCAATTAAGCATATTAGGTGATGTGCATCTCTGTAATGACAAGGGGTGTGGTCTAATGACATCAACACCCTATATCAGGTGTGCATAATTATTAGGCAACGTCCTTTCCTTTGGCAAAATGGGTCAAAAGAAGGACTTGACAGGCTCAGAAAAGTCAAAAATAGTGAGATAGCTTGCAGAGGGATGCAGCAGTCTCAGAATTGAAAAGCTTCTGAAGCGTGATCATCGAACAATCAAGCGTTTCATTCAAAATAGTCAACAGGGTCGCAAGAAGCGTGTGGAAAAGCCAAGGCGCAAAATAACTGCTCATGAACTGAGAAAAGTCAAGCGTGCAGCTGCCAAGATGCCACTTGCCACCAGTTTGGCCATATTTCAGAGCTGCAACATCACTGGAGTGCCCAAAAGCACAAGGTGTGCAATACTCAGAGACATGGCCAAAGTAAGAAAGGCTGAAAGACGACCACCACTGAACAAGACACACAAGCTGAAACGTCAAGACTGGGCCAAGAAATATCTCAAGACTGATTTTTCTAAGGTTTTATGGACTGATGAAATGAGAGTGAGTCTTGATGGGCCAGATGGATGGGCCCGTGGCTGGATTGGTAAAGGGCAGAGAGCTCCAGTCCGACTCAGACGCCAGCAAGGTGGAGGTGGAGTACTGGTTTGGGCTGGTATCATCAAAGATGAGCTTGTGGGGCCTTTTCGGGTTGAGGATGGAGTCAAGCTCAACTCCCAGTCCTACTGCCAGTTTCTGGAAGACACCTTCTTCAAGCAGTGGTACAGGAAGAAGTCTGCATCCTTCAAGAAAAACATGATTTTCATGCAGGACAATGCTCCATCACACGCGTCCAAGTACTCCACACCGTGGCTGGCAAGAAAGGGTATAAAAGAAGAAAAACTAATGACATGGCCACCTTGTTCACCTGATCTGAACCCCATTGAGAACCTGTGGTCCATCATCAAATGTGAGATTTACAAGGAGGGAAAACAGTACACCTCTCTGAACAGTGTCTGGGAGGCTGTGGTTGCTGCTGCACGCAATGTTGATGGTGAACAGATCAAAACACTGACAGAATCCATGGATGGCAGGCTTTTGAGTGTCCTTGCAAAGAAAGGTGGCTATATTGGTCGCTGATTTGTTTTTGTTTTGTTTTTGAATGTCAGAAATGTATATTTGTGAATGTGGAGATGTTATATTGGTGTCACTGGTAAAAATAAGTAATTGAAATGGGTATATATTTGTTTTTTGTTAAGTTGCCTAATAATTATGCACAGTAATAGTCACCTGCACACACAGATATCCCCCTAAAATAGCTAAAACTAAAAACAAACTAA
The DNA here is from genome assembly GCF_041146795.1 of Maylandia zebra. Taxonomy (NCBI): domain Eukaryota; kingdom Metazoa; phylum Chordata; class Actinopteri; order Cichliformes; family Cichlidae; genus Maylandia; species Maylandia zebra. The sequence continues at coordinate 12,871,372 of NC_135179.1, read as the reverse complement.
AAACTACTTCCAAAAACATTCAGCTTTGATATTAATGAGTTTTTTGGGTTCATTGAGAACATGGTTGTTGTTCAATAATAAAATTATTCCTCAAAAATACAACTTGCCTAATAATTCTGCACTCCCTGTATAGTCAAAGCAGTCCCAGAAACAGTCTCGGAAATGTTTCTGCACAAGGAATCTTTCTGTGCAAAGATTTCTGGTTTTATTTCAAGGTGATGCAAATTTTTGAGGGTGTAAAGTAGGGCAGTGAGACATGCTGATGTTGATTCAGAGGTATTAAGGAGTCAATTTGGAACATTCTTTGATGCCTTCCTTGGTCTGTGAGATTTTTCCGTAATGAGCAGGTTCAAGGTTTCTCGTTCTCTCATCAGTGATCTTTAGAAATCTGTGCTTGGCTCAGGCTGACATGTCATGCAGAGAACGGTGAACTCCTGGTGTTCATTTTGAAAACTAAAAAGAGACTGCCATGGACTAAAACAGTTAAAACCCAAACAAAGCTAATCAAATGATCAATCGATTCATTTAATAAATGCGCTTAATTTGTATTTTCCTCAATTTTCAACACTATTTATAGTTACTGCTGGCAGACAACAAATGTCAATACTCTGGTTTGTCATGTGCATCTAAATTTAATTGCAAATTGAACCTAACTGAACCCTTAAACAGCAAACAGCAACTGATCTGTGGAAGCAATGGAAATAAGAGCACACCGGCTTCATATCCAATTATTGACCCATTTCAAGTGATTTTAGTAAAGAAATTACAGGCAGGGCTGTTAATTATCGTGTGTGTGAGCACGCGCACCTCTAAATGGTCTCAACCTGAAATGTGATCCTCTGTGCTTTCAGCATATGCATGTGTGTATTAGTAGTTTCCGTGACAGGATGTATATTAAACTAAACAAATAAATAAAATTGGTCCTCTTCATTCACCTAAATTCCTGAAGTCACCTAAAGTTTTTTACTGTCATGCCAGCATGATGAATGTGACTAAAACTTGTAGCAATGTACTCAGCAGCTGCAAGATCTTTTTCCGTTTCCCCGCAGCATTTTGTTTACATCACAAGTTTTACTATTTTAGAAAAAAAATTGCACCAGGGGACAACATATCTTTTGTCCAGTATGTTGACTATTTTCCTGAAGCCTTCGTTACTCACCGTGTTTATTGGACACACGTCTTTGAACAAATGGGATTGCTTGTTTTGTTTTCAGTGCGTCTTTGTGAGCTGGTCGACCTGTTGTAATAGCCTCACTTTTATGGACATCTTTTGTTATTGTTGGACCCTTCATGTCAGCCACTGTACTGTTTTTCTTGGCCTTCATGCATTAATTATAATGCAGTTTGTGGTATTTTTTCAGGTAGTTGAATAAGTTGTATTGTTTCTGCAGTGCAGACACAACTCTACAGCACAAGCATAATCATTTTGCATATGATTTCTTCTTGGTTAACTTGACTTTCCCTAAATCCAAAGTATTTCTGAATAAAGGCTAATGAGGGACAAACTCTTTGTCTTCTGCAGTGCTAGACATTTGAACTTCGTTGTCTTTTAACATACTGTTACTAATCCAGTCTAGTCTAGGAAACTTCAAGCTACACGGTGCAGGGAACTGTTGTCAGGCAGTGATTAAAAGATTGCTGGACTTGCTTTTGCGTCACATTATATTGGTGCATTTTCAATATTAGCAAATTGTGTCCCTTTAACTGCAGGAAGCCAAAATTGTGACCAGATAATTCTGATAAATTAATTGTACAGTCAAACAATATACTTCTTCATGTATGTCTGTCCAACAGACATATTTTTTAATTCATATTCTCTGTTTTTGATCTCTCAGAATTATGGAATTTTTAAAGCTCATCTCTTTTATGATTATTTATATACACTGTCCGACCACAACGTTAAAACCAAGTGAAGGAGATAAAATTGAAGATCTTATGACAATGCAAATATTCTGGTAGGAAGATTTGGGTCATAGTATACATGTGCCTCCTTACTTAAACACTGATATAGAACAAGTACATCCTCCAGTGACTAATTGACACTGAGGAGTGCCATAGCCACCGGGGAAGAAGATTATACCCCAAAATTGCATAGTGAGAACCTCTAAAAAGACCTGCCTTTTTAGAGGGCAGGTCTAGATTAGGCCCATCCTAATCTAGCATTCTCAGGATGGGCCAAAACCAGGACAATTCAATGAAGCCTAACCTCTCAAAAACCCAAAGACGCAGCCATCAAAGGATCCAACACCAGCATCACAATCCATATTACCCAAGAGATTACATGTCTAGGCCTTGACCAGTTGGGGCTGCTTTTACATTAATGTGGCTACTCAGCTTAAACTGTCAGTGAACACAACAGTAGTGTGCAAGAGTCTTGAGAAATCCCTCATTTCTTTAGATTTCGGTTTCAAGGAGCCAGAATGTCTTAACATTTATCTTATTTCATTTTATTTTTGTTAAGCCACTTAACACTGACCCGTGAATGATTAAAACACAGTAAATCACACATCTAGGGATGAAGAAGTGTTATGTCTAGACTTATTGGAAAACTTACAAAAGGCCTAATAAATAATATATAATTTGTTCCTGGTTCTTCAGCTGGCTCTTATGCCTGATCATTTGACATTTTTGCACCAACAAGGTGGCTCCCAAAACTTGGCATATCTTGGAATATGCCAATATGGCCTAGAGGTGCAACAATGCACGTCTACGGCCATCTGTAAAACATGGTAGAGACTGTCATATTAGGGGTCTTCATTTCAGCCACTGTTGTTGGGGATCTTGTCAAAATTGATGGAATTATGAATCCAGAAAAGTACTGTCAGATTTTCATTCACCAAGCAATACCATCTGGAAAGTGTCCAGGAACCGCTTCCTTTTTCAGCATGACAACAATCCCAAAAACACCACCAATGCAAAAGCCTACCTGGGTAGAAAGCACACAGTGGAACACTATCAGTCATGAACTGACTGTCCCAGAATCCAGACCTCAACATCACTGAAGCAGTGTGAGATCATCTTGACAGAGAATGTAACAAAAGGCAGCCATTATCCACAAAAGAGATCTGAATGTCTTTTAGGAAACCTGGAGAACTATTTTTGAAGACTACTTAAAGAAATTATAGGAAATCTTATCTAAGAGCATTCATGTTGAAGAATAAATGTGCTCATACCAAATGCAAATTTTCAAGCTTGTCAGAATTGTACACTGTTGTTGCCTCATTCTCTATATTTAAATGCATGCTAGCATTTCCCAGCAAAAAATTATGTAATGAGGGGTAGTTCAATACTTTTGTAGAGTACTGTAATTTATGATTTAATGTGTGGTTTAATGGGATGCAAAGGCCAGATATGTTTTGATAGCGTATAACTTTTTACAGCAACAATTTCTCATCTATAGAGATTTTCCATCTATAGTGAAGAATAAGAGTAATGCCAAATGAAAGCTCTGTCTATCCATCCGTACAGCACGAAGTAAAGTGACAGATTTTGAATTGACAGCAGCAAGATTCAGACTGCTGTAACTCAACCAGCGGTTACAGGATGGATTCATAAAATGAATTCAAGAGCTCTTAAAATAACGACAAAAGATTGTTGCCCGGGGGAAGCAATGGACAGAAGATCCTTGGTAAGTATCGTCAGTATTTCCTTTTCTTTTTGAACGATTGGGATTTTTTTGTGCTCTCTGATTTATTTAACTGGATGTTGAATAGAAGAGAAGGAGAGAAAGATGGAAGATGCAAAACTACAAAGACCCTACCAGAATCAAACTTGAACTTGTGTTTATGTGGTATGCACTTTATCATGTATTTTCTTTGATAGACCTCAAAATGCATTACTTGATGCATATCTGAATCTCCATGGTAAGGATTAAAAGGTGTAGTTAATTCCAGCAAAATGCCACATTCAGACTTTCTGGTTCAAATGTGCCTACTAATATGAACACACACACACACACACACACACACACAAATACTACTACTACTACTAATAATAATAATGAATTATATTATTTGTACTTTTATTTACACCCGAAGAACTCATCAACTGAAGGTCCTGAACTGTTCTGGAGACAGTAAATTAATAAAGGCCAAGAAAAAGTGAAGAATAGAACTTCAGGGTTGTCCCCAGTAGGGATGGGTATCATTTAGGTTTTATCCGATACCGGTGCCAAACCGGTACTTTTGAAATGGTGCCGGTGCTTAAACCGGTGCTTAAAGAATGGAGAACACAAAATTGGTCCAAAAACCTCTCATGTTCAGCTGTTTTTTTGTAAAAAGATAACAATGTTAGCCTTTTCTGCAGCTATAGGGGATTTATGGCATCACTCTTGGCTGGAAGCAGTGCTTAAACAATGGAAAAAAACACAAACTTTGTCCAAAAACCTCTCATGTTTAACTGTTTTCCACTTTTTCTTTGATCATTTTAGCCTTTTTGGCCAGGGTGAAGGGAGTATCTGCCATCAAACAAGAAGACAGCCGCATGTAGCTATGATGATGTTTGCTAGTTCACCTTACATGTATTAATGTAATAACGTGGTTAGCCTACTCGACGTAAATTACACACGAACAACATTAAGCTACTCACGCAGAGAAGAACGGCTGTTGCTGCCGTCATTATTTCTGCTACACTGGCAGGGCTAGGGGCCAGGACTCTCCTCTTCGTGTTTTTGGGGGATGTTGCTAACTCCGGGTCCAATAACAGGCAACCCACCCGCAGTAGTTGTGTGAGGTCTCGCAGCAAGCTATCAAATACGACGCATTTCTCGGCTTTTAAAAAAAACGCTATGCGTCGCCAGGTGTTTCATCAGATTTGAGGTGTTACCTCCTTTGACAGTATCACAGTATCGGCTTAAAGCACTTGTTGCAGGCTGCTGAGTTTGCATATTTTGCTGTGAAGTACAGCCAGACTTTTGACCGCTTCACCTTGGGCGTTTTTAATCTGTTGCTCTGCTCTAACAGAACGTACGTACCTGGCCCCGCCTACTATCCTCGGAAACGTAAAATGATTGGCTAGAAGTGTATCACAGCTCAGGAAAAAAAAGCACCGAAATAAAGCACCAAAATGTGCGCTGCTTTTCGGTCTGGTGACTACCGTTTATGTCAGAACCGGTGCCATCATGGCACCGGACACCGGTACCCATCCCTAGTCCCCAGGAAACTTTCCTGAATGTTACATTGTCACAGTGCTTAGCTACAGCTTTTTATCTTTTTCAGTTTTGCTATAACGGAAATAATCAAATTTTCTGTCCTGAGTCTTTTTAAACCTAATCGCCTAGACCTGCTTGCAAAACATAAGTATGCCAAGATACCACGTAATGCTACAGTGTAAAGTTATTGCTCTAGTCACTGATGAGACCAGAGCAATGGAGCATAGTAACATCCACAGGAAAGATTCCCTGCTCTCCCTCTCTATCCATTCTAGATGGAAACTGGCAAACACATATCTACAAAACACACACACACACACACACAACACACAACAAACGATAACACATGAGCACACACATACAGCTCCTTGTTCTGGAGTTGGGGAGAAGAACATGCCAGATACTGGCATTGACCACAGGCCTCGTTAACAATGCCAAAACAAAATGCTGCACTAATCCCAATTAGGCTTCTGTAATGAGGGGAGCCTGCACACAAGGAGGAAGTGCCAGGCTGCATCCCCAAAACTCAATTACACAGTCATCCAGGCAAGGAAAGCAGTGACAGAACTCAGTAATGTGTGTATATGTAAATTTTTAAGTGTGTGTGTGTGTGTATGCACACAAATGTACAGATATGGCTCTAACTATAAAGAAACAAAAATGGACACGGAGTGGGGAAGCAAAGGGATTGCGTGGGCGCGAAGAGGCTCTAACTCTAACAGAGCAAACACAGAGTGTGAGGCTTAATTCAAAGTCAGTGTTGCTCTTTAAGGGAACCAGGCGTTCACACATGAAGTGCCTTGAAGCTGTCGCCAGAAGCCTTTTGAAGTAACCAACTAGTACAAACACAATGTGTTACTGAGCTGACAAAAGGTTATCTAACACACAGATGTTTGCTATTGTTCAGGTAAATGGTTGTAAAACTCATTGGTAAAAGAGAACAAAAGTAACAAGTGTAGCATTTAAAAACATGCACAGTTTCTTTAATGTTTATGAGAATTATCTGGTCCAAAGGTCTTCCTTGTGCCATTTGGTACTATGGAAAGAAGCAGAGAAACTTTGGCCAACTGAGACAAAATCATCACACCTACTTGGGTGTAGTGGGGTCTAGCTTTACCATCATGTTCTGTTATTTCTAATGCATTTAGGAAGTGAAAAAGACTTGTTAATATCGAAACAATATTACCTTGGGTTTATTATTATCGCAGGATCTCTAGTAATGTAAAGTTAAAACATTTACCACTAAAATCCTGCTGTATTTTGCCACTACAGCAAGTACTAGTCCCATGTGAATCAGCATCTTGGAAATTTCTGCCTGTTTTTCCCCTCACCACACCTTTTACTTTCCCTGCACCACATAAGAATTGAAATTGTGTCACTGACTACAAATGAAAATTTGAACAGCATTTTGGTTGTGAACTCCAGAGACGTTCATTTCTACAGAACATGGAGATACAATAACCTACAGTAAAGAGTAACCAAAGAAAGGTGGAAATCTCAAAAGATGATGAATTGACATAGATTAATGTCATGTGGTAAGCTTTCAGTAGGCTTAACTAATAATTAATGCTTACCAGAGGTATGGGTAAAATAAAAAACCAAAAACACTTCTATCTAACATTTACACACACACACACACACACACACACACACACACACTGCATCGGAGGCAACTCAGGGTTCAGTATCTAGTCCAAGGATACTTTAACATGCAGATGGGATGAGCTGGGGATCTTTCCAAATGGGGTGGCTGCGGCTCTCCCCTCAGAGTCACAGCTGCCCCAGTATGGCTAAAGACATTTTTGTGACTCATTGATCACAGCTGCTTAATGGCACAACAGCAAGAAATTGAATGGCCTTTGGATAGGGTCTCAGTGTTAAACAATTTATTTATAGAAATCATGTTTACGTCTGTTTGTAAAGCAAGTTCTTCTAAAGAAGCAGGCATCCCCACAAGTGTCCGGTCCAATCAGTCCATATCATAATGCATGTTCTGTACAGACTGAGCTATGTGAACTTGGAAATTAGGTCATTAAAAGTTCAGCACCTGCTCTAATTGAAGCACTACATTCTATAATGATGTTGCAGTTATCGAACTTGAGTTAATTAAAGTATTAATGGAAAATGTTATGGAAGCTGAAATGTGCATGAGAATTCACTGTTTGGCATGCTAAGCAGGCTCATGGACAAGTTATTTCTGCATAGAAACTTAATTAAAAAAAACACATTCACATGTATTTTAAGGCAATTTTATTTTAAAACTAGGTTATTGTGAATATTCTCTGGCCTGGAAGAAAACTCTAGCCCAGTAGAATAAGGTGAGATCGTTTCATTTTAGGTACAATTATAGTGTGATCTGATCATGCAATTATACACCCTGCACAAAAATTCAAATGATCTGTAGGCGGGAGGCATATTCAAAATGTGATACTGATTTAGCCAAAGATTAAAATTGATTTCTTAACTTTTATTGTAAAAAGTTTGCAATTCTACAAAGTTTTGTGAAGCCCGTGCATGTCTGTGAGTGTTATTCCTGGCAGGCAAATGAAAATGTATGAGCTCGTGATGTGCTTCTGATGTGCTTTAATGCTTTTGTTCTTATAAAGGGAAAAATTTTCATTAACATTATGTCTCTTAAATGGAATGGGATGGAATAATTTGTGCCATAATACCTGTCGATTTAACCTCGAAGATGACAGATTGTAAGAAATGGCATACGGCGAGGTGATCACACGCTAGCTCACTGGATTAATAGTCCATGACTGATGTTTGAGTGTGGCTGTGCAAAGGGAGGGAGGGAGAGTCTCCTGTAAAAGGTCACCCAGTCCCCGATCAGGCAATTTAGCAGCAAAAAGGCAACTGCTACTGCTTATGCCATTAAATTCCATGCTCACAAATGGATCTGAACTTCTTGGGAGTGAGGAAAAAATGCACCCATCATAGAGGAATATTCCTCTTCAAACCTTTTATCAAAGTATTACACAGGTGCAATATAATAGGTGAACCAAAATTTAAAAATAATAAGATGTCGGGTGGTAGAATTGGGTAATGGCTTGCAATGCCATTGAAAGCTCTTAAAGGCTAGTATTTAGAATAGGATTCATCCTTTGAAGAAAAATCAGTGTGCGTGTACATGAACAGGTGGCATATGAGGCATTTTCACTTACGTAATTCTTTTATCAGTTAATGTTTCCGACAAACTTAGCCTGGATTTTTAAGCCCGCTGCCACAACTGAAACACCTTAAGAATGCGTCACCTCCAAATCCCTTCACACATGCATGCTTAACTATAATTGAATTCCTCCTTTTTTTCAGACTAATCATGAAAGGCCTTCACCCCTGGCTATTTTTATGTTCGTGTTGCTGCCATTCAAAGTTTGGATGATGGTAGAAATTTGATAAGCTGCCTTTAAGATTCCTGTCGCCACACACAGAGAAACACACAACACAAACATAACCATGGATACATACACCACACTGCATTTCTCTGGGGAGACTGTCACCTGTTTGTCTTGATGACTTCATTTGAATAATTCCTTTGAGGAGGGATAGTAGCAAGATCATAATGGAAAGTCCAATGACTAATACGAGTGGCTTCCCCCTCTCTGTCTCTCTCTTTCTCTCTCTCTCTCACTCACTCACTCACACACAAACACACACACTCTTAATAAATGAAAGGCAATCTGTTTAATATGCATTATCAGTCAGTCCAGGAAGTATATCCATAGCTTTGAATGGACGGAAAAAGAATGCCCTCACTTTCCCTGTATATTCTTGGATGAGAAATCTGCAGGAAAATTTTCAGCACCACTACAAACTAAAGGTGGGCTGGTAAATTTACCGGATAATCCAAGCAGGAATTAACAGAGAAAGAATGGTTTTGTAACCTGGTTTTATAACCATGCTTTTCTAACTCAAGAATTTCAGTCATTTCAATGGTAATTTTGACATTACACAATGAAATAAAACTTTCCACTGATTGTCAAATATCAGAAATTGTAGTTTCCCAAGATACCCCCATACTAGCAGGATTACAGTAATTGAAAACAGCAAAAAGTGCATTTGCATCTAGTGTTGTATATCTAAAAAGGATTAGTGGAAAGGGTTCACAAACTCTGTTCCATGAACTAATAGCATGATTAGAAAACATTTTTTTTCTTGTTCTCTGAACAGGTCAAGTGGGGACTGAACCATATTAGAGAGTGCAGAAATTAAACCCCTGTCTTTTATCGTGTCCATGTTCTAATCCTTTTCATTTCCGTCACTCTAGCTTTGTTTCAGATCCGCTTCACTTTCTTATTGTCATCTGCTGTGAGCCTCCATTTTTTCCCCTGCAGTCTCACTTCAGTGCACATCTCCCTATCCTTTTCTTTTCGCCTTTAACTTCATCAGCATGAAAATGTGGGACACAAGGTCTAATTTTCATCTCCACCTTGTAAAATTGAACAACAAGGAACTTGTAGCTGAAAGCCAATCTCATGAAAACAGACAATTAATCTCCCTTTTTCTACTTTAATCTCAACTCTTTCCAATCTTTCATTCAGTTCTTCTTTCTCTCAATCATTCTCCTGCCTCTTCTAAATCCAGTTATCCAGGCCAATAAGAAAACAAGAGCTGCTGGTTATCTGTAATTCCAATTGCAGAGACACAATTATTAGAGGAGAATCAAAGGTCTAGCAATTACATGAGCTGCTTTCAGGTATTCTGTTTTAATTTCTCTCCAAAGCTCAAAGATGTGATGCAAAACTCAAAGTTGATTCAACCCCTTTCCTACTTTTTCGTTCTGAATTACAAAAATCTCACGATTTACTTATATCACGGAAATAATTCCTGTGTAGCTCTGCTTACAGATATAAAGTAAATCCATTGCTTCTGCTGAAGGACCTGCCAGTATTTTGTGTGTCTGCTAATACCAAAATATAACTAGCCGTCCATAGTTTGAGAACATAAATATGCTAGCCTAGGAACATAAACTGGAAAATATATTTTGTTTAAACTCTTTGTGTACTTTTCAGTGGAAAACATGTTATTTTTATTACTAATTATTCAGAATTACTATATATGAAGAAGAAGACTAAACGGCAACTAATTCATTAGAGCAAACAAGATAGCTTTGAGATAGTCAAGCATCATTATTACATACTGCATATATCAAGAAACAAGGATGTGATAAACAGAGGTGGCAAAAGTACACACTTTTATAAACTGAAATCTCTATAGCGTGTTTGTACACAAACACTGGAAAACAATAGGAATTTAACAAAAAAAACCCAAAAAACCTCCATTTAGATGGGTGACCCAAGACATCAGAGGTGGGAATCACCATACATCCCACGATACGATATTATTACAACACTTAACGCACGATACGATATTATTGCAATTTTTTAAAATATTTTGCGATATTCAGATTCTGTACATAAAGGTAAACTTTATCAACATTCATTTTATCTAATATCAAAGTCTCACACTCAGTCTTTCTCATTTCAGTCAGTTTTATTTTTGACAAACTGAACGGTTTGTATTACAGTCTAGTCCAACTTAACTGAATGCAACCATCTGGTACAATTATAGCTATTCTGAACTATGCAATTTGTGAAAACTATGCAGCCCATTCAGCAACTGAAGAATTTGAAAGTAAATTAAAACAAAATATAATTTTACATTAAATAAAAAAGTTTTAAATTAAAATAAAACATGTCTTAAATTAAAATAAGTAAACTGTCATGTTTATTGCTGCCATAAAAAAAAGTTAAACACATTTGGACAGTGAAGGAATGTCAGGATTCTTGCTCAGAAAAAGGAGCTGATCAACATGCTCTGAAGTCAGAGCATGTTCCAGTCCACAAAAACTTTTTTGTAACAAAATATTGATTTCAGCTGTCACTGTATCGATACATTATTCGCAAACAAAATATCACAATACTACACAGTATCGATTTTTTCCCCCCACCCTTACAAGACAGGGACATAACTATAGTGGGGGGTTAAAGTGGAGCTGGACAGGTGTGGGAACCCTATGATCAGTTGTACTATTGGGAAATGAATCACAGGCTGTGATCAGTTAACCTGTGTAAATTTAGCCAACTGACTTTGAGTAGTTAAAAGCAGAGGTTATAAGAGCTATTATGGCTTATTTCCCAAATACTTGATATATAATACCTTATTAAAAAAACTCATAACATGAAATGGTATATTACATATAAACTTTAAAGTTCCAGTTTATCAAATGTCACTGAGCAGTCCATACCTTTAAAAAAAAAATCTATTTTCTTCCTCTCCTACCCTCATATCTCTTTCTATCTCACACTTCCATCTGATGCTATCTTACATCCTCATCTCTCCTTGACAAATAAAGCGTTTGCACCTTTAGATAGGAGACACACTGTTTGTGTGTTCATTGGTATTTGTTGAGCTGTTAGAAACGTTGCATTTGAAATTACCTGCCACTTAGAAAACTTTACTCCCTTTCTGTTCACTCCTCTTCTGTAGCATTAGATAGATGAAGTACCCTGACCACAGCTTATTAACACCTGCACCAAGAACTGCATTCCAGCCCACGTTAACTCTGAGTATAGCGCTATAAATTGCTTTTTGATTTTTCTTTCCTCTCTCAGGGTCAGGGACGAGTTGCTGCCCCAAGTGGAGTAGTCTAAATTTCTCATGGTCTTGTTCCACAAGTGAGAGGAGTTGTAGATTGACAGACTGATTGGGGCTGCACCTGCAGTGATGCGGAAGCTCCGGTCCTTTGTGGTGATGAGAAAGCTGAAAACTAAAGCTCTTGATTTACTGATCAATCTATCATCCTACCCTTACCTATGGTCATGAGCTGTGGGTAGTGACTACAACAGCGAGATCCCGGATATAAGCAGTGGAAATTAGTTTTTATTGAACGGTCTCTACCTACAGGAGGCACTCAGAGTAGAGCTGCCATTCCTCCACATTGAAAGGAGCCAGTTGAGGTGGTTCAGGCATCTGAAAAGGATGCCTCCTCGGTGTGGTGTTTCGGCCATGTCCCAACTAGAAGAGGCCCCGGTGCAGACGTAGGATATGCTGCGGAGATTAGTATCTCTTGGCTGGCCTGGCAACTCCCTGGTGATCCCCTGGACAAGCTGGAGGAGGTGGCTGGGGAGACGGAGGTCTGAACGTCTCTGCTTAGGCTGCTGTCCCTGCAACGCGGCCCCAAATTAGCGAAAGCAAATGGATTGAAGGATGGATGGATGGATTTTCTCCAGTTTACTTTTGCTTAAGACCAGTAACAAAGGAACAGCTATTGGCAATTAACAATATAGATATCACTAATCATGCAGGGATGCAAGCTGGACTACATTAACTTAAAATAGTCTTCCTGTTTTCACAAGATCAAAAGTTATTGGACAAATGAAATATTCTAAATATGATTATAATATATCTATAATTCCACTCATTCACTGTCACTGAAACCCAGACTATATGGTCCTCATTAAATGCAAAGATTCCTAATTTGAGATGCTATACTAGTCTGTTAGTGTGAAAGCTGAAATATGCTGATGGTTCTGTCTATCTTCATTTGTGACTTTAGTAAGTGAAAACAATGAGCAATTGTTTTGATCAACTAAGTTATTCAGACATTTTCAATTCAATTTCAATTCAATTTTATTTATATAGGGCCAAAAAAACAAACAGTCATATCAAGTCACTTTGTAGTGAGTGGTTGGGGGTGAGGGGAGGAAGACAGCACAAAGACATGCTGTGGAAGGGAGCCAGAGATTAATAATAACTAATGATTAAATCCAGAAAGGTGTATAAACACACAGTGAATAAAAACCATAAGTGAAGAAGAAGCACTCAGTGCATCATGGGAAGCCCCCGACAGCCTAGACCTATTGCTGTGTAACTAAGGGATGACTCTGTGTCATCTGACCCAGCCCTAACTATATGCTTTATCAAAAAGAAAAGTTTTAAGCCCTAAAAGTGGAGAGGGTGTCTGTCTCCCAAATCCAAACTGGGAGCTGGTTCCATACAAGAGGGTCTGCAAACTGAAGGTTGCACCTCCCATTCTACTTTAAATACCCTAGGAACTGCAAGTAACCCTGTAGTCTGGGAGTGAAGTGCTCTAATGGGTAATGAAGGATTTTAAACTCGATTTTGGATTTAACAAGGAGCCAATGAAGAAGCCACTATAGAAGAAGTCTAATCTGCTGTCTCTATGTTGTTCCTGTCAGTGCTCTTGCTGGAGCATTTTGGATCAACTGAAGAGCTTTCAGGGAGTTTTTCTAGTAACTATTTTTTCTAGTTACAGGCATTTCAGAAGTATCCCTCAAAACTGTAAATGCAAAAAAGTTCCACAAAATAGTTTTTAACCAAAGGAAATTTATTTTGAGTGTCTTCATAATGCAATTTTTGAGAGACACTAATGTTTATAAACTGCAGCAAAAACGAAATTAGATATTTTTGTGCAAAATTTGAAAAAACAAACAAAAACAAAAAAAAAACCAGCATGTGCATCAAAAGAAACTATTTCCAACAGTGCAGTTTAAGTTCTAAGTGTGCCAGGAACTATACAGAAAAAGGAATGAAGTCAAACATGACTTTCAGTACCACCAGTGAACCTTTGCAAGGCCTTGTGAGGAAAAAAATTAATTTCCCATGAAAATGATGTCACTTCCGCAGGTAATGGTGGACATGTAATAGTTCCTGCTGACAACGTGATGACATTTATTCCAACACAGGAATGGGTATGAACAGCTAAACAGATCAGCAAAGTGTGTTTCTGGATTCTAATGTTTTTGCTGTTGCATGTGCTTTTTCTTTTGCAAAGCCCTTAGTGGAAGGAAACCACTAATATGTATGTATATATATATATATATATATATATATATATATATATATATATGTGTAAGTTGTACAGTTCTACTGGGATTTAAAGGTTACACAAATGGGATTGCAGATGCTCCCATGGGGTTAGAAGCCTTCCAAGAGCCTCAAATTAGTGGACTACTCTTGAAAAACAAGGGCCGTGCCAGGAAACCAACTAACTTAAATGAAGTTTACCAATTCAGCCAGAATTAGGCCAGAAGATTGAATATTTGTTGATGGCTAGCAAAACAATCTAGTCTGGTGCAGCTTAATAAGAGACATTCAACTAAATAATAGTATGGGTTATGCATACTTTTGACCCTGTGTGGATTAGATAAATGTGCACATAACACGTGCATCCAATTCTTGTTCTTTCTAAAGTTACTAAATATTTATGCTGTTTAACTAACAACAATCAAAGCCCCAAATTACCATAACATTCATGTCTTTGATTAGTCTATATAAACTTTTGACCAGAACTTACCTACTATACTTTAAGTTTTACTGTTCAGGTAAGCTGTCAAATGACAGTTCAAACACCATGGGAACAGTTGCCCAAAAGCTATTTGTTTTCCCCTCAAATACTAAAAATACATATATTAAATTTACTGATTTGTCATATGCGGTTGCCTTCGATCCTGCCTCGAGAGCTGGCTGACCTTAACTCCCTTCAGTATTTTTTTCAAAGCTAAGGGGTAAAAATCCGGTTGAGGATTGGCGCGCCAAAGGGGAGGTGTGAATTGTCGATCACCTGAAAAAAAAGAAAAGCCATGCTTATTAACTGATCCAAGCTGGCTTAGTGCTTTTATTGGGTGATTGCATTTCTACTCTTTCCAAGGGAGGCCCTGGCACTAGAAACTGCTTACTCACCACATTAGACTGGATTTTCCTCTGACGTCAACACACCTTATTGACTTTAAAATTAAAAGCTCAGAGAAAAAAAAGTATGCTTGTATCTCAGCCATTCAGAATCAGTTACCCACTAGTCAGTGTAAATGGAAATGTTGTTTCAAAGGTGACCAGCAAAGGACACAATCTATCCTTGCTGGACCTTAAGGGCAAAGGTGCAAGTCAAACCAGACGAGGACTTAAATAAACCAATTACACGTTACTATGTACATCAAACTGCTAGGTATTCAAGAAGAAAGGCAAATCTCCTGAAACCCATTATAGAGGGTAGACTGCAGTAGGGCAATCAATGTCACTTAACACTTTTGTGTGAACCCAGCCCACTTTAGTGTGAGTGAATGATAGTTGAGCACTCAGCAATCTTAATTAGTAAAATATTAAAGGCCTTTCATAGGCACTTTAACTTTGATGGATGGTATGAACCTGTCCCACCTACTGTGATGTCACAACAGTGACCTGCCCCTGCTGCCCCACTGAGAGGAGAAATGAAGGTAGGAAAAATATTACATAGCCTTTGTTCATGTTTAAGGATTAGTGAGGATTCGTCTCCTACCACTCAGACCAACAAAGAGGTTGCTGCATTATCAAGTAATATACTAGTTATCACATTAGTAATATCAGACGAGTAGAGTATTCCCTCAATCAGAATATTCCCTCTTTATTTTTGAATGTATTTATTAAAAAAGCCTAATGAATAGTTTATATACAGACCCTACATCAACCACAGTGAGACACATGGTCCATCACTGGCAAAGGCAAAAAAGAAACCTTGCTAAAAGTTAAAGGATAAAATAAACAGCTGTACACATTAAAATGTTAAATTGAAAGCAAGGTTAGCTACTTATGGAACACAAGTAACTAATGTAGACCTCCAAAAAAATGTAGACTACAAACCAGCATTTTATTTGCTATCATGCTGACAAGAACATTTAATCTCAAGATTCATTTGAACAGCAATTCTATAACAACATGACTATGTTGGTCTGAAACTGGAAAATTAGCTTAGTCCCAGTTTTTCCTCAGATGTTTTCATTTCTGCACTTTTTGTTCCTTTGAAGCTAGAGGAGATTTGGGAAGGCACTCAAAATTTCTCTATGTAGAGAAAAAACCTTAATATTCTCATAGAATATCACTGCTTTCTCAATTTGTTTCAGTTTCACATTTTATTTTAGTGTTAAAGTTAATAAATGCAAAATCTGCTGTTATATTTTCATTTTTGTTTCATTTGCATTTCATTTCATTTTTTAAAGTGGCCAATTTTCAACAGTTTTCTATTTCTTTTTTCTATCGGTCTCATTGCTGAGACCCATAAAATATGACAAAATATTCATCCTTTTATTTCTCTTCTTTCTCCAAAAATGGTATTCCAAAACAATCATTCAGATTTGCAACTGAAATGATAGAAAGAAAGAATGAATACCACTTGAGTAGCATAGAGCTGCCTGAGTAGCACAAACACTCACATATAAATTTCTAATGAACAATTACAATCCATCATTGTTAACTCATTTTAGCTCTAAAATAATTTAACTATGAGCAAAAAACTTTTAATAACTGCAAAAAACTCTTCATACTTATGTGACATTGGAAGAACTTTACTCTGTTCCCAAAACTGTATGAAAATCAGTAATAGCGGTATCCTGGACAGCTTTTCTCTCTAATTTGACCATAAGCTTTAACTATAGTTCAATAGCTAAGCACTAAGTTGGAATTATTGCTGATGGATAATCAGCTGTGAAAAGTAGTTCCAAAACATTAAACAAAATTGAAACCAATAAACAAGAACTAGGTGAAAACTACTGCTTCCTCCATCTTGATTAATTTTACTGACTATAAATCCTTGAATCTATAAATGTATAACAAATCTTTCAAGCAGATATGACTGAACATTTTTCTGTGTGGTCAAATACCAGAAAGAATATAAAATGATAACTTCAAGTACATGTTAACCAGCCATCACAAGTTGCTGCACGGCTAAAATCCATATTATTTTTTAACCACAACTTCATCATAGAGATGCTCTTAAACCAGACAATGTGTCATTAAAGTCCATGTCTGTCAGCCGTCATCTGCTGGCTGAATGTGCTGTGCACCACATATTCTGTTCTGGTGTGTCACTCATAGAGCTCTTTCTGACAGGCCC
Source organism: Maylandia zebra (assembly GCF_041146795.1). Lineage (NCBI taxonomy): Eukaryota > Metazoa > Chordata > Actinopteri > Cichliformes > Cichlidae > Maylandia > Maylandia zebra. The sequence goes on along the minus strand of NC_135179.1, from coordinate 12,854,333 downwards.
ATGGACAGTTGCAGCTTTCTTAGATATACAGCTACAGATATCAAAATGGTCCCATAAGAACAGGGTTTAAAAACAGGCATGCTACAATGAATGATGAGTAAAGTGTTATGAGTTTGAACTAATGCATTTAGGATTAAGGTTACTGTATATATTTCAAAAGGATTTAGTTTAGGTGTAGTTGGTTTTTCTTTTTATATTATTACTCCATAACAAAGTCCCAAAAGGTTGATTCCGTTCATTTGGACTTAGCGTTTTCAGTGGGAGAAATGTTTCATCACTCAAGACAAGGGTAGGTGCACGGTTTTGCTAAACCAGAAAGACTATCATGAGAATATTTTGTCACTGCTCAGTGACAAAAATACTTGCCCTATACCCAGGGGAATCTACACCAAGTCTGTCAGATCAAACAATGGTCTTGTATCATGTTACATCTCTATTCACTTGCGATCCAGTCACTGAACAATTGGAGGTAGTTCGTAAGAGATTACAGCATGACCCCAACCTCAGCAGGAGGACCACTCTCAGCACCGACCAAATGTGTTTGCTTTTGGAACTTTGTCTTACCACACACCTATTTCACATACTACAGGCAGAGATATGGGTGTGCCATGGGTTCCACAGTTTCACCCATTGTGGCAACTTGTACATGGAAGAAGTGGAAAAGAGGGCTTTGTTATCCTACCCTGGAACACCACCAAGTCATTGGTTCAGGTATGTGGATGACATCTGGGTGAAAATCAAATTTCAGGACATACCACAATTCATGGATCATATTAACTCAGTGGACCTACACATCAACTTCACCAGGGAGGATATGAAAAATGGCAGGTTAGCCTTCTTAGACTGTGAGATTTCCATCAGTAATGTGTTGTGGAAGTTTTCCATTTAAATAAAGCCTGCAGACGAGCGATGAGCGGTAGCTAACATTCTTTAATCAAAAACACAAAGAACAGACAACCAAGTTGGTGGAGAGCTTGCATGACCTAACATGGCTAACATGGTCACTATATTCTTCATTTCCAGTTAATACTTGTACAGCTGCTGTTATTGTGTATATATTTATTTATATTTCTTCATACATTCTTATATAGTTATATGTGTATTGTATATGTTGTTGTACAGTTATTTTATTTTCAACTTTATTTTATATATTTTATCTTATTCTTTCCCAGTTAAATTTACCCTTCATTCTAATTTGTGTTGTACAGTTATTTCATTTTTAACCTTAATTTATATTTTATTCCTTCCTAGTTAAATTTACCCTTTTTAATTTTTCATATTTATTTCCTATCTTATTCATAGCCTTTTTTTTTCTTTAGGTCACGAGCAGTTGTCTAAGCATTTCACTGCATATCGTACTGTGTATGACTGTGTAGGTGACAAATAAAATTTGAATTTGAATTGAATTTGGCTCTCAGTTAAATACCTTCTTCAGGAACAAAAGGCAGTGCACAGCTGTTTCACACCTTAAGATTCACACTCTCTTGCTACCTCCCAGAGTCCTCGAAGAGACAAAAGATTCTTCCTGTGGAGTTGTCTGCTTCCCCCAACTTCCTAAGTAGACCCCCACCATTTGTCTTACTGTAAAGGTGTGAGACATGTTAAAAATCAGTTGCACCAAGGCATTATACAATAAAATAATGTGAATGATACATAAATAAAAGAAATATATTCCTATACAATCGCGGGTCAAAGCTGGGAGTATTGGAACAGTTGAGACGCCTTTTTTCTAAAAACTGAATCTCTGTGGCTTTTAAATCCCAAAACACATTGCGCCAAATCTGGTCCACCCCGAGGATCGGGTCCCCCAACACAGACAGAGCAATATAGTGTACGCTGTTAAGTGCCAGGAGGATTGCCATGATTTATACATAGAGGAAACCAAACAACCTCCGACGAAGTGAATGGGTCAACACAGAAGAGCTACCTCATCAGGACAGGACTCCCCAGTCTATTTACACCTACAGGCCAGTGGACACTCTTTCGATGATGAGGATGTACACATCCTGGACAGGGAGAAACGCTGGCACAGGGAGTCAAGGAGGCCATTTAAACTTGTGACTGAAGAAGTCACTTGAATGAGTGACAAAACATTTGAAAACACTATGTCCAGATGAACAGAATCAACCTTTTGAGATTTACTTACCTGCATGACTGATCATGAATCAAGACAGCCATAACAAAGTATTGAATGGTTATTCTACTCATTTTTCTCAGTTCTGTCTCATTTTTTGGGGTTTTTTTTTTTATCTCTCTTTAATGAGGTGATAGACTGACCTTGAGCTGATTGGGTAAGACTGATTGCTGCACAGATCAAGAAAGACAAAGAGATAAAAATGAAAGCAAGAACTGGAGCTGCAATATCAAAAGTAGAATTAAACTTGACTTCTCACATTCAACTTTTTTCTGTGGTGCTGGTGATAATGGCTCTTTTTATGCTGCATTCAATGAACCAAGTTAGTGGAAAGTCAGAACATCAAATTATGTAATCAACAGCTATGGTACATTCAGCGCACAAATAGGGAAGAAAAAATATGTCTGCCTCCAGAATGCTTTATTGCTTTTCTCTGAGCAGCAGCTGCCCATCAACAGACATGTTGAAATACTAAACTCACAAAACAACAAAGCTTAAACCTGGAAACAGGCACCCTTTTAGATGTTTTACTACACCAAGAGTACAAAAGAAAGCTTTAGCATTTGAATGCTTAGTCTGTCTTTTTTGAAATTATCACCTTATTTATAAACCGAATTTCTATTTATACTTTAATACAGCCAACATTCCTGCCTCTTTAAACTTTTTTTTAAATAACCGTATTTATTATAGTAGCAACAGTCAGTGTGCAATATTGTGTAAATACTTACGCTATTGTGTATTTCACACACATGGAGAGATGCCAAACTGCCTTTCATTGTTCTTGTAACATTGACAATAAAGAGCTATTCTATTCTATTCTAACCATAAGAAATATTCACAATAGGTTAAAAAAAAAAACATGCAAATTAGGGGTTTGTGTTATGCGTATGTGCAGGCGCAGAAACAACGGGTAGGATGGTTTGTGAGGTAGGATAGATTCCCAGAACAACAGCTAACAGGTGGATTTTCCCGTTTGAGTGCAGTTAGCCAAACAGCAATTTGCCACTTACTGCTAAAGAGACAGACAGTGAAAGTGGGCATTACATCCTTTCATTGTTTCAGACAGGGACAGTACAAAAGTGATCCCCTTAAACTGACTTTTCATTTTAATGTGCTTATTTTCCTCTGAGTTATCGATTCTGCCATTAGTTAGCTAACATAAACTAATGTAAGTCTATTAGCAGCAACCAACCAACCACGTTTCACGTTTTTTACTGACAGAAGATGGCGCTAAACATGTCTTTAAAACTTTAACTTTAGGCACTTATTTCTTAAATCCAGCTTCATAGACAGTGTTACATCTGTGTGAGTTTTTAGAGGAGGGCTCAACAGTGTAAATTAATTTATATGTGTAGTGTTTCATGCTCCCTTTATTGGCATTAATATTTAGGGCACAAGCATGTATTCCTTACTTAGTTACTAAATAACTAATTTTGAGAAAATCAGTTGTACAAATTTTACAAGCTACAAATTTTTGTATAGGTTCCTGTTGCTTCACTGGTTGATGAACATTTATCGTACCAGCTGAATTCAAGTGATATTAAAAAAAGTTAATGAGATATTTTCTTACTATTTTTCTTTCAGCAGGAGTACTGGTATATACAAATGCTTTAAAAATTGTCAAATTGCCCAAATATACAGTGGGGCTTCACTACATAATCATTTTCAGTGCTTTACTTTAAAAACAGTTTATCTCCCATGATACCAATGGATGTAAGAGTTGAGGATCAATGTAGACTATGACGATTAAAAAGGGTACAAACATCAGAGGAGGAATCATTTGAATGTCTCAAATAGAGAAGAATGGTAAATGGCCTGTATTTGTATAGTGCTTTACACGTCCAGTCATCCACCCATTCACACACTGGTGATGGCAGGCTACATTGTAGCCACAGCTACCCTGGGGTGCGGGCGAGGCTGCCGGACACTGGCGCCACCGGGCCCTCTGACCACCACCAGTAAGCAACGGGTGAAGTGTCTTGCCCAAGGACACAACAACCGAGACTGTCCAAGCCGGGGCTCGAACCGGCAACCTTCCGATTACAAAGCGAACTCCCAACTCTTGAGCCACGATCGCCGTATAAGGAAGAAGACGTCAGAGGAATGCAAATTTAGGCAGGGTTTGAAGATACATGTTTGCTTGGATCTATCATATATAACCAAATTTTAGTCCGTCAAACGGATGCAACTCTTAGCATGTACACTCTTTGCAGGTTTATTCACTAACTGCTGAATAAAGTACAACAGTTGGTATGAGACAGAGTACAGTGGTTGAGAGAGAAAATCACCCAAGTCTTGTCTGTAATGCTCGGAAAATATGTAACTCCTGTACCGTCACATCAGAGTGCTGCTCGTCCATACTGTGGAGGCTTTGAGCCAACTGAGCCATTAGGGGTGTACTGTACTTTGACTCTGTGTTTACACACGAAACATCACACACCTCTGTTGACAAAAGGGAGAAAACATTGTGAAATAGGACGGAGCCACAATAGATGAATCCTGAATATAAAAACAGTCTTTCAGGGGCAATATATCTATAACACAGGGGTAAAAAACAAACAAAAAAACAACACACACAGACAAATCTCTGTATAATAATGCAATACAGTGCAACATCAACATAGGCTGTAGCCTTGCCATAGCCATAATTATCAAGCCCCCAGTCTTCTATACATTTCCCTTTTATACAGATTTATTTGAAAAAAGAAAGAAACAAAAACATATGTTACACATTGGTTTTGTTTAACCAAGTGAAAAAAACACAACAAATAGTCAAAGAAAAAGGATTTGTGGTTTTTCCCTACAGTCTTTTTTCAGCTGTGGCACACACAGATGAATATACTTTGTCTCAGATATTCCTATTTGGTGTACTGCTTCAAGATAAGAAGTCAAAAAGTCTTTGACTCTCTTTGTACTCTCCTATACCAGTTAGCTCAACTGAAATAGAAAATATATTTTCAACTGGAAGAAAGCCATCATCAATAAAGGATGACTTTATTATTTAATTTAGGGATAATAAATGGTTGCATTTAAATAACGCCTTGATTGTAAGCCTTTTAAAAATTATACACTGATGAGAATAAGCAGTTGTGTATGCAAGGTGCTCCACCTTGCTCTAGTTTGCTGTTTGACGCCTGGTGTCCTGCAAAAGGATACGTCACACTTTCTGGTGGGAAGATTTTATGGCACCTATTTTGCAATATGGCAACATTTCTGGAAGGACTAAAAGATGACATGCAGAAAAAGAGCAAAACGGCATGACCAGCCAAGAGACACTCAGAACATCACATTCATCATGTGTCTTTCCATCCACCTCCTGGTTTTATAGGTTTCTTGTGTGATTGATGGTCAACATAACTGTGACTAACATGTTGTCTGACTTAATTAGGTAAGATGAATAGCGTTGTGTTGAGGTAGTGTCACCCTTGTTTGTGCCAAACCTCTCTGTGGAGGTTTGGCCAGCAGATGCAGTGAAGAGTAGAGACATAACACCTTGCCAACACAAGTTAGTGTTTAATGCACAATGTGAAAGGCAAGGTAAGGTTAGGCCATTACGTTCATTAAGACAGGGACTTTTTGTTTCTAAGAAAGTTAATGCTCAGGATCAATATGTAAAAGTTCCTAGCAGTCATCTCCATGTTTTACAGTCCTTTACATACTTACAGTGGGGCAAAAAAGTATTTAGTCAGCCACCGATTGTGCAAGTTCCCCCATCTAAAATGATGACAGAGGTCAGTAATTTGCACCAGAGGTACACTTCAACTGTGAGAGACAGAATGTGAAAAAAAAATCCATGAATCCACATGGTAGGATTTGTAAAGAATTTATTCGTAAATCAGGGTGGAAAATAAGTATTTGGTCAATAACAAAAATACAACTCAATACTTTGTAACATAACCTTTGTTGGCAATAACAGAGGTCAAACGTTTACTATAGGTCTTTACCAGGTTTGCACACACAGTAGCTGGTATTTTGGCCCATTCCTCCATGCAGATCTTCTCGAGAGCAGTGATGTTTTGGGGCTGTCACCGAGCAACACGGACTTTCAACTCCCGCCACAGATTTTCTATGGGGTTGAGGTCTGGAGACTGGCTAGGCCACTCCAGGACTTTCAAATGCTTCTTACGGAGCCACTTCTTTGTTGCCCGGGCGGTGTGTTTTGGATCATTGTCATGTTGGAAGACCCAGCCTCGTTTCATCTTCAAAGTTCTCACTGATGGAAGGAGGTTTTGGCTCAAAATCTCACGATACATGGCCCCATTCATTCTGTCCTTAACACGGATCAGTCGTCCTGTCCCCTTGGCAGAAAAACAGCCCCATAGCATGATGTTTCCACCCCCATGCTTCACAGTAGGTATGGTGTTCTTGGGATGCAACTCAGTATTCTTCTTCCTCCAAACACGACGAGTTGAGTTTATACCAAAAAGTTCTACTTTGGTTTCATCTGACCACATGACATTCTCCCAATCCTCTGCTGTATCATCCATGTGCTCTCTGGCAAACTTCAGACGGGCCTGGACATGCACTGGCTTCAGCAGCGGAACACGTCTGGCACTGCGGGATTTGATTCCCTGCCGTTGTAGTGTGTTACTGATGGTGACCTTTGTTACTTTGGTCCCAGCTCTCTGCAGGTCATTCACCAGGTCCCCCCGTGTGGTTCTGGGATCTTTGCTCACCGTTCTCATGATCATTTTGACCCCACGGGATGAGATCTTGCGTGGAGCCCCAGATCGAGGGAGATTATCAGTGGTCTTGTATGTCTTCCATTTTCTGATGATTGCTCCCACAGTTGATTTTTTCACACCAAGCTGCTTGCCTATTGTAGATTCACTCTTCCCAGTCTGGTGCAGGTCTACAATACTTTTCCTGGTGTCCTTCGAAAGCTCTTTGGTCTTGGCCATGGCGGAGTTTGGAGTCTGACTGTTTGAGGCTGTGGACAGGTGTCTTTTATACAGATGATGAGTTCAAACAGGTGCCATTCATACAGGTAACGAGTGGGGGACAGAAAAGCTTCTTACAGAAGACGTTACAGGTCTGTGAGAGCCAGAGATTTTCCTTGTTTGAGATGACCAAATACTTATTTTCCACCCTAATTTACGAATAAATTCTTTACAAATCCTACCATGTGGATTCATGGATTTTTTTTTCACATTCTGTCTCTCACAGTTGAAGTGTACCTCTGGTGCAAATTACTGACCTCTGTCATCATTTTAAGTGGGGGAACTTGCACAATCGGTGGCTGACTAAATACTTTTTTGCCCCACTGTAAGTAGTTCCATATAGTCTGAAGTTTTCTTCTGTTTTGCTAAATATTCAGACAATTCATTTAACAGTTCACCACAGGAGTGTAGTCAGGCTTTTCTGTGTACATGAGGTCAGTTTGAAAAATTGACCTCATGCACCTCCTGCAAAATAGATCACTGTAGTTTGGAATAAAAGCAAAAGACTACCACTCAGACCACGTGCTAACAGCAGCATTTAAAAGGAGTGGACTAATAGTCCATGGTTTTTTGGTTTGTTTGTCTTTCAAATGCTCTGATGTTTTTCTTCCCTTTATCAATACACCCTGAGATGCCAGGTTTACTGTATATTTATCAAATCAGTCACAAGTTCAATTTTGACTTGATTTAACAGGCCGCTATTCCAGCTGCAGTTAGATTTTTTATATTCATTTTTTTAAGCAAACTATAGGTAATTGCTCAAACATTAATATATTTGGACCACTGGTTTTGTTGTGTAGTAAAAGGTTGTTTTGTCTTTCCCTCTTTTCCCCTTTCCCTCTTTTTTGAATCAATGTTTTCTAAGATAATGGCAACAATCTCAAACCTCTCTAGACGTGGATTTGCTCACATTAGGATATAAGCCTTTTTGGATGTAAACAAAACCAAATCAAAGCTACTGGGACAGCTTGAGGTCATCAAATGAGCTGCTGTACTGTGAGAAATTGGCATTCTCTTTTGGTTAGTCCTCCTGAATCTCTGTTTTTATGACAGAACACATCCTATAGATTTGCAATGGATAAAATAACATCTAGCATGAAATGTTAAATAACAGAGGACCTCAATGAATATTTGATTTCCTGTCTCCTGTGTAATGTTAATCCTATGCAAATCTGGATTTAATGATGTAGGCCTGTACCCTTGATACACAGCAATAATAAACAGCGGTAAACAGTGACTTTCATGAACACTGACTCACAAAGATGAGTGTTACTTATCCAACAAGATCAAGATCAGTTCTGCTCAGGAGAGAAACATCTGAGGAGGAAATTGTCAGAAACTCTGCAATGCAAAGGGACACAGCATTAGCTCTGGAGTAAAGCCCTTTTCAAAGTAAAAGCCTCTATTTTCCACACTGGGGTTGTGAAAACTGAGAGAAAGGTGGTGGGGCTGTGGCAGAAAAAAACAGCATTCTTGCCAGCTACTACACAGCTGGAGTTTCTCCCAGTTGATGCTTGGCTAAAGGGTACACTGGCAAAACTTCATATTTGCAGAAAACTCATGAGTAATCAGGTGTCATTTAGTCAGAGACGAAATAATCCCTTGACAATGTAGCCGCTCATCACCCCAGTAGCACTGGAGTCCACAGTTTGATGAGTGATCTTGAAATTGTTGTACTAGTGCTGCAGCCGTTTGTTTTGATAAGAGAGAGGTAGAGAGGCTGAGCTGTCATCTGCTCATCATTTGCTGCGGTTTAATCTGCCTGTTCTGTAGCCATAGGAAATAAAGTTAAAGATAAAACCTGTCACCATTGCCGCGGCAATTACCTGTCCCTTGAGGTGGTGCTTCTCATATCATGGCAAAAAATCAAGAAGTGCCTGCAGAACATCCATTAGTAAGACTGAGGGGTTCTGAGCTCGATTGTCAGGGCAGTATGCACCTGTGGAGAGGTACAAGTGGCCCAGAAAAGCTCCAGCTGTGGTAGTGAAAATCTGTGCATTTGGTAGGTTTTTTTGGATATCACCAAAGAGTTAAAAGACAACCATTCAGTGACTCTGCAGGGGAAGGCATGGGAATACTCAGACTTCTCTCAATCGAGGAAAGAAAGGCAAAATCAAAAAGATGAGGAGGCTGAGAGAACATCTCTTTGTCAGATCATTGAGTTACTCACCAAATCTTCGATGACAGGGTGCTAAGTGTAGAGAAAAAATGACATCTCAGAGCCATTGGATAGCTCTAGAAAGATTAGTGTGCTCTCAAAAGGTACTTTTGACTCAAAATGAATATTAGATACAGTGGTCAAATCTAGTTTTTGTCCAAGACAAAAAAAACTGATCATGTTTGCTTTAGAACTGGCCACTTTAAATACACTCACTAGCCCCCTTTTGTAGGTAGTCCCATTCAACTGTTCATTAACGCTAATCACACGGCAGAAAATCAGTGCATTTAGGCCTGTAGTCATAATGACCTGCTTAAGTTTAAACCAAGCATCCAACTGAGAAAGCAATTTGATTTACAGGAATTTGATTTTTGTGTTGTTGGAGGACATGCTGGTCTAAGTAGTTGAGAAACTGCTGCACAAACATCTCTAGGGTTTACAGAGAATGATCCAAAAAGATCCAAAAAAAAACTGTCACTCCAGTGAGTGACAGTGCTTTGAGCAAAAAAGCCTAGTTGAAGCCAGAGGTAAGAGCAATATGGTCAGCCTGCTTTGAGCTGATAGGAAAGCAACACTGACTCCAATAATCACACATTACCAAGGTATGCAGCATAGCATCTCTGAAAAGCATAATATGTAAACCCATTGGCTACAGCAGCTGAAGAAGACATTGGAGGAACAATAGATAATTGTAAAAATCTTCTGCTGTAACATCTGGTAAATAGGGTCAGAATTTGGTTTCAAATATGTCAAATCACTGAGGAATGTTTGCAGCATCTTCTTGAATCCTCAAGCCAATTTTTCAGGCAGTCCAACCCAGTACTATTAAACTGTACCTAATAAAGTGTCAGCTAAATGAGTCGATGGTGATTTTCTTGTCATTAACGCTAGCATCAAGTATCCAATTAAGTGATATTTTTGCTATTTTCATGGTGGTTTAGTTTTTAATAATAATTTCAGTATTTTTTGTAGATATTGTGGAAAGAAAAAGCACAAAAAAGCCCACACTTGTTCTTTATTAATAGAAACTCTCTATTTCACTTGTATCTGGGTTTTCGGCTTTTTAATTAACTCAACTGAACTATTCCCATGCTTTTTACTGCAAATCAGTTGAAAGCAATAGTCCGTGTAGTAGTTATGCTGCATTTCTTTTTTGCCACTCTTTTAGCCTTGATATAAATAAAATAACCCTCTGTGAAAACTTGATTGAATGTTTCAGGCCGGTGATTTGTCAAATGATAGATTTTCTACATATAGTGCTTGTTGATTCTTTCCGTTATACAACCGGAAGAAGGGCTTCTGAGGAAAACACAGTTTAACTCATCTGAAAGGGTCTGAATTGAAAAGCTCAGAAGAAAGTGAACTATGTGCAATTAGGGTTAAGTGATGAAGAGAATCTCAAATAATTATCATCAAGAAGTTGTTCTGAGAAATTTTAATAAAAACTTCCTTACTGTAAGGTTCCTTACTGAGCAACTTTTGAATGCATTATTCTCTTTTGTTTGATTTGTGTTTTTAGAGTCATTTAGAGACACTTTTACAAAGTGCAATGCAACAGTAAGCATGTCTAGAAATAACTGAGAATGTGAATCAGCCAGATCTGACATTAAGCTGACTACTTTGCTAGTTTAATCCAAAGCTTTTGTAATGTCTGATCAACCCAATGTTTAGAGCACTGAAAGTGCATAGTCCTTCATAGTCCCACATCTTAGATTCAGTAGCAAAGCATCATCGCTCACAAAAAGCTACTAGTAAAGACACCAATGCATTTTAGTGTTTCATCAAACAAACAAACAGAGAGATGCCTTGTAAATTCAGGGAAAGTTATTATAGTAATTATTATGCGTGGTAGTATGTTAGATTCACAACAAAATTCTGCGTGTCTTACCACATGTTAAAGATACATTTTGTGACCACTGTAAATAAAGACATGTGCTGTCAGAGTAAGTATCTGTGGCCGGTGGAAAAAATGTTTTTATCATTGGAATCACAGCTTTGCTAAGTTAACAACATATTAATAAGAACACAAACAGAAGTGACCAAAAAATACTTAGAAACACCAATTTAGGCATTTTACAGTAGTAGTAGTAGTAGTACAATGAATCAACAATATACTTCTTATGGGGTCCAACCACCCTAAACCTTTGCAGTATAAATTTTATTGTATTCACAGACCAAAGGAACTGGACCTGGACACATGGTCTGGTTCTGTAATGTACAGTAAAACACAAAGTTATCAAGCAAAAACCTAAAGTAAAAGTCTTATCTTGTACTAACTGTCACTATAGCTGAATGATATTACATTGAAATATATGCAATGAGTAATAACAGGTCAGAAACGTAGGCTAATAATATGAAAACAAATGTATGCAAGCAATAAAAAAGTAATATTCGTGCATTTAAATTTTCCTATACTAACTTTAATCCTTATCCCACTAATGTTAAAGCTACATAGACAACCAACTGAGTCCTTGAGGACCCGAAGAATAATTCATGACAGTGTTTTCTTTTACACCTCAGTAATAATGCGGTAATAGTGAAGTAACAAGGTGAAACAGCATTGATATTAAAATATCACATTATTCCCAAACAGAGACTTAATAATAGAGAAAGGTAATAATCTACAACATTAAACATAACATGTACATTGTTATCTTCAAACAAGGAAGAATGCTGGAAAAAGCAGGATTAATTCCAGCATTATAGTATTGTAATAGTATCCTAATGATTTAAAGCATCATCCATTAGAACCTTATCATTATGATGTTATGAACACAACTTGGTGTAAAAATTTAAATTCATCGATCACAATTTTATTGCTACCAAGCATTTAAATTCTTAGCAATATAATACTATACTATTACTCATTGGTCTTGCCTCATAGGCTTAATTTTTTTCCACAGAATTATCCCAGTTTCCAGTTTCTGGCCTGTTTTTACTCAAATGCAATGATTTCAATATACTATTACTGAGCTATAACTAATGTTGATACAAAATAATTACTTGGATATGACTGTACTTTTTATAATAAATGGCAAAAATGTGTAATTTCAATATTGTTACTTGTTTTGACCTTATTTGCCCACTATTATCACATTATTACCAAGCTGTAATAGAAAGTGCTACTTTTGTAAACACCACATGCATAATCAGTATTAACTAAAAAGTTGTCTACAGTACATTGGATTTGTAAACATGCACTCAGACATTTGCACATCACCACACCTAACTGTCAGTTATGTCAAGCTAGCTTGGCAGTGGACCGCATCCCACTGTGCTAATGGACCCTCAGACTTTTAAATGATACTGGGCTATCTCCTAATGGCACACAGAAAAAGTAGTGAGCTGCTTAAATAAAAGGGAAAAAAAACCCCAGAAAACATCACCTTATACTATTCAGCGGCCTGGCTAAATAAGAAAACAAACATTCACAAACTCCCTTATACCGCTAGCTGTGAGGCACTCATTAAACCATCAACACCACCTGAAGTCAGCGGGTGAGGTAGCAGCAAGGACGGCAGCACCTCTTTTTTTGATGCCTCATTTACCCCAACCGGACGGGTGTCACCAGCAAAATATGCACCATGAATATTTACATGCAAGCTGCTGCTGCAGATTGGAATGCAGTCCACATGTTGAGTAATTTATATTTATTTATTTAGCTGCATATCACCATATAAAAAATACCTAAAATAACTAGCCAGAGGAAAGAAAAACTAATACCTACTGACACTGCAAGGCAGGAATAAGATTAAATATATCCTGGCCAAGTAAGAAGCAATTAATAAATATTTTTCTCTGATGAAATTGAACCTACACTCGACTAGAACTTTGAAAATTAGGACTATTTTGCTTTTTTCACTATTTGTTTTATACATAATACCACTACTTACGCCTTTGACCTGTAAAAATTGTTCGGCTTTCTTTCATGAGGGAAGTGTTCTGAGAGAAAAGTGAATCATTAAAGTATGTGACAACCTCTGCCTCCGAAGCTGTCACAGCGAGTAACTGCAGTTACACTTGGCCCAAACCAGCGCAAGGAAGAATAACTTAACTGACCTCTGACCAAAGCACCGCAAATGGGTCACCAGAGGCTGTAGCTATCATACGATATATCCTCCACAAAGCCAAACAGAAAACTCCCAAAGAAATATAGTGCTGCAATGCACTCTTGCATGAGGTGAAATTTGTCATCCTGTGGATGGAAATGCACTCAGCTAAGTTGCAGTGGATAAAAGTGGATTGCAAAATAAAATTAACTGAATCAACAACAACAGCATACTAATATATTTGAATGTGAAAAGATTTCTCTGAATGCGCAGCATATATTAATCACACCGAATCTCACTCAGTGGATGGCTTAGTGCAGTGTTTTCAGTAAACGTGACAAGTAGAAAGAGAAATAAAGCACGAGAACAAGAGACAGAAAGAAACAGAAGGTCAATTACATGCATGGCATGTGGAATAAAATCAGATCAGTTTAAATGCTCTTCTTCTGCATCATGACACCTGAAATTTTCTTGGTTTGAATAAACATATTGGTTGGTCACTGAAAAATACACCTGATTTATTTTTGCACACTGATACGCCAAAGTAACAATTGTGTAAATAAGGATAAGCCGAGAGCTAGTCACACTCCAATTAGCTGTTAGTAGTAAATATGTCAATCACAATTATAATATATTATGACAAATTGTGGATCAGTGGGATTATAGATTATAGATTCTTCCAGACCATCTCCGAGACAAGCTTTCCCAGATGAATGTGCCTGATCCCATCTGCCGGTGGATCACTGACTTCCTGACGGACAGGAAGCAGCACGTGAGGCTGGGGAAGAATGTCTCGGACTCCCGGACCATCAGCACCGGCTCCCCTCAGGGCTGTGTTCTTTCTCCTCTGCTCTTCTCCCTGTACACCAACTGCTGCACCTCCACCCACCAGTCTGTCAAGCTAATCAAGTTTGCAGATGACACCACCGTTATTGGACTCATCTCGGACGGGGACGAGTCTGCCTACAGGAGAGAGGTTGAACGTCTGGTGTCCTGGTGCAGCCACAACAACCTGGTGCTGAATGCCCAGAAGACAGTGGAGATTATTGTGGACTTCAGGAAGCACACAGCCCCACTCCCCCCCATCATCCTGACTGACACCCCCATCACCTCTGTTGACTCATTCCGCTTCCTGGGTACCACCATCACCCAGGACCTGAAGTGGGAGCCCACCATCACCTCCGTCATCAAGAAAGCCCAGCAGAGGATGTACTTCCTGAGGCAGCTGAAGAAATTCAACCTGCCAACACGGACGATGATGCAATTCTACACCGCAATCATCGAGTCCATCCTCACCTCCTCCATCACCGTGTGGTACGCTGGAGCCACTGTCAGGGACAAACAGAGACTGCAGCGTGTTGTGCGCTCTGCTGAGAAGGTGATTGGCTGCAGACTCCCATCTCTGCAGGACCTGTACACCTCCAGGACACTGCGGCGTGCAGCCCGGATCTCAGCTGACCCTTCCCACCCTGGACACAGTCTGTTTGACCTGCTCCCCTCAGGCAGGAGGCTCCGGTCCATTCGCACCAGAACCTCTCGCCACAAGAACAGTTTCTTCCCCTCTGCTGTTGGACACATGAACAATAACCACATGACTGTCCCCGCCACTCACACATGACCCTACGCTGTGTCACTGCATCATTTCATGTCTGGCACTGATCACCACCTGCACTCATGTATATATCCTTCTACGTAGCACTCTTAATTCTTATTCTCATGTATATATCTAATGTATATCTCATGCACATATCTTTCTTTCTACATAGCACTTTAATTCTTATTGTTTGCACTGAAGCACCGCAGCAAATTCCTAATGTTGTAAACCTCAACATCTGGCAATAAACCCATTCTGATTCTGATTCTGATTCTGATTCTGATTCTGATAACTTACTGGTTATGTCTGTGCTTCATCACCACTCTTAGGGGCAGTTTATATCAGTTAATTACACTAGTAAAGCTCATGGATATATTAAGCACTATAGTGCTGAAGTATATACTGTAAAGGCAGTAATTCATGTTACTTCACTATAGTACACTGAACTCAAACAAAGAAAAAACATTTCTGGACAAAGAAAGCCCTGTCTTACTTCTTTCTCACATATCTTTTAGATATGCATCAATAGAGTTAGTTGACATTTCAGGAAATGGTCTGGGAGTCATTGTCATTTGAAAAAGGTACATTTTGAAATAAGAACACAAAAACATGACACTCAGTGAGTAGACGATACTATTTGTGTCTTCAAATCTAAAAATGACGGGAAAAAGACCCTGGCTTATATAGCTGGACGGTGTTGCCCACTGTGTGTTACTGACAAGTGTAGAACAGGTATTCAGGTTGCACCTGCCTCAATCCACTTAGTCTGTTAAAAGGAGAGCCAGCTCACTGGATGCGCCATGTCTCGCACCATGTAGGTACTTTCACAAACAAAAATAAACAGCATAAGCACAGAGGTGTCACAGTTTGCTGCCTGGCAGTGTTCAGATTTTGTACTAGATAATTCAAAGACTCAGCAGGTGTCCAGAAAACCTCCAGCAACAAAATTGCTATTGTTGCCAATTTTAACTGCATTTCAATTACCTGTCATAGGTGGAATTACTGACGGTATCCAGAAAGTTAGCAAGAAAGTTGAATGACATTCTTCAAAATGAAGCTTGAGCTTGAACCTGAGACTACTGGACAATGGCACTTTGAATATATACACAAATACAGTTCTTATATTTAAAAAAAAATTCCCCTCTTGCCTCTGTTGGTGATCTTTTATCCTTCAAGCTCAAGTCCTTTACTAGAGGCCTGGGAGCGTTAAGGTCCTGCACAGTATCTTTACTATCCCCATATCTATCTATCTATCTATCTATCTATCTATCTATCTATCTATCTATCTATCTATCTATCGATCTATCTATCTATGATTAAATATCTGTATAAAATCCCCTTTCCACTAAAGCAGACATTGTTTGTTTATTTATGTATTCATGTCCTGACACCTGACAATAATAAATGTCTGGTTATCATCTGATATATTTTATCTCCTTAAAGCATGAGCTCAGTGGTAGCTCATATTGTAATTTAATCTCTGGAACCTCCTAATTTTTTTTTTATTAAACATTTCTATAAAAATATACTGACTACTCTAAAAAGTAAGGTACTGTCTAGACTGATGCTGAAGACAAATTAGCTCAAAAGCAGATTTTCATTATCGTCCATTAGGTCCAAAAACCTGCACTACATTTTCATCTATATAAATATAATTCAGAGTGCTCGATAGAAGCAGGAAATGCTGTTAAAGTGGATCTCTGGGTTTAATTTCACTGGGAACCAAAATTGACCAAATTTCTTAAATATTTCTTTTGTCTGCTTGTGTTGAAGTCTAACTCTGTCTGCCTGTATTTGCATGCATGCTTATGTCTGTGCCCGTATGTGCATATGTATGCATGAAAGAGATCGAATAGAGCTAAGAACATGGCTGCTCAAACCACCTGGAGCTCAGTCACAGAGGCAGAATACTGATAGAGAAATCCACAGTCTTCACACTCCACTAGCTTCTATCTGTCTTTCTGCCCACAAAACCTCCCTTCCTTCCAGTCTTGCTCTGCTCTCCAACCCTGATCTATCCCTTCCTATTTTAAGCTTTCTCTATCATTTTTATGTTTGATTAATGCACACTCAAATTGCTCAGCTCTCACGATCCCTTTTCCCCACCTGGTCAATATTCTCCCTTGTAAATACCCCTTTAACTAATCCCTCTCAGATTCGTTCACACACCATATTACCACGTCTCACTGCCGATCTTTGTCACTCACCTCGCCTCAGCTCCTTCTTTCCCATCATGTCTAAATGCTTGTTAGCTTAAGCAAATCTTAGGAATGCCTGTAGCTTTGGTATCTCAATTAAAGCCCATTCACTGAGGCTTTAATCCATAGTGGTAAGTAGCATGAACTTCTTACCCCTGAATATGTTTTTCTTAATATGGGCTCAAGCTTGTCCCCCCTGAAACAGCTACCGCTGTGTGCTCAAGAGAAAAACACAGACTTGGTGACAATGTAGAGCAGATTCCCCTCGTAACAGAACTCCAGCTACTTTTTCCTTACTTATTTGCTTTTTACTGAAACATATAAGGTGATCCAAAAGCAAGTGCAGATAGTCAGCTGCTTGCTGTACCACAGGAAGGGAGGGTAAACACAACCTAGCTGGCCAATGTTCGCTCATTTCAAGCCTTTATAATGTATAGAAGCATCTGTTTTCCAATCTACTCCTGCTCCCAAGGCTGTGCATCTCATTATACAAACAAAAACAACCAACAGTGTTTTTGAAGTGTTCAAAAAATGTAATTACATGAACATATGGACAGAACCTCGAGACCTTCCCCAACCCCCAAACCCTCCAACCCCCAA
Organism: Maylandia zebra; assembly: GCF_041146795.1. NCBI lineage: Eukaryota > Metazoa > Chordata > Actinopteri > Cichliformes > Cichlidae > Maylandia > Maylandia zebra. The sequence goes on along the minus strand of NC_135179.1, from coordinate 12,836,660 downwards.
CCCAGCACTGTGGTTTCGTGTTTGATTATGACAAAGTGGGCCAATGTGATTCCATACAGGATTCAAGTCCACATCAGCAGGAAAGACAACTGTGTTGTGTTGGTGAGTGTAGGGACTTTCAGGCCAGTGGGAGGCAAAGTTTCAGGAACATGGTAATGTTTTCTTCTACCATATTACTAACAAAGTGATGTTTCTGTTTAGACCACAATGAAAGCAGCTTCACAGAGAGAGTGTGTGGGAGTGTTTCTCTGTTAAAACTGGTCTTACCTTGTGTAGAGGAACAGTAGCATTAATTCAAAAGAAAAAAATGGGAAAGAAAAATAATGGGCAAAGGAGAAAAAGACAGGGAGAGATGGAAAAGGAGAAAGGGGGAGAGAAAACAGAGACACAGTCAGTCATGCACTGTACCAAATCCATTTTGAGTTAAAAGCGTCACTGGCAAAGTGACATCTATCACTGTCATTGTTCCCACATCCATATTTGAACAGTCATTAATCATAGTGTCTAGACTAATGTGAGCCATAATGGCACATGCTCGTCCAAAGCTTTGATCATGATTGGTATGAACACCCAGGTAGAATTATATATAAAAAAAAACTTGCTGTAATCTCTAAATACCAGACAACACTGAGCGAGGACTTTGCACAACTATATTTCCATTTATGTTGTCTTATAAGTGATTTTCTTTTAACAAATAAGTCTTCCTGTGATTTTCTCTAAAGTCTGTATTGCGTTCACTTTCTTGTTTGGAAAGGCAAGATGAATATATTTTAAAATGATCACTTCCTATTTGACATCCAGGAGACCTATGGTGAATATTGCAAAATTTGTTGAGTCTTGAATGTAGACCTTGGTTAAGCGGTGTCTGTCCACAATGCAACAACAAATACTACTACTTTAGCATAAATTTCACTAAAGCAGACGGTGGATATAGCACTAGGCGCATACATACTTGTACAATGTAACAATTTCTGTATTCTCTAGGCAAAATTACAAGCTAATTACTTGTTAATTACAAGGGTTGTGACGTTGTTCAAAAATGTATAGTCTCAGCTATAAATTAAAGAAATCTCAGTGAAAGCCACTCCAGCATGAACTAAAATGCTTCCAGGTTATTTAATCAGAAAAATCTAATTTACAGAATAGCAACAGGTTTTTACTTCTTTTCTTTCAGCTGATTTCAAAGTCATATGTTTTTGCATGTTGCAAAATGGATTGTTTTCAGCTCACATTTGACAAAGACTGGAAATAAATAAATGACCCATTTGGCAAACACTTGTTTGTGGAGCATTCTCTTTATCCTCTTCTCCCACTCACCTACTATAAAGTAAAAATGAGCAAACAGCCAGTGAAGCTAATCCTTTTTTCTCCAGCCTTGTGCACAATTAAGGTTTAGGATTAAGAAAAAAAATAGACATTTTAAGCTGAATGGTGGGATGTTTTTTAATTTTTATGACTGGGATAACACAAGCCCTGAACAACTTTTGTCCAGGGCTTGAACACTGCCCACCAAAACAATCTGATGAATGTGTATTTCTATGAAAAAGTACTTGTGAAATCATTCAGAAAACAAGCAAAATGCTTTCCCCCAAGTAGAGGCTGCTTTTCCAGCATTTCAAATGAAACTCTTTGATTACCTTGATTGATTACAATTGTAGGTACTATGAACAGGTAGAGCTGCCTGTTCCAGCAGCCTGAGCCCAAGCAGTGAAACTATTATTAGTGGTTTAAAAATACCATATGAGGTCAATGTGTCGAGTCAGCTCCAACACACTGAACATTATGAAAGGCATTTTTGACTGCCCTAGCTACACACATATACAGCCAAATTTCTGCACGGTGCTTTAGGACACAATGTGAATTTGTGCACATTTTCTCCACAACATTGCTAAGATTGCTATGAATAAATGTGAAGGGCGCAATTTACTGATTATTTGCAAGCTTATACAAATAGCAGAAAAATAGCCCTTTCGGTTCATGACACAAAGACCACCTCGTTATCAACATTATACTTCTGTAAAGAGGCACAAACTGTAGCAGCAAATCTGGCACTGTTGGTTTGCTATTTCACTGCACTTTATTCAAAAGGAAGCACGGAAATACCAAGAAAATAAATCTCTTTCTTCTTCAAATTGCAGTTAAAGTGCTTTAACTGGATTTAATTATTTATCTTACTTGCTTGGATTTTGCACTATAGTCTGTCTGGTTATAGGATATAAAAGCAATACTCCAATGGCTTTTGTCTTCCCTTCAGTGGCAATAAGACCAATAACAAGTGCAGAGTCCTTATACAGTCCCTGCATTAAAAAAAACACAGTAGAAATGAAATCTTTCTGTAGGTAAATGCTGTTCTCTCAAATTTGACACAGAGGACTCTGCAGGATGTAGGTGATTAAAAGGGCTGCTATTCATAAGTCCAATGGCAAAGTTATTATGTCCAACAAGGGAAATCACCGTGCAATAGCTCGGTCTGTAATGCTATGATATCTCCAGTGTCGTATTAAGTATTGCTCACTAAATATGCAAATCTCACAAATCTATTGTATTTATAATCCTTTCCATTGGGGGGTCCCACAAAATATCTGATGAAATACTGCAAAATATCTAAAAGGATTTCTGCCAGTATACGTCATGCTGTTGAGCCTATGTCTACCCCTTATTCTCCCAGATACTACAACTGTTAGGTTAGTGGAAGTCTTAATAGCCCACTATTCCTGGTAACTGTTTTACCCATTTAAAAACAGCTATAACAACAGTTTTGCCTCTTCAGCTATGTATCCATCCACCTATGCCCACAAATTACAGTAGGCTAGATCATTCAGCACTATATATGAATGTGTTTATTAAAAAGAAGAAAAAATCCCCACCTCCCCACACTCTCTTTTTTCTCTTTCTCCCTCCCCCACTATGTCTGCACATCGTAGGTGCAGCACCAGACACAGCAGCCTCTGTGACACACAATTAGCATTATAGCAAAGTTGGCAAGTGCAACAATAAATTTCATCCCCTTAGGTCCCCACTGCTGGAAGGCTGCAAACAGCAAACTTAACAACTAGAGTAAACACAATGTGAAACATGTATTAAGCCAAATATTTTCTTATAATTATATGAAGCTTCCTAGCCTCAGCAACATTTCCAAACTAATGTTGTTACGGCTACTACACAAGATGATGATGTGTCAACCTTGTAAGGTGTAAGTCATTACATATAAGTGGCTATAATAAAGATACTGTAGATAAAGAAGTGATCCATTTGAATGAATGTTAAAATATAGTTAGAATCAATCTTTTCTTCTATTTTTATTTAATATTGTTTCTGTCCCCCAGATGGTCAGAAAACTAAAGACTTTTAGTGAACCACGAATTCTGAGGGTTAAGTGTTGCAGGTAGGAATACTTGTACCTGTCAGGGTTAATCGTGTTTCTTTTTAAATTATCTTCAAACTTTGACATTACAGTTAACCACTTTGAGCCAAATCTAAGCATCTTTATTCTATATTCACCCTAATAAGAATGCAATGCTCTGAGACTTGGTGGCCCCTCTTGATACTTTTATCAGTGTGTGCATAAGCATACTAAATGCTGTGTTAGCAACATCCTTGCCTTGATTCTGTCCTGCGGGACAGACATTTTCTGCTCCGGTTTACGTCTCCTGCCAAATTGCTTTCTTATGAATTCTGAAACAAACCTAAAGACCTGAAATTCTGGTTATTGGTGGAAAAAATTACCATGTTGCAGCATTTCAAGCTTCCCTTTGATATCTCTTTGCTTCAGAATTGAGGTGTTATTTGCCAAGTCACAAAGTTTTATACTCAGGCATTCACTTCATAACTGCTTGATCTCCCTAAACCCTATATTCAAGTGTGTTCTTTCTTCCTTCAAAGTAAAGGCTTTCTGTCTGTCCCCAGAGTTCAAAACAAGGCAACAAGGTAGATTGCACAGTTGTTTCATATCGTAGCTCTTATTCAAAATGTCTCTGCTGACTCTGGCACTCTGTGGAGACCTTTAAATGTGAACTTCACCTCATATTCTCACTGTAACTTAATTATTGTTAGGCATAGTTTACTTTTAGCCTTTTACCTGTCAGTCTGTCAACCTCTCCATGTATTATTAACCCTATAATACTGCAAATATTCAGAAATTAACTTCACTCCTCCAACCCTGTTTGTTTTTGTCCCCCTGTGTACAAGCTGTGTCTCTGTCGGTCTCGATTTTCCTCTTACAGAAAACAAAACAAACAAAACAAACTTTTCCCTCTGGGTGCTCTTTCGTTCAGGACCATTGAGCATCTTAGGACACCGTGTTTCTCCTTCCCTTCTTTGTGTTCGATTTCTTCCTACCATAAATGTGAACAGCCAGTTCTCCCTGGTGTTGTTGCTTGCCTGTTTATTCCATCCTCTTTCCAGGCCTGCATGGTGGAGGATGGAGAGAATGTACCTCAGCCATCTGTGTGGCAGCTCCTTGAAATTGATTTAAGCTCTTCAGGAAAATACTCTTCATAACCTTTCCACATTTAAAACCATAATTGTGACTGTTCCTTGATTTTTCTTATTACATTTTCTACTGCATGTCTGTCTGGGAAGAGGGATCCCTGTTTACAGAAATTGCACCTTCTGTCTTTTTGGCAGGAATTGTTTTTGCTTATCCAAAATAAGAGTAAGGAAAGAGAAGACAGACTGCAGCACTCCCTAAAGCACATATGTTTTTGTTGTTGTTGTTGTTTGTTTATTTCAGTATGTGTGCTTTGCAGCTATTTTAGTAGAAACTGATCTGAAAAGTAAATACTGACAGTGTGGAAGAGACAAGTCCAAAAACACTAATATTCCTTAATCACTCATTTTGACATATACACCACCACATTAAGTAATGTTCTGTTCAGAAACCTTGGGTCCTGGCAGTCATGTGGGTATAACTTTGACAACTACCACCTACATAAACATTGCTACAAACCAAGCACACAGGGCTACAACAGTGACAAATAGGACAATGCAACCAGCTACACAGCAAAAAAACTACTTAGAAAATCTCTCCGGGAGCACAACAAAGAACACAGGTCTTGAACCCAGCATCTGAACTCCCTACAGCCTAATCCAAACAAGTATCCAAACAAGAGCTGGAACAAAGCTGAAAATGGATGGCTAACCACTTTAATGCCCAGTGCTGTGGATGAATAATCCTTGTTAACTCTTGAATTTGGGCAGGTTACATACATTGTGTGGAGAAGGTTTAAGAGGGTTTTTGTACAAGTCTAAAAAACAAAAGACTGATCTGCAGCTGAAAGCTTTATGCAGAGTGGCAAAAAAGAGGGTACTGATTGTCAGTTGATTCAGCAGCTCACATCACAATGAGAAATAATATGAAAACACTGCTTAATACACACTTGAGCTGTTGAATCTCTTTGGCGCTCCGGTACAAAATGAGTGTAATGTATGTTTGTGGAGAGAATAACTTGTTGAGTGGCTTCATTGTAGAAACAGTTGGAAAGCTAAATTTCCCTCTGTGACTAATAAAAAATGACTTGAACAGAATTATCTTCCCCCTTCTGTCTCCTCCTTCCTTTCCTCTGCATGGTGATAAGATGCTCCCCCTATTTGGGCTGTGCTATTGTGTTTGCTCTTATCAGCACATTTGATCGCACTGCTTTTAAAATAGGTGGCCTGAGAGTAAGCGTTTCTTCCTCGATCATCACTTGCCCTGTCATTGCAGTGTTCAATTAGGTCCTGTGGGGCCCAGCCCCTCCCTTTCAGCCTTCCTCTCCCTTCCCTTCCCTTGGTCCTTCCAAACACCTTGACATTGACCCTTTATTTAGGATGTCTAGTCTGACACAAACAAACACACAGGTGTACGTGCCCACATTTCTAAACATATACATGATTAATCACAATTAGGGGCCAATTATGTGCTAATAACGTGTGTGCATCTGTGTTGAGCGTGTCTGCACTAGATTAATTGCGTGTGGTTCTTAGAAGAGGTAGCAAAAGTATGCTCATTTGTCATTTAAGTTGTAGTACGATACTGGTATGAAAAATACTCTGATTGAACTTTTTTACTCGAGTTAAAAGTAAAAAAGTACAGGCTTTGAAATGCACAGTATAAATAGAAACGTTTTTAATAAAGTAACCCTTTTCAGGCACATTTCTACAAGGTTTTTTTTTTGCCAAGTTAACTGAACCTCATATCCTAATAAAAGACTTCATGGGAATACAAGCTTTTTCAAATTTAAATTCTAGTTCTAATGAATATACTAACCTTGAGCATCTGTTTTTTTAAACACAAGCAACAGAAAAATAAAGCAAATTAAAGAAAAAAAGAAAGAAAGATTGGTTCTATTTCCTGGGTGACTTTGCCTCCACACCTAAACAGAAAAATAGCCGGATATAGTCAGGGGTTAAAGTGGGATTTGGGAGCTGGAGGGACTCTAGATTGATTGTAGTGGTGCAGTGTGGGGAAAAGAGTCACTTAAAAGTAAGTCACAACAATTTCTATTGTATGCTTCAGCAGAGTTTGCGTACAGGCTGTGAGCCACTGAGCTGTGCTGCTGCTCTCTGAGGCTTTAACCAACTGAATTCAGCAAGACATAAGCGTGCATGAGCTATCATGGCTAATTTCCCATGGCAAAATGATTATAAAGCTAGCAGAAAGCTTGAATTCAGTGAGTGAATCTAATCACGATCATCAGCTTAAATTTAAACTGATGCCTGCTACCCTTGATGTACCCTAACAGTGAAGATGAACACCACAGTCCTTTCTGCACCAGTCCATCATAGTGCATTAGTTTAAACTTCACCACAGTTCTGCAACCTAACTACTGTAACTTGTGCTAAACTTCCCAGTATTTGCATGTAACCTTTGTATTTAAAAAAGTTAATATACTTTGATTAGAATTGTTCATTTTGCAGAATGTTCCATTTTGGCTCAAATCAGACATCAATTTGATATTTGAAGACACTGAGTGATGTGAAATTATAAGGCTCCCTTAAACAAAATCTCAAGTAAAATACAGATACCAGAAAATTTGACTTAAGTACAGAAATGAAGCATTTGTTTGTTCTGGTTCTTAGTCCCTTAGTTCTTAGTGTCAGTTTGTGCCAGCTTTGAAATCCATTGGCAGCTTGTCTTGGTGTGATCATTACTGGCAAAAACTAAATCCCTCTACATTATTAAAACAAAAGTACAGTGGGGCAAAAAAGTATTTAGTCAGCCACCGATTGTGCAAGTTCCCCCACCTAAAATGATGACAGAGGTCAGTAATTTGCACCAGAGGTACACTTCAACTGTGAGAGACAGAATGTGAAAAAAAAAATCCATGAATCCACATGGTAGGATTTGTAAAGAATTTATTCGTAAATCAGGGTGGAAAATAAGTATTTGGTCAATAACAAAAATACAACTCAATACTTTGTAACATAACCTTTGTTGGCAATAACAGAGGTCAAACGTTTACTATAGGTCTTTAGCAGGTTTGCACACACAGTAGCTGGTATTTTGGCCCATTCCTCCATGCAGATCTTCTCGAGAGCAGTGATGTTTTGGGGCTGTCGCCGAGCAACACGGACTTTCAACTCCCGCCACAGATTTTCTATGGGGTTGAGGTCTGGAGACTGGCTAGGCCACTCCAGGACTTTCAAATGCTTCTTACGGAGCCACTCCTTTGTTGCCCGGGCGGTGTGTTTTGGATCATTGTCATGTTGGAAGACCCAGCCTCGTTTCATCTTCAAAGTTCTCACTGATGGAAGGAGGTTGTGGCTCAAAATCTCACGATACATGGCCCCATTCATTCTGTCCTTAACACGGATCAGTCGTCCTGTCCCCTTGGCAGAAAAACAGCCCCATAGCATGATGTTTCCACCCCCATGCTTCACAGTAGGTATGGTGTTCTTGGGATGCAACTCAGTATTCTTCTTCCTCCAAACACGACGAGTTGAGTTTATACCAAAAAGTTCTACTTTGGTTTCATCTGACCACATGACATTCTCCCAATCCTCTGCTGTATCATCCATGTGCTCTCTGGCAAACTTCAGACGGGCCTGGACATGCACTGGCTTCAGCAGCGGAGCACGTCTGGCACTGTGGGATTTGATTCCCTGCCGTTGTAGTGTGTTACTGATGGTGACCTTTGTTACTTTGGTCCCAGCTCTCTGCAGGTCATTCACCAGGTCCCCCCGTGTGGTTCTGGGATCTTTGCTCACCGTTCTCATGATCATTTTGACCCCACGGGATGAGATCTTGCGTGGAGCCCCAGATCGAGGGAGATTATCAGTGGTCTTGTATGTCTTCCATTTACTGATGATTGCTCCCACAGTTGATTTTTGCACACCAAGCTGCTTGCCTATTGTAGATTCACTCTTCCCAGTCTGGTGCAGGTCTACAATACTTTTCCTGGTGTCCTTCGAAAGCTCTTTGGTCTTGGCCTCTTTGGAGTCTGACTGTTTGAGGCTGTGGATAGGTGTCTTTTATACAGATGATGAGTTCAAACAGGTGCCATTCATACAAAAGCTTCTTACAGAAGACGTTACAGGTCTGTGAGAGCCAGAGATTTTCCTTGTTTGAGGTGACCAAATACTTATTTTCCACCCTAATTTACGAATAAATTCTTTACAAATCCTACCATGTGGATTCATGGATTTTTTTTTCACATTCTGTGTCTCACAGTTGAAGTGTACCTCTGGTGCAAATTACTGACCTCTGTCATCATTTTAAGTGGGGGAACTTGCACAATCGGTGGCTGACTAAATACTTTTTTGCCCCACTGTAGAAGCACCAGTATTTCAAAAAGGCCTGCAGAGTAAAGCAAACCTTACAAGGTGATTGTATGATACTTTTAAATCAACTGGTTGGATGACTAATGGTGACGACATTGTAACATTAATAAGATTCCTAAATTTTAAAGACCTTATGCCGCAAATTTACAAGAAACATTCACAATGATTAAAATGGATAATGTGGAGACACTGTGGTTCTTCCTTTACAAAAATCAAAGTGACAAAAAACAACAGACGTAGCCTAATGCTACTTTACAAAATAATGTGTATATGCATGCAACAGACAAAGAGCTGGAAATACAGCAAAATATTCCAAAAATAATTCCTCTGTCTTGCTTTGGCTAGACCAGAAGCAATAAAGCCACAAAAATTAGCTAACTCGAGCCAAGAGAGGATGGTTATGTATATCATTTCAGGGTGAAAATGATGCTGATGAGTCAGAAGTGGCGAATATTGTGGCAAAATACTTCATTCAGCTGATATTATTTGTAAGACAGAAATGATTCGAGAGTAAAATTTGCTGAAGGGCTGCCATAAAGGCTAAAAAGAAGCATGACAGACTGAACTCTAATACAGTGCAGTCTGTAGGTATTAGATGCTGTTGATTTGTCTCTGTACTCCAGATTTGATTTTTAATTACCCGTCTGGGTCTGAATAAAGTTACTGAATTGAGGCAAAACAAAAGTTTAAACGCTGACTTTCAGCTTAAATGTGTAAGTTTTACCTCAGGTATTATAGCCACATCTCTAATGCTTCTCACAGCTGATATGCTATCAGAACGATCCAGAAACTCCTAATATTTTCTTTGAGTGCACTGATGCCATCATTCATTAAAATATAGGCTATCTGCTTTGGTATTTTACCATCTAATGCATTGGTATTCATTTTGATTTGTGGCTTAAGTGTCCGAATGCTTTTTGGATGCATTATATAACAGATAAATATATTGTATACAGACATGCTATTAGAATCTGAGACATCTGCCTTTCTGGGTGCAATTATCTGGGTGTCATGGGTAATCATCTGAAATCTCTTCCTCAAAGGAAAACTTTAAAACAGCTTTTATCAGAGAACCTGATGTGTTGATATAAGCCACACAAAGGCCTTTGTGAAGATCCTAATATATATGACAATCACGTATCTTCTTATTGCTTTCAAGTTTTTAAACAATATCACAGTGTCAAATAGTGGACGTACATCAAGCAGTTAATTTTCTGCCTTGCTGCTGCCACACCAAGGACATTGACCGATAAATCCCCAAGCAAATCTAACCATATCTAGCTATAAAAGCAGAGCAATGGGATTTACAGTGTGTAGTGGGCACTGCATTGGATAAAAGAATAATCATTAAAAAAATAAATAAATTTGTAAGCACACGATTCGTTTTTATTAGAAGAACGATCTGCGTGTGTTTCTTTTTTCATGAAGAGATTTATTGGCAATATGAATCACTGCCATTCACGTAGCCTTTTACTTTTATATGAGAAAGATCAGTTTCCTCTTAAAATTTCTCCAGGAGTTCTTAAATGTCATGTAAAATACAATACTGCACACATTATCATACGTCCATTGAATGTTTTATTGTAAATGGACTATAAGGCAAATATGAGGGACAAAAGCCTGAGTATCTCAATAGTACAAAATGAAAGCATATTTGGTGTAGAGGCATTACTTCATACTTTGGTACCTTCTCTAAAAAAAAAGATAAACAATTTACAAGTAAACCAACGATACTTCCCCTGAACAAAGCTGCAATTATTTGACTTTCTCCAGTTCAACAGTCAAGCCAACAGTGTGACGAAGCACAGCTTGTCATTGCTCACTTCCCAGAATGCACATTCAGCCTAATTTAGGTTGTCATGGCAAAACACTGTGGTGTGCCATAACCACACTCCTAATGCCATTCTGGTCTAGTCTGAATCAACATGATGCTGTCAGCACAATCATCTCAGAGAGGCTAAAAAGCAACTATTAATATTCTGAACAGTGAGATGATACGAACGATGCTACGGAGGGGGTGTTTCTTAATGTCACAATTCAGCGATTTTGAGCATGCACATGCTTCATCTATTATTTGAGAAGCACACACTAGGGATATATTAGCAGCTTTTGTAGCAACAAATATCACTTAGCTCATGTTAACCCAGTCTTATGTTTCTTTTAAAACTACATTACATCCCTACTGATTCAAATGCTAGAAAACATTTAGACGTGTCACGATGGATTTAAAAGCCAAAAAATGCTGTGTGGATGAATGTGACTTCCTGTCCTTTGAGAGTCTGACCTAATATCCGTACTTACTATTACTATCTGTCAGAAAGGCATTATGATACCAGAGAAAAGGAGGACGATGATATCCTTAAACCTCTTGTTTCAGTGTGTGGCATGGACTCTTTTCAAGTTAAGTCAAAATAGCGGAGGATCTGCGGATACAGTGTGTCTGGAATATTAGCTGGATGTGGGGGTGGAGACCCTTATGATCCTTTCAGCTGACCTCACTAGTGCAGGGACAAAAGGTCCCGTGCTTTGCAACTGCCGAAGCACATAGCGATGTAGCTCCAGGACACTCTCGAGAGTTCCTCTGTAGAGGATGGTTAGGACTGATGACAGGAGTCTGGCTCTCTTCAGTTTCTGCAGGATGTGCAGGCAAAGTGCCTTCTTCACGGTAGAGCTAGTGTTGGGAAACCAAAAGAGGTCATCAGAGATGTGCACTCTAAGGAACTTGCTTGTGACAATCTCCTATTCAGAGCCACTGCTTATAAGAGAAGGATTGTCACTGTCCTGCTTATGAAAGTCCATGGCAGTCTCCTTGGTTTTGTCTACATTAAGAAACAGTTGTTTTATTTATTTTTTTAACACTTTATTTGTAGTTTTCCAATTATCATACATAGCATTCTTATTATTTTACAGTTAACCACAAAACAACAATCCCAACAGATCATAAAGACAGATAATACCAAGACAGGAAAACGGAAACAAACAAACAAACAAAAAACAACAACAACAAAAAAGAAAAAAAATTAACACCAAGTCTTGTGTTTACTTTAAGGCCATTTTGTTCTGTTGGATGGTCATTACAGATCTTATTACTGTGTTCACATAACTACTTGATTGTTTGGTGTTTAGATAAAGATATTAAGATGATAAAAATTGCTAAGAATTAATAGACAGAAGCATCTGACTTCCTTCCTTTCCTATACATTAAAATATTAAGATAGGATAAGTGCAAAACATACGCAACAATTTAAACAGTGCCAGTAAATAGCATATATTATCTCAGCTGGTGTTAATATGATGTCATCTAATTTCTTCTTCACTTCACTTTAAGTAAAGATTTATTGTCTTACTTAAGTAATGACTCAACTTGCAATATAAAATGTAACAACAGCTATTGAAAGCATAAGCAAATGTGTCCCTTTATAACAAGTGTATAGCCAGCACCAAGCTGGCTATACACTTGTTATAAAGGAACCTGACAGCTACATGACAGATCACACTTTTAAAGTGATCAATTTCGGCAGTATCGAACTGCACTAATCCTAATTTTTTTTTCTTTTCTCTTTTAATGTTGCCATATGCCACATTAATGTCCTGCCTCACTTTTAAAGTGAAATTTATTTACCATGAGAGCATTTTTAATGGACTTCAGTTCCTTGAGAATATCACAATTTTTACCTCCATTTAAAATCTCTAATTCACTATAAATAACGCTCCTCTTTCAGTAGTCATGACAAGAGGAAATTATATTGAACTAAAGACCACAAATGCACACAGTCAAAAGCAGACATGGGGATATAAATGTGACAGAGCGCATAGTGAACGTCTTACATTTCACACAGCTCATTATTTTTAAGCTGCCTCACCTCTCGTGTTGCCAACTTTACTAATGCGGCTGCAGTGTGCCAACAGCTGTTAGAGATGCCAATAATGTTTTAACACTACCACTGTCAAACTAGAAACCTCTGACACTAAAAAAGATGTTCCAGACAATATCACAACACTCACAAACCCCACTTCCCAACAACAAGTGATAAACTCACTACACAATAAATAATTAGCTAATAACCGAGACAGTAATTATTGTTACTGTTCTGATCACTGAATTTTCAGGTTTTCTGCTTCAGGTTTTTTGCCCTCCCCATTTTCTCTTCTATGCTCTCTTCATCTGGGTTTGTTTTCATGAGGGTGAAGGCTCCGTAGCAAAACAGCATAGTAACTTCAGAACAAAGGACACAGTGGAGGGAAAAAACTTTGTTTCCTTATTTTTTATGTTTTTTGCTTGATTTGACTACAACCGTACTTACAATCTAGATGTGCAACAAAATAACTGAGGGGGACTATAAGTAACATATTTCAACAAACAAAATGTAAACTTTCCGAAATTTAGCATTCATGCCTGCAGTCAGCTCACTCTGCACCCTCTTACCACACTGGTGGTTGTGTTTAATAGACATACAGCGCTTGCACTGCTGCTAGCTGCTGTACAAAAGTAAAAAAGAATGTCAGTTATACATTGGTAAAGCCAATGTATAACTTCACTCAAATCCTTCTCTACAAATGGCACCTGTCTAACAGAGTATCTTCACATAAGCATGACAGAAGACACAAGGAGGACTGTCACGGTCCTGTTACTGTAAGTACAGGGTGGGCCATTTATATGGATATACAGTAATAAAATGGAAATAGTTGGTGATATTAAAGTCCTGTTTGTGGCACATTAGTATATGTGAGGGGGCAAACTCCTCAAGATGGGTGGTGACCATGGTGGCCATTTAGAAGTCGGCCATCTTGGATACAACTTTTGTTTTTTTCAATAGGAAGAGGGCCATATGACACATCAAACTTATTGGTAATGTCACAAGAAAAACAATGGTGTGCTTGGTTTCAACGTAACTTTATTCTTTCATGAGTTATTTACAAGTTTCTCTTTGTTCACAGCCATTGACATGTCGAAGAGGTTAACACGTGAGGAGCGGATCGAAATTGTGTTGATTTCTGGTGAACACAGTAACCGGGTCATTGCAGCAGATTTCAATGCAAGACACCCTACGAGACCACCCATCTCCCATGCTACAGTTAGCAAACTGCTTGCTAAGTTTCGTGAAACTGGTTCAGTGTTGGATTTGCCAAAATGTGGACGCAAGAAAACTGTCACTAATGACAAAACATTAGTGGCTGTCCTAGCTTCATTCAGCAAGAGCCCACAGCGTAGCACTCGCTGCATGTCACTGGACATCATCAGCTACACACTACAGTATATGACCCAAAGTATTGGGATTGTCCCAGGTATCGCTACAGGTGTAACTAACTTTCACAATCATTTTTGAAAGAATAACTCTTTCTAAAGAACTCACTTTATTCAAGTGTCGTGCTGTAATAGGATGCCACCATTGCAATAAGTCAGCTCATGTAAGTTCTTCCCTCCTAGACATTCAACTTTTATAACAGAAACTGGTATTATTGGAACTTTGCATTTAAGAACCACTGCAGTTCAGCCACAAAGTGTCAGACCATGTAAAGTTACTGCGTTGGAACACCAAGTGATGAGGAGCAAAGTTAAAGTTGCCAGCACTCTGCTGACTCAATAACTGCAGAGTTCCAAACCTCCTCTGGCATTGACATCAACATCAAAACCACCAGTAGGTGGGTTCCAGTAGGTCTAACATGTACGTGACCCAGTACTTCTGTCCATACAGTGTACCTGTAATTGTCTGGTGTCTTAAAATGCAATTCACATTACAGTGCAGAAAATTGATATAAAACCTATAAAACGTACTTGCTTGCACAGCAGAGAAAGCAATGCCTTAGAATGTGCCAGCATGTGAAGAAGAGGATGGAGCCTCGAGGTAACTGTCTTTGCAGAGAACACACTAACCCCGTATTTCCAAAGAGATGGAGACACAAGCATGGCAGCTTTCACCATCATTTTTTACCTGAGAGGCAACTTTAGCTGCAGCGCTAGGACAGAAGTCAACACAGTGACAGCAGTTATTGTGTCGACTCAGCTCATATAAGCACATGCTCATTGTGTCTGTGAGGAGGGGTTCTTTGCAATGTACTGTTTAATGATGCTGTCATTGCTATTAATCAGTTCATCAACCAAAGCAAATATTTTGGGAGCACAGTGTGTATTCAGATGATGATGAATAAATTACTATTGTGTCTACTTTGATGGAGTTTCCTATATTTCGCTTAAAGCTTAAACTAAGTTTAACTGTGGAAGATTACATATAAAGTATGCATTTCATCTTTCTACTCATTGTGCCATGCCGAGTTCTCCTCAGTCTGCTTTCTCTTGGCAATGATGGGTAAGTTCACATATAGAAGTATTTGTTCTTTTACAACACTGTGCTCAGTCATGATGACAAATTTGATGTTATAAATCATATCACCCTATAGAAAATAAAGCAGACTGCGGTATTGTAGAGAAATCCTGGCAAAAAATGTCAACAATGTCTACCTGGCTCTGACTGATAGCAGCAATAACACAATGTTCGTATGCATTAACTGCCAAGCACACATGGCTATGGAGAACACAGAATCTTATGTCTGTGGCCTTGAAAATAAGGATTTTTCATCTGATTAATCTGCTAAAGAAAACAATGACTAACCAGCATTACAATGGCCTAGAAATAAAAATGACATAAATGCATGTTTTGTTTTGTTTCTTCTGTTGACAATCATGCAGTTTTATCAGATATGGTAAAAACCATTAGCCCTGTAAACAGCATCTTTACTATCTTAAGATTCCAGATCCTTAATAGTGGTGATGTACAAAAGTTAATAATTATATGGGGAAATAAACTTAAGAACTTTCCCATTTTCTTCAATAGTTAATATTTCCATACAGTATTATATACAACACGTATCCTGTGTTTTACATATACAGCATGAAGGTGTTTACCTACAGTGCTCCCTTATTGATTTTCCCCTCACACAACATTAATGTTTAATTCATTCATATTTTATTCTCCTTCTGTGTTTTATAAAAAATACAAAAAGAAAACTTTTGTTTGCATATGTCACTAATGAGGTGTATTGTTCCAGATCTGCAACAGCACTGTTTCCAGTCAAAGTCTGCTATCTTTGCTTTCAATCCACTCGTGTAGTTGGAATTCTTGCCTCTTGTGTTACTTGCGAGGGAGGCACTTGCTCCCCTGCCTGTTGGTTTAAGGGTAATGAGTAACTTGTAAGCTGGCGATGTTAACAAGCAAACGTGGTCAGACTATCATTGGTGTAGGCACTATACAGTGTTGTATGCATTGTCTAAATTTGTATAAACATGGCTCACTATATGTGTGCGTTTTTAATAAAATGAATTTATTTATGTTAATAAAGGAAAACAATGCATCCATGAAATCTAGGGTTCCTTTTTTCCTTGGCTAAGTATTTAAAACAGACTTTTTCTTCTGTAAATAATCAAATCTATAAATTAAAAGTTGCATATGTGGACTTATTTAAGCTGAAGGTTAATAGCTTTTGGGTAATACAATGAGGCCAGGATTAAAACCATGGATGTCTTTGAATTTAATGCCAGAGGGTGTATCTTGAGAAAAATATTAGAGAGCAGATGATCATCTCCATTATTACCTTCTTAAAGAGTAAAACAATTCTACACATAATGGTGTGGTTATTCTCTTTAACAAATAGAACAAGAGGACAACAAAAGGTGTGTTCATCAGCTATTTAAGCAGACCCTTGCTTCAGTGATAGGAGTTGTTTTTTTTTCTTTCCTTTTTACTGTAAATGGTATCTAAACAACAGGAGGTGCAGCAGGAGGGAAAAGAGTGTGTGAGCTCTGTGACAGGGAGGTCTGTTTTGAAGTTTGTTTTCTTGTTCTCATAATCCACCTACTCAAACCCCTGTGGAAGGAAGTAGAGCTCTGTGCTGAAGAAATGCAGCCGTTTGAACCTTGACAACCAAAGAAAGACAACACGGTGCAAAAACTAAGGTTTTTTGGAAAGCTGAAAATATAGTTAAAATATTGCATTACCAAAATAATAATAAAGTATTCAAGCACACAAGTAAAGATCGGCAACCTGCGCGACAGTTTTGAATTACAACTAGCTGAGAATGTGAAATTCAAAATCTTTAAAGAAAATATTGACTATATAAGATATGCATTTGATAAATACTCTAATCCAATATCAGATATCTACTATGTGTTGATCAGTGGGCCAGTCAGTTCACCTCGTCTCTAAGTTACTCTGATTACAGCGTCATGCGGAGGAGCGGCACACCCACCTTGCCAGGACTTTGTGAACACTTGCTGAAAAGCTTTTATCCATTTTACAACTGCATAACAAGTTGTCATCAACTTGAGTAACCTCTTCCTGACTTCAACTGTCTTTCCTCTGCTTTGGGTATGTGCACACAGTGAAACACACAAACACAGAGTCAAAGTGGAGAGCAGAGGAGTAGAGAAGAGAAAGAAGCACGACTTAAGTAACAGCACAAGTAGTACAGACTATGAACTAAAATGAAGCGAAGCTGCCAATAAATCAGATTAACCACATCTCTCTCTCTCTCTCAGAAAAGCTGATGTTTTCTGGCACATATAGAAAAAATTTCCCTGAGCCACCAGGGTGGTATAGCACACTTTTACTGTCCAGCAGTAAATATTTTACTGGCCAACAAAAAAAAGACAATTTAATTACTTTATATACTGCTATCCTAATCAATAACAACATAGCACAATTTATTAGCAGATTTGCACATTTATATCAGAACAATAATTAGCAATTAAAGCTTGAAATCTAAAATGGAGAAAATTGAGTACCCCACTTCAGACTCTCCCTGCAGGTAATGCTGCAGGAGACAGCGGGAAATAGGGTGGCTGCTGTCACCATGCAGCAAAGTTTACAAGAAATCACTCACATTTTAAGACTGTGGTAAACTACACAAGCAGTTCATCTGCATACACAAAGCTTTCATTTTAGCTTACTCTTAAGAGTGCAGTTTCTGGAAAAACAAAATGGTAGTGGATGGGAGGAGGTAAAAAACCCATACTTCATACAAAACAACACCAATAAATAAACTAGTCATCAGTGAGGGTCTATTTAAGCCAGTTTGCTTCGCACACAAATTTGTGGGTGAAATCACCACCACCCAGGCCAATCAACTTAGACAACATATTTTTTACTGGCCCCGAGCCAAAGGATTTTCTGAACCTTGCCAGGCTTTTCCTCTCAGTGAGGATCAAAGTTATTTAACCCTGAGATCTGGTTCTTAATCTGTTCTGGACAACACCTAAGGCCAAGGTATCAGTATCTGGAACGAAATGTCAGATCATCGCATCCATACCATATAGTCCTTAATAAATATGTCTTTATTGAAAAATGGCTGATGAACAAAGTTAATCAGCAAGCGCCAGGATGGCTCTAGGGTTTATGTAATGTTACACCCACTCTGTCAAGTCAGATTAGCCCAGTACAGAGGGGAAAAGGCCACGAACAAGCAAATGAACAAGGGAAATAAAAGAGCAGATTCCTTCCCCTGCCAGGCTGTGACAACCCATGTAGAAATCCAGCAATCCTATTGGGATACAGCTGCCCAGAGAGTGATTCAGCAGTGATGCAAAGTCTGAGCGTGTGTGAAAGACACACAACAATTAATGATGTTAATTCATATTATTCACATTTACCACTTTTTGTTTTTACAACACTCAACTCAGATATTCGATCAGGAGAAATCATCGCACAAAATTTCCTCGTAATTAAATTGTGTTAAAGTGAAGTGAAATGAATTGTTTGGCGATTAGTTTGACTACATTTCTTTCAGTTTGACAGTCTATAGCCTGTCATGACTGGCAGTTTGATACCCAGGTAGCACACAACCTGCCTCTCGAAACAATTGTTTTTATTATTAATATTATTATTATTATTATTATTATTATTATTATTGTAATTATTATAGTCAAAAATCAGTGGAGCCTTACTGTTAAGTAGCACATGCCACTTGCTATAATTCTTCTTCTGTAATATCTGTCACTGTTCTGCAGTTTCATTATTTTGAAATAATGGCTGCCACGTTTCCACTAATCAAGCAATAATGACAAATTCTGGGTCTGGGTTTCTTTGTTTCAGAATAATGGAGTTGAGGAGAAATTCTGCACTTAATTTCCCTCTTCACCTTTTTGTTTTGGCATGTGTTAGCGCAATTCCGTTGCTCCTAAGAGTTGAGGTGGAATTAAGTCTACATAAGTATATGCATTGTGGTATGAGCTGTAGAGAGGACGGAATAATCATAATCTATGCCCCCACAATTAAACTTGCTCTCCAGAAAATTCCAGTCAGAGAGCAAGGTAACCCACAAAAGCAAAACAGTTTCTATTTCAGGCTGACTTCGAATGAGAGCTGTAAGCAGCAAGAGTGAAAGAAACTTTAAAAAACTGATGAGTAAAGGCAAAAAGCTATCCTGCATTAATGACCTGTGTCTCAATGAGGCCAAGGAAAATGCAAGGTAATGCAAGTGTCAAATGCAACCGCGTACAAGGCCCATTATAATTTGAATGCTGGCCGACGGAGCTTAGACTGTGACTTACTCTCAGGCAGGTGTAAATGAATCTCTGCAGTGTGTTTGTATTACCAAAGGTAATATAGGAACAACATGCAAAATCAGGATACACGACAGCTACAAAGTTGCCTATTACAAAACAAAAAGCCTCCAGCCTGTTTGTTATGGAACGCCAGGACTGCCATAATGAATTAATTAAATACACCTTTAAATAATTAATTAAATGTGGCAATAATTCATTAAAATTGGAATTAATTACTTAAATACATAGTTATGACACGTGTAATTAATTAATTATTGACACATTTAATTAATTATTTATGTCTTTCACATTTTAATTAATTATTGACATGTTTAATTAATTATTTAATGGTGTATTTAATTAATTCATTATGGCAGTCCTTTCATTCCATAGTTTGTTGCCTACAAAAGAGTTGTTAAAAGAATCACTTCTGAAGAAGAAAACTTCTTTGAATGTTGGCTGTTCATTCTCAATTGCATCCACCCCACGCACTCGTTTCTGATTACACCATCTCCCCACATGCTGTCTGCTTTGTATTGATCATTACCTGATCAAAGTGAGAACAGAACAAGAACTATAACATTCATTAATCACTTTTACTGCAATATACATGCAACCATCACCTTTAATGAGGCGTGCTTCCTACCCAAATTTAAAATAGGGAAGGGTTATCTCAGAAGAAAATTAGCTGAAAAGTTATTTGAACTAAAAACAGCCTGGGTTCATGCCTCTCTTCCCCCTGCTTCCCTGTCTCTCTTCACTGCCCTGCCTAATAAAGGTCAAACATAAAAAAACAACAACAAAAAAAACAACACTTCAGCTATCTCAAACTGGAGACTTGCAAAATGAGTAGAGTTAATACATAAAACATTTCCTGGAATATGCAGACCAAGTAAATCATCAACAGCAAACAGCTGTGTTACAGTAGTGTAATTAGAATTTAAGTGAATAAAGTGTTGGTTTTAGTTGAACAATTAAATAGCTCTTCGTGATAGTAACAGGGTATACAGGGTAATAAATAGTTTTTTAAACAGCTTACACAAATTTAGAACACAGATTAACACATTAATAAAACAACTCCCTGTATATGACATTATGTAATAAAACATAAAAAGACCATGAGGTTAAGCTAGCATGTCTCCAGAATGATGCTCATTTAAGCTTCACATTATTTTCATGAGAACAAGACCAAGCTGTTGTATTCCTCATTAGTTTTAACTCGGTGTAACCAAGAACCTGCAACATATAACAGGACAGCACGCTACTGTGTAGAGATGAGCACAAAAGAGAAAAAAAAAACATTTATAATGCATCTTTGCAAGAAAGTATTAGCACCGCTAGTTTGCTGAAAAATGTTTTTGAATCTGCTTTTCTCTCATTGTTATTTTCGCTTCCTTTCTGCCTCTTTCCATATTTGGAGATCCTTGATCAAACATTTTTTTTAATCAGTGCATGAACTGAAAAAGTAGGAAGAGGAGTTTCCCTAGACAGGTTGAAACTTTGTTGGATGTCCAGAGAAACCAGAATCTGCTGTGACCGAGCTGTGCACTGTTTTCATCAGCTGCATCAAAGATTAGCTGGAGGGTGAAATGACACTGCTTTTATGAGAGGCAAATAAAAACAAATGCAATTAGGATAGTTCAGATTGTCCAAGAAAGGTGTTTTATAAAACTTTCCACAGAGCCAGAAACTGGGTTGTGCATTCAAAAGAAGGCAAAGAGAGGTGAGAGGAAGTCTAATGAGACAATGGCTATCCATTTCTCATCATCAACTCTATGTCAGTTTCCTTTGTGTCTCAGTCTTTCTCTGCAGAAGTGCTTGGTCTCCAGAGTTCAGTGAATTCTAAAAGAAGGTGAAGAAAAGGCTACAGAGACAGAAATGAGAACCAAGTGCTGCTCATCATTTCATATGGTCCCCCGTCACTTCTTTCTACCAGCTACTGCTCACTTGCTTTCATACCGACTGCCGGTATGCCTGATAACAGTATGACATCGTTAGATAACGTTAGGATTCCCACAGTTTTAATTACTTGCTCTCCCTGATTTGTGCAATAGCTTTAAAAAGTACATAGAAATGGACTGATATTCATATAGCACTTTTCTAGTCTCAAAGATGACTCAAACTGCCACATTCTTAAAATGCACAGTGCTATATTTTATGCACTTTAACTGCTTTAGCTATCTCACAGTCACATTTGTGACCAATTTGGAATCACAAAGCACACACAAAAACAGGGAAAAAGACCAACTTTCACATAAAGAGACACCAAGAAGGTTCAAACCAAGAACCTACTTAATGTGAGGTGACTGTGCTGCACCACTGTGTCACCCAAAGCATCTACGTAAACAATCACTTTTTAATAATCCTAAACCGTTAGCAGAGCGTGGAAACATAATTATGCTGGATTCCTCCAAAAATTTTGTCATTTTTAGATTTTGTTGGAAACATATGGATTTGTTACAATCTCTTGAAGGCACAATAAATTCATAATGTTTCCTGTAAAAACAGGCATGCTACGCCAAAGTAAAATAAGACAATTTATACTGTTTGGATATCCAGTAATATGACAGTAAAGGCTTTTGACTTATTTTGCTTTCATGTGCACAGTTCTCAGTATTTCAGCCTGATCAAAGGAGTGACAAACCCTAAATGAGACAAGGCCGGAAGATCTCCAGATAGATAAATAGATTAGCATCATTAATGGCTGTGACACAGGGATTTAATTGTGGCTCTTGTATTTCAGCTAGCATGTTCCCCAATGGGTTATCGCTCAGTGGTGAAGCTCCGCCGACTCCTGCAAAAAGGCGGGGCTGTCTGATTAGCTGCAATGTTAATTTCTCCGAGCTACATCCATGGCTACAATTCCATTCCATTTGCAGATAGTGGACTATTCATCTAATTGCGTCCACTTGACAAGCGAGCCAATTATCAGTGGCTGGGACAAAGATGACCTGATTACTTGTGCAATAAAAAAACAACAGAAGGAGCTTTGTTGGGGAGCTTAAGAAGCAAAGAAAAAAGGGTGTAAAGGGCTATGAAGCAGAATAAGTAATAATAATGACTTAACTGGCACTTGATACTGAAGCTCATAGCAGAGGATAAAGTTCTTAAAAACTGAATTATAGCTGGGATATACCACAGAATGAGGTATGATGTCAAACAGCAGACACACAATATGTAGGCAGCATAAAACATAGAGTATGACCACAGAACCAATTACTTTCTTAATTAATCCTTTGGTCTATTTAACACAAGAGAAATGGCCTTCACAATGTCCTAGAGGACAAAGAGGTATAATTAAATCTTGCATCTTGCATCTGACCAGCAGTCAAACCCCTGAAAGATTTCCTTCACTAAAATGCAAGACAAGGAAAGGCAACACATATGACAACACAGAACAATTACATTCTTGGAGTAGTGAATTGATCTTTCAAATACTGAATAATTAATTTTTTTTTGATTCACTTCATCAACAGAATTTGAAAAGGACACATTTTCCTCATATTTTACAAATGTGAAGTGCAATCAGAAGTAGTCTACGAGGATATAAGCATTAAACTCCTTGACATTAAATTTGGTTACAAAAGGTATAAAAAAAAACATTAAACACAGGACAGCAGTCCTGTTGTCCTAGTAGAGACCTTGTAAAAAAGATGTGTCTCATGTGAAGCATAAAATCTGCTTGGACAAACATTAAGTTCTTCAGCTGAATGACTATCCTACATTAGTGGGTGTTTCTACGAGAACGTCTTTCGTCCTAAGGAACTCAATGTTAAAAAGCATCTATAGCTCTACAAAAAGAACAAAAGTCAAAATTGTGAAACTCTAAATATAAAACAAAGCTCAGTTTACTGAGGTAATGATAAATCAATGCATCACTTTACAGTAATAGATTTGTTCACACTGGAGTTGATCGCAAGCACACTGATTGGATTGCAGGTATATAGATGGTCCGATTAGCTGAGTGTGTCCTATCACACCAAGCACTATACTGGTACACTGATGAAGTTATCAGTCTACACCAGTGGCACAGTAAAAAACATAAACAATAACCAAGCATCTAGTCATTCAGTTTGATTTTACAGATATTTTTGAAAGAATGGGTCACTCTAAAGAGCTCACCAAATGTAAACAGGATGCCATCGCTGTGCTGCAACAATATCTAGGATTTTTCTTCCCTCCTAGATACTCCAGTATTGATGGTAGGTGGCATTATTTCAAAGTGGAAGCATTTAGCACAGCAACTCTGCCACAGTGTGTGGCAGTGAGTGAGTTACACACTGGGGTCGTCAAGGGTTGAGGTACATGGTGTGTAAAAGTAGGCCATCGGTATAATGTACAGTTGGCCCAGGTCCACAGAGTGTGTTTAATAAACATAAAACTTTATAAAATAACTTTATCAAGTGAGCTTTGACAAGATGACAGAACTAATGCTCCGATGACTGTTTCTTTTAACCTTTTTCTTTCCAACTGTTACTTCACCAGACTACCCATTTCTCACAGATGGAAGAGCAGACGATAAAGCAAAAAAAAGCAGCGGAGATAAAGGGAAAAATGGCACATGACAGCACAAGGGAGGCCTATTTAATTTGCCAGGGCCAAGGCATGACCAAAGCTGAGGAACACTATGAATAAATGACATGCATTATTTCACATGGATCTGCTGTGACTTTCACTGTTTTTGTTAACTTTGTCATTATCCTGCTCTCTCCACTCACAGCACCACGCCTGCACAAATGGGAGATTCTGAAATGTGTCCAGAGTACCGGCATGTTCCTCCTCCCCTTTTGTCTGTGTGGTAAAGAATGTCCCCTCACTGCTGCTGTGTAAATGTCCCCCGCTTTGCTGATGGATCTTCACAGGGTGGATTCAACAGCAGGGACTGATTGAATTTCCACCATCAGATTAATCTCAAGCAGACACATGGAGCCACCTGCACAGGTGCATAACAACAGTTATGTACAGCATATCCACATGACAATGAACAAAATTGCACGTGAACAAATAAACGTATAAAAACTTAAGAGGACACCTGCACAATAAAAAGTCTTCCAACTCTTCATTCCCTCACTGCATTGTATTATCCACCACCTTGCCATGTCACTTGCCCTACACACACATAAGCACACGTCATGAAAGGCATGCAACAAGTGAATTTGCTACTACAACAAAAGGACACGCAAACGAAATAAATTTCATTTTCAACTATACAATTCAATGCGAGACAATAATCGTATTCAAACAACCTGCTCTTCAAACCCATTGGCAATTTATTATGACTACAATGCAACAATATCAGCGCTGGCAGCTATGACTATTTCTCCTGATGTGATTGTACTTTGCAGCTAATTACACATTTTACTATGAAAATGCCCACTCATTCTATTAAGACACACTCATATGGTGTTTGGTGAGTGGTCAAGCTGCAAAACAAAATCGAAGACTGAGTGATAGGCAATGTCTGCGTGGAGACAATTCCACGTATTCAATTCAAGCACAGTGGATTTATGATACAGTGGCACGTCGTATTAGGAAAAATTACCATATTCGTCTCATTTAAAATGATGTATTAGGTTAGGCAAGGCAGCAGTCTGCATCTGGAAACTGTTTATGATGGATTTCCTAAACAACAGGAGCCTGTGACCTCTGCTACATAAAGCAACCATGTAGAGATAGACTTGCGGTGAACAGATGTGGGGTTTTGAATTAAAGACATTAAAAGTGATAGAAATGAATAAAACTATACAGATGCTTATCTGTAGGTAGGTTTCTGCTGCAATCATAGTTGAGTCACTATTGAGTTATTGTCATGGTAACATTACTTTCAGTTCAAAGCTATCACACTATTTAAAGTTTTCATAGTTTTTTCACAATCTTATTTGGTTTTAGGCTTAACGTTTTCAATCACTTCATTTCTCTAGGAGCTGATGCTTTTTGAAAGACCTTGTTTTTTACTTTGTGCATATATATATATATATATACATATATATATATATATATATATATACATATATATATATATATATATATATATATGTGTGTGTGTGTGTTATTTATATATTATGAGTAGACAAAGGAGCAGGGGGAAAGATTTTGAACATTTGGTTCCCCACACACCTGTTTCTGCTCACACAAAGGTGTCATTTTTAACAACCTTGCTGACTGTCAAAGGATTTTATGCAATAGTCAGTTCACAATGTGACCCTTTCTGAAGTGTTACATTAAAATGTTGTTTATAAGTTTAGTGTTGTATCATGTTTTTCTGCAATTATTTTTATGTTCCACTTGTACCATGCTAAAGTAGTTCAAGGATAAAAGAGCTGCTAAATATCTTCAGAGCATTCATATATATAAAATTCAAGAACAACAAATTAGAAGTTAATAAGTGCATTTTTATACAAAGAATAGGGCAATATTTGGACTGGATAAACCACAGCTCACTTTTCTGTTTGCAATTCCCAGGACAAATTTTCATGCTCTGGCAACATGCTTTGGTCTTCAAACCGTGAGATAAGGTCATGCATTCCCCCACTGCTGTGTGCAAAATATGAATGAAAATCAGCATGCAAGGCCCCAACATATCTCTCTGTCAATTAGAGAATGATTCTCTCTTTAGCGCTTTAGCTCAAAAATCCATCTCACGTTTGAAAAGTCATGAGCAACGAGTAAAGACTAATTCTGGGGATGACACAGGCAATTAGAGCATTGACAGTAATCTGCTCTGTTATCATTTACATTATTTTCTTCCTATTCAGAAACAGCATGGTGTATAATATCAGCGGAAGCATATGGATGGATTTGTGCAGCACTGATAATTTAGTTTGAAAAAATATTTAAGAGAAAAAAAAAGTATAAGCTTGCATGACTCAAACTGCAAGTGCAGTTTGAGTCATGCAAAATTCAAACATTATTATGACTAATATCAGTCAAGTTCACTGTATGCCATTAGCTGGTGTTTCATATTAAAAAATATGCTAAATGTTCAATTTAAGGGTTGAACCATGAACTGATGTGGATAAACACTTCTACCAATGTCTGTGATGTGTTGAATTGAACCAAGTTTACTATCTACTCCCAGTATTTACATCACCATCCTGACATAAGCCCGACAATAGGTATTAATCAGTAGATATATAGATGAATGGAGCGGATGCAGTGGTTGGGGAAAAGGAATGAATCAATATTAAAATTTACAAAGCTAAATAAGCATAATAATCTAGTACAAATCAAGTTAATATTTGATGCATTACTCAAGTACTAAGGTCTTATTTCTAGGCTAACTACACAGCTACACAGTTTTCAAATGCTGAAAAATGCAACTGTATAATGATTTTAAGTTGAAATGTAATCTTTAAGAAAGTATGATGATCCTTGCCCCTGACTCTTTCCTCTGCATGTGTTTCAGTTTCCGGGTGGGTAGGCAGAGGCTCATTGGAGCACGCATGGGATTTGGGCTGTTGCTTGCACTTCATTCTACCCTTGCTCCCCTGTCTCCCTTCCACCACACTATGTGTCTTCTTAGCTCTTCTTCGGTGTCATTATATGGTTTTCTGCACTAATAGAAATCGACTACTGACTGCTGCACCTGATTAGTTTTACACTTAGGTTACCTAAGTTTACTTAATAAATTACTTTGTTAATCTGTTAAAACAGTGTGTCCACACTTTGGATCTTATGAACCAGGATGTGAAAATACAACTTTCAGAAGTAATAACATATTCTACAAGGACTGTAAAAATGAAAGCAACATTATACAATGCACAATGCACAAAAAGAGAGATGAGTTCTGAAACAGTTTGAACAGTGAAATGTAAATCAATTTTAGACAACCTAGTCTTTTCAGGAATATATTGCACACAGCCTAATGAGTACATACGCATTTTAATTACTCTTAGTTACACCTTCAATTTCACTACAACCAATGTGTTCGTAGAAAGGAGATTTCCACCCATTTGTCCTGTTGACATGACTAAACTAGAGACAAGTAAGGAGGAACCAAAGAGGTAACTGTCTGCCTTGTCAGTCAAAAATTCCAATACTTGACATGGTAATATACTTTATCAAAAATCTATTAAATAGAAGAACTAATGTTTATGTGGTTTCTGAAAGCAGGGACGAGCACTGTTAATTCTTCTACATACCCATTAAATCAAATACAAGGTTTTTATCACAGTTAACAGTAGGGCTGGGCCATATTATACCGTTCACGGTAATACCGGTATAATGTTAGGCAACGATAGGAAAATGAAATATCGCGATAGAATGGGAGTAAAACGCGCATGCGCAGTGCCTTTGTTTTCATACGCACATGGCCGATTGTTGAGTGAAACTGATGAACCAGAATTGGTTTGTAAAAATGGTGCAACTTCCGTGATGTGGAACTGGTTTGGTGTTTGTCCGTCAGATACACAACAAAGCACATTTTTTTGCAGAACATGCAAGCGGCCGTCGTTATTGTCGTATTTGTCGGACTAAGATGCTCTTAAATCTGGGAGTAATCTGGGTCCTAAACTCCGTATACTTCAGGTCAAACAACACTGCAGCATCACTTAGAGTTAAAAACTGTCTAAATTCTTTCATCTTTAATAAAACGATCAGCATTGCTGCTTTACCAGGTGTAACTATAAAGTTTAACTTCCAGGCATCCATGAAAACAAAAGTTATTACATTTAACGGAGTTAGAAGTTAGCAGGAAGCTAGCGGAAGTTAGCTCGCTAGTTTCGCTAGTTACCTAAGCATGATATTGCATGTTCTGACTGAGAGATTTCTGAAAAAAATCAAACGTACAGCTCTGCTATCACTTCCAACATAAATGAAGACAGGAAACTAAACAGCAGTGACGTTTGTAGGGTTACTGAAGTTGGGCTAGCTGGTATATAATGATGTGCTACGTGATCGCTAGCGACACAGCTATGTTAGCATAACATAAACAGTGAAGCTGGAGGACGAACACTAACACTTTTCCACTTATAAAAGTGAACGTGAAGGTTCTTCATGGTTAGAGACAAATGCAATCGCATGGCAGGATGCTGTAAACGGACCAAACTTCAGTCAGGAGAACAACTGAGATAATCCATCCACAATACGAGGTTAGTCATTAATATACTGCAACAACATGGGAATAGAGCAGCTGCCAGAGAATTCAACATTAATGAAACAATGGTACAGAAGTGGAGGAAGCAAGAAGAATGAGTTTAATAAAGTTTGATTTATCTGACTGCTTTGTTTCGCTTAATGTGCCTTATAATCCTGTGCACCTTATGGTGCGAAAAATGCGTACTGCACACTGCAGTTTAATGTTGCAAAGCACCTCTTTTTAACTTCAGTGGATATTATACATGGTTATGCTCAGGATATGTCAGCCCATTTCTACTGGAAATGCCTTTTGGTTAAACTTTCAGCAAGGAATTTGCATTTGCACTGTTACATTTTTATAAAGCTTTAATGTACATAAAAACCAGCTTCTTGTTTAAGTGAAAATAAATGGAAGGTTGTCTTTTTGCGCTAGTAATGTTGTGGAGTTGTATTTTGTCTCGCATCAATTATATCGTCTGTTATATCGTTATCGCAAATTTTCAAATATATATCGTGATAAATATTTTTGGCCATATCGCCCTGCTCTAGTTAACAGTTAATGGTGATGTTAATCACTTGATGCATTACTGTGGAAGCTGGCCAGTAAATGTGTAAACACATACAATACAAATGGTCCTCACTAAGTATACTGCAACAAACTACAGTTCAGTCATACACAGGACAAATATTAAACATCCACCTTTTGAAATCGACAGGTTATTTCAATAGGATGTGAAGTGATCTATTTTCTACAATGGAAGGCTGTTTGTTTACAATAAATAGCAAACACGTCTGAACGGAGTAAAGAGAAAGTCATTAAATTTTTTTTCCAGTGATTGTCATTTGTTTTTGTCATTGCCACTTGTTTTGCACATATTCAACTCTGTATATTTTATATATTTTATTATTATTATTATTATTATTATTATTTTATTTTATTTTTTTACTATTTAATTTGTAAAAATGTGTATACACACACACACACACACACACACACACACGTAGGAAAATATTTAGTATACACATCCAGAAATGCATACACTATTATATATTGTACATATATTTATTAGTTTCAGGTTGGCCATTCTTGTATTTTGCTCGTTTGTGTTGTTGTGTTTGCACATCTCTGTTGCTTGTGGGGCTCGCACACAAGAATTTCACTCGCATGTGCTGTGCCAGTGTGCCTGCACATGTGATGTGACAATAAAAAGTGATTTGATTCACTGTGTATTCACACTTTGCCCACACTTTCCCCCCTGTAAATAGTCTCCATTGTGTTATCTTTAACAATCAGTGTTCAGATACATGACAATGACAGTCATGGAGCAGTCAACAGAATGTTTTGCATTACCATTGTAACCTGTTGCTATTGTAATGAGGGTTTTCAGTCTGTTTACAGTGAGGGTTTCATTGATACCAAGCTGCAGTGTTTAGGGCAAAAGAAGAATTTAAAAAAGTAAAAATGTGACAAATGCACAGGACACCAAACAAAAATAAAAAGGGTTTTCAAACTATCCTTCAGAAACCTTTAGTTCACAATTTCAAAGATTAGTATAGATGTACAAATTGCATTCCATATAATGATACTGAAAATGCTCCAGCATTTTTTGTAAAGGTGGATTAGGATTCTTATGTATTGTAACCATTTAATATAATAACAATGGACAAAACCAGAGTAATCACTCACTGGCTTGTGAATTTCTATTTACACAAAAAAATGAAACTAGATTTGAATGAGAGTTTAGAGCTGGGGAATTATCAGCTAACACTAGAGCCAGCTAGCTGGCTGTGGTGAGCAATCATGCCTGTGCATGAACTTATAAATGTTGCTAAAAATGTCTAGTGAAAAATGAACTGATATAAGGCTACTTTAAAGATAAACTAAACATTTTTCTTTGTTTTAATACCACCAAATTCTGGAAAAGATCAAAACAGCACCAACATCCCACACAAACTGGCTACACATTTAATAATGCATAACTTTAAGCTTTGATGCAAATTTAAACAGGTGAGTTATATAAAATTTCACCCCATACAGCTGTCATGAAAAAGGAATTTAGCCAAAAACAGTTTTTGTACCAAGCTGTAAACAAGTTTATTCCTGCTGTTAGGCATTTAGCTTCAGCATGTCTATGTGATTACTTCAAAAGAAAAAGAATCCATGCAAACTTTAGGCTATTTTTATGCTTAACTCATCTCCATTTTCATACGCTTGATAAAGCTCACACATGTTGGTCTTACCAAGGAAAGTCTGATAGTTTTAACTCTAAAAAAGCGATTTCTTACTGGTAATACTACTGTTGTTTGAGACACAGTAAAAGCAAAACTCAATTAATTAAAAATACCACCCAACTTTGCATGTACAGAAGATTAAGTTTAAATAAAAGTAGCAGAAAATCAAATTTAGATCTTGGCATAACAACCTTTTTTGCAACAGCTTGTACACTATAGAGGAGTTACTCTCACAGGACAAATCATAATCACCGGGTGCCTGACATCAGCTTTATGGTCATTTCTTCCTCCTGTTTCCCCACAGCTGTACTCTGGGTCACAGCATTTTAGACAAATATAGGCAGATGCGAACTCTCAGGTCACTGAAGTACTGCTGGTTTATAAGTTCACGCCAGATGGCAAGCTCTGATTCATCTTCTCTTTTTTTAATTTTCCTCAGTCGTTTTTCTTAGCTATATCTTGGATGCCAATCAATGCTAAGGCTATTCTTGCTCAAACAGATATCACCTTCTGCTAAAGATTGCATTATGAGGCCTGCTGTCAAGTCAAATGAATGTAGATGCATTTATGAGATGCAAGCTTCTGTTTACAGCAATAATTTCTCTCAGTGGGGGATATCACTGTGAAGCACCCTGCATATAGATCATCTGTTAAACACATCTCATCTCTCATGCTCTCTTCCTTTCAGCCTCTCTCAGCAAAACAGTGGCTAATTAGTTCTACACAGCTTTCTACTAATTTACTGCAGTACTTTTGCGCCAATCGTCAAATCTCAAATGGTGTTTAAAGATAAATTTGTCTGTGCTATTGTTGTCCATTTATGTGCGTTTATGCTTGTCAGTGTTTCTGCTGCCGCCCGATGAAGACGCATCTTGCCAGAAAGATGTGTGCATGATAAGTGACTGTGAATCAAACTGTGAGTTGAATGGCAGCATCAGAGACAAAATGACAAGATGACACAGACAGAATGTGAATGTGTGAGTGAGAAACAAAAAAGTGACATTAGAGACATTGGAGATGATAGTCATTGAGCTTCTGGGCTTGGTAATCATAATGACATTAAATGAATAAGGTTACTACTATTAATGTCTTTTAGGGTATTACACTCTATTGGTTGAGCACTCTATACACCCAGGCTATGCCTAGTTTATGACACAAAGCATAAATTCTAATTTGCATTATTTGTATATTCTCTTTGTTTTTCATTTTCCACGTTTATGTTTAAAACTGATGACTTTACTTGAAGTAATGAAACAATTCTAGGCTTCAGATTACCTCAAGTGTATCCTAACAGCAATGAAGATGAGTTCTTTTGCATATTTTAACATTATATTTTAGTTTTCTAAAATCATAAAAACAACTTAAACACATAAAAACAACTTTCAAAATAAAACTGCATCGTATTTACAAGAGGTGAAATGATCGGTTCATTTTTCCATCTGTCAGACAGAAAAAATAACTGGTAACTGCACCGACTTTAATTATATTACTTAATTTTAAGCAAAATGCTAAATAGTCCCATGTTCCAGAATCTATTGAGTTTGATTTGCTTCATTCCTCTATTTTATGTGATTATTATAGAAACCAGTTCTTTAATCCTGCTTTTCCCATTCATCAGACAAAAGCAGAAATCCAAAGGTGGCACATTGAGCTGTTGGGGTTTGTCATTTTTTTCATATTTTCTGGCATTTTATTGATCAGTGATTAAGTGGGAGTTCTATCAATAATCAAGTTGCAGTTCCAGCCCTAGCACCTAAAGAAGCAGAGCATATTGATAACCATCAGTTCTGTGTTAGAATCATTGACAGCTGTCACATGTCTATGTGTGCCGGTTATGACCCTTGACCTTGCTGGATGCCCCAGGGCCCTGGCCTGTACCATTTGTCTACTTGATGTGGCTGACAGTCTGTCTACCCAGCAGGTCCTCTCAAGCCTTACTTTCAGCCAGTGACCTGCACTGATGGGAAACCAGGCAGTCTGTCAGCTTTCCAAAGCCAGGCAATCTGGCACATAGTGCAACCTACTGTCAGCTACAGATACACACTCATGAGCGCACTTGAATGTACAAAATCAGCATACATGGAGGCATTTCAACACAATTAACACTGCATGTAAACACTGTAAACATATGAAAGTATACACATATGCTCTGCTGCCACCTTAACATGTTTCAGCTGGCACTGAGTGTCTGCACTAACACCATGACTCCTGCCATATGGCCAATGACATACTGCTCTTCATTAGGGCTTAAAGCGGCAGCCCTCTGGGGCTAAGCTTTAACTCACTGACACATCATGGGCAAAAAGGCTTCTCCCCAAATGGCCTAAATTATATTATGGACATCCATTGCAATGCTTAGTCTCAAAAGCACAGGCTTCAAATATGTCTTTATCCACTAAAGCAGCCAGTGTTTTCCCATTTAGGAGAAATTTCAATATTGGCAAAAAGAAAATAGAATTATACTGGGAGGGGGAGAGATGCTGCTGATTAATGTTGAATTTCTGAAGTGGTTTTGAAAGTAATCATTTGTCACAGCAACACTTAAATGTCAAATTAGAAGCACGTTTAGGATTTACAGAGGTATGCACGATAACATGAACTATTTTTCAAGATAATGCAATCCAGTGAAATAGCCTTTTCAAAAAGTGCCCCATTTTTTAAGCTCCATTCAATTGTATACATTTGTGTTTTGCTGTTTTGTGTGGGACATGATTAATAGGCCTTCAATTGTAACCACAATCTTTCCCTATTTGAACCAGATGATGTACAATATATCTACTGCATGTTATCTCTTGGTCTAAGGTTGCCTTTGGGATATCAGGTCAGCAGAGGGATCTCTACTTTTTTGATGAACTCTTCCAGCTCTTGAATACCCATCTTGTAGGCTAACCGAGACTGCTGAGTCAGTTTATCTGTATAAATAAAAGCATGCCTCTGTATGGTCCACAGGGAAGAAAAATATGTACCTGCAGAGACATAAAGAAGATTAACGTCTGTGATTGCACATCAGACTATTGTAAACAGCGCAGCTTCCTTTCATTTCTACCTCTGCCTCTGTTTTGTTCTCCTGCTTGTCTGTCTTGTCGTCCCCGCAGCAAATATGCTGCTGAAATGTTCTGGTGATTCAAAGTTTATACTACAGCGTTTTCAGGATATTCAAAACTTGTGCAAGTTCCGACTTTTAAATCAATTTGTTCTTTTCAGTGTTGAACGGTGTTGAGTTTCCTTTGGATTGATACCTGAGGACCTATCTTTCAGCAGTCCTTTCTGCTCTGGGAAAAGAAAAACTAGCTTGCCCTGAGTTTAACCCAAAAGCACACTTATTGTTCCCTATTACGTTTGGCCCCTTTTGTTCTAGTCTATCTACCCCTTTATACAGAGATTTGTCCAAGTCTGTAGATGAAGGTTCATCTTTGTGTGTATTTGTGTTTTGTGTATATTTCTTTCAGTTTCAGGCTTTCGGTGACTGCCACCATTGTTCCCAGCTATTCAATGTTTTCAAGTATCTCTTTTAAAGGTATCTGCTGGAGATATTGCCTGGCTCTTACCACATAAAGACACGACTAGGGATGGGTATTGATAAGATTTTCACGATTCCGATTCAATTTTCGATTCTGTTTAACGATTCGATTCTTTATCGATTCTTTTTAAAAAAGGAGAACACTAAGTTTGATTAGCTTAGAACTTTGTTTTATATCTTCTCTTTGAACAAGATAGAAATTTAGGAGTAACATGGCCTTACAAACCCAACAGTGAGATCTTAAGAGATCCACAGCCTACGGCTCTTCAATGGGTGTCACAGGGTCCCCAGGAAAAAAAATTGTAAATAAAATAAATATTCTTCTGTAGCAATAACAAAGTATAACATAAATTATTCTGTAGCAATTACATAAGAATATCCAGTAATGTCCCTGGCTACAATTAAACACATTCACTTACCTAAAATCGGGGCATCTGCTGTGGCAAATGGGTTCAAGGCTTTTACCACAAACTTAGTCACTGCTCGGTGACATTCGTCCATCCTGGCCTGAAAGGAGACGCTACCGGTAGACTGCAGCGAGAACTGCCAGCATCTGAGCCAGCCAGACTCTGTCTCTCTCATCATCACCTAAATGCACAGTAATGGCAGGTTTTGTAATAAGGCAGATCGCGCTAACATAATATGCACTGTTAGTTGATTATTTACCTGCCGCATTAACGGGAGAGGACGTGGAAACGTTACCGCTGCTGCTGGGTTGAGATTCATGAGTCCGGAGCGGAATTAAAAACACGACATTCATTTGAGGTCATTGCGTGTTTAGTGAGCAAATGCTTTTGCATATTCGTAGTGTTTCCTCCCTTAAATGAAATATCTACTTAGCAAGTATTGCAAGTTGCCCTGTTGTCATCCGTTCTTGTAAAGAATAACCAAACTTCTGAGCGTTTGAGCCGCTTACGCGCCGTGTTTCCTGCCAGGTAAATGATGCAACATGGTGACGTCATTCGGGGCGACTGGAATCGATAAGGGAATCGTTTGCAAAAATGGCAAACAACTCCAAGGAATTGAAACAGTGGGAACCGGTTCTCAACAAGAACCAGTTTTCGATACCCATCCTTAGACACGACCAATGCATAGAACGTGTTGTCTCCACTTACAGTCAATTACACCATTGGGCTTTATCACACTGTCATTAAAATAAAAGGAAATTCCGCGTTCCTGGTAAGCTACATCAACACAACAACAAAAACACCAATGAGCCAGTAATTCGGCAAAGCATGAACTTGATTAGCACATTCTTTTATGTCACAGGGTCAAACTAAGCCATTTGAAAGCATACGACTCAGTAATTTCCACTGTCTGCACCATTAGATTGCTTTGATGAAAACTATTTCTCCACAGAGCATGCCAGTGCTTTATTTAAAACACATTTCTCATCATCTGATCCTAAAGAAAATAAACTGCACACCACAAGAGCCCTTGGTGATGATTTAGTCTTAACTGACCAAACAAATAAATAAAAACTTTCTGCACTATTGCTGTCAAATGAACAAGAACAAGAAAGTTTCTATTTCTTTTTTCAACACTTTAAGAAAATTACCTCACAATAACTGTTATTTAAATCAGCTGAAAAAAGCTATATTTGCAGTCAATATGTTGCAAAAAATCTCCTGACTGAGGTTTTCACATCAAACTGATGTGTGGGAAAAAATATGAAACTGTTTAAATATTTAGTAAGCGGGATGTGAAAACTAGTACTTTTTCTTTCGCTCAAGGGAAAACATGCCAGAAATCTCATTAACCCCATTCCAATGAGCCAGTCAGCAGCTATAAAAAGGCCAGGACCCTCTCACTTTTTCATTATATTTTTCTAAAACAATCGTTTGTTCACGGTCAAAATAACTGTTTTTTAATGTGATGTAAATTTCGACGCATTAATGTATCTCCATAGAATGTGCCTTATCTGACAAACAAATGCAGTCGAACACATTTATATGTACTTTAAATAGCATCCTTTTTTCCAAAGCTCTCTGAGATTCGAGTGTCTACAGGGTCTTAACAGTGGCAATATAATTGGGTCTCACTAGGAAAACAGATGTGGTAGGGCCCAGCTTCCAGAAAGGCAGGAAGGTGAAATGCACGTGATGTGAACCAAGGGGGAGCAGGGAGGAAGCAGGTGATACCTGTGGCGCTATTTAACTTCCCATCAGCTCTGGAACCTTTCAGAGAAAACAGAAAGACTTGGGACTGTTGTATAATACCCCTGTGATCACAGCAAATGAGTGCTTATAACACAACAAAGTCATGTATTTCACTGTTATCTGGGCAGATGTGGGTTTTTTTTCTTTCTTTAATCAGGACGTTTTGTGATTTGCGAGCCCAGTGCCTCCCCAATCAATTCAAAACAGCAGTTAAAATCAAGTACGACATTTCTTTGGTAACTACTGATGAGTACAAGTTCCCCGTAATTGTGAACCATCTTGTGGTCAAACTAAAATCATTATGTTGTGAACAGCTATAACACATTGTTTACTGCCAGTGGACTGTATTAGACCTATTATCTCTTAATCGTTGTTTTGGCTATCTTGATGCATAATCACAACAGCGCTGCTTATGGAGTACTGGTTTTATTATGTGTACATCTACAAATAAATGATTGCATAAATATTTGTCCTGCCTTTGAATATTGGTCTAACTGGCCAATGGAGTGTGCAAATTAGGACTATAGCAGCCTTTCCATGCAGTAACAAAAAACATTACTGCCTGGAACCATCAAATCATAGGTGGTAATTGTGTTTTAGATTAAAAGCTTAGTAGGCTGATTGCTGGTGCTGCCTGAGTCAATAAGCAGGCTTGGTGAGGGGAGAACATGGTGGAACCGCTGTGGTGATTAACTACATGTTCCTGAATTTTATTTGTGATCAACCATGGAGATTAAAAGCAGTGGTGGTTAGGGAGGGTTTAAAGAGGTGCGCTGAGGCCAAGGGGGGTTTATGTTCACTGTGGGCTTGCTAGTAGTTATATTTGCAAACAGAGCCCTGTATAAGTGGCTATCTCTACTAGCGCAGTGCTTGGAGATTTACAGAAAAATATGCTAAACGTACAATGGGTTTCCAGTCAATTAAGCACTATTATAAGTGGCTCTTCATTTCTTAAAGAGCCCCACTTTGACAGGAACTCTTTGCCAGATACCTTGACTATAACTATAAAAACTATAAGTTTCTTATGAAATGAGGTAGCTGTATCACACGGAGCAATCACACTGAGCAGTTGACATTTTTTGAGAAATCCCTACTGTGTCATCCCAGGTGAAAAATGATCTTCAGCTCAATAACAATCTATAATGGATGGGGTTTTGTGGCAACACTACCACCTCACATAAGGAGGAAACTTTACTGATTCTCAAAGGGACTCTCGTACTTAAGTTTTCTTATCTCGCAACTACAGATGAAGATAAATCAATGTTTAGAGACAAAGCAACAAACATAACGCAGTAAAAAGTTGTCAAATCCAAGCAAGATCAATTCGGTGAATTGCGCAGTAATAGAAAGGGAAGCTGTACGGTTTCAATCAAGGGAACGAGACAAGTCTATGTATTTAAAAACAAAAAGAGAAAGACCGACCCCATAAACACCACAGCCATTACATATCGAGTGAAACAGAGACACAAATTTTCCAAGCACTTCATCTACCTCTCTACCTGCCTGTGGGACATTCAGAAGTTAGCAATCTTCAAAAAGTGTTTTAACACAAACATACGTGTATAAACATCTCAATGGTCTAATTTACAATTTCCTCTTCCATTCCCTGCTTTCAGTTAATCCTCATCAGTCAGCAGTAACAGTTACTGTATGTCTTTATTAAATATTGTTTCCTCACTTGCATTTATACTCAAGGCAAACAGTAAACTCTGGTTTAGGCAACAAGACAAATTGCAGTATATAAGAATGTTTAAGTAGAAAGATGTCACCAGGCTGGAAAGCTAGCAGCATTCTAGGATACAGATATAAGAAAAAATGCTTTAGGTTATGATATGTTTTCAAGTTAGCTGTACTACTTTACAGCAGCATCCTTTGCAAATGATTTTTTTCTGGATTAGCATCACTTGCCCTAAAACTAAAGTAGCCTACTTGCAAACAGTGGATCATGATCTGATTTGAGGGACAAGGTCTTTTCCTTCTGCTCTAGCAGACATTTGAATTTTGATTTATAACTGCCTTTTGACATTGTGTTTCTTGTCCATACTAGTCTAGGAAACTTTAAGCTGCACAGTGCAGAGCACAGCTAGCAGAAACGTTGTGAGGCGGTGGTTTAGGGAGTGCTTGATCTGCCTTTGTTTGAAGCCTGTTTTGTGTTTTGTTGGTTGTAGTGCTGCAAATATATATTAAATCTATTACATTTATACAAAGCTAATACAGGACCAGTATTGCCCATACCAATACCAGTGTGTCATGATTTATGAGACATATCAATTTGCAAATTCTGAACACTTTTTAATTAGCACCAAATCACTCTGATTTTTATTTTCCATGATAATCAGTTAAAACAACAAAACACACCTTTAAACTTTTCATGTTTTTTTGAGACCTGGAATGTAAATGTACCTGTCTTTAAACTCCCCAAACAACCTACAATTCAATGGAGT
This sequence comes from Maylandia zebra, assembly GCF_041146795.1. Classification (NCBI taxonomy): domain Eukaryota; kingdom Metazoa; phylum Chordata; class Actinopteri; order Cichliformes; family Cichlidae; genus Maylandia; species Maylandia zebra. The sequence continues at coordinate 12,797,933 of NC_135179.1, read as the reverse complement.
GCATACTGAACTTATAGAAAACAGTATCAATCTTGACACGATAGTATCGATCCAATACCAGTATCAATACTATTGATATTTGGTTCAATCTGCCAACCTCTAGTTGGTGAATATTTTCAGTATCACTCAGGAAGCTGAAATTGTGATTGAAGGTAACACTGGATTAATTGTGGAGCCCTAGATTGTTATATTTCTGTATGAGTCTTTTTGTGTGGGTTCACAGTACAGAGTTAGAAGCGTGATAAAATGATAGCAAATGCATCAAAACAGTAACCTTAACTGTTTCCACTTCAAAGGGCCCCTTATTATAACCTGGTAAGCTATATGTCTTTAAAACAGAATTTGCCACCATTTTAAAGAGTTCTCCATGGCAAAATAAATGTAAAGCCCGCACAAAGAACAATCAAGAAAGGTTTCAAATGCAATGTGAAATCCTTAAAAGCGCCTGTGAAAACACAAAGGTTATGCTTTATACACAATCAGTGATGCTGCTGCTAAATGGTGAAGCAGATTGAATGCAAACCTACGAGTGAGTGAAGCAAAAGCCTGATTTTCAGTAGACAGTAAAAGCAGATATGAACAGGCGTTCATGATCATCCATTTCTACCTGTGCTTGTTCCTACATGCGCCACATGTTTTTTCCTGTGATTTTGTTTTATTAACAATTTTTCAAAGACTTTATGAGCAGTTTTGATGATTGTTGATTAGGCTGTAAAACCAAATATCTCTTTTATGTTCTCTGATCAGAACAAGGATTTTTGCAGATATAACTTACAGAAGCAGAGCAACAAAACAAAACAATGGAGGACTGGTGTCACAAATTTCCTTAAGGAGTTTCTGTTGCGTCATATTTAGTAGATATGGGGTAATTATTTTAATAACATGGTATTTAATGTTATAATTTCAGGATTTTGTTATATGCAAAAACAGAAAAATCCTCATTTATGTAGTTTTCCCAATCTCACTCTGGGGTGGTGATGATGACAAAGACCCTACTTGTATTTCAAAATTCCCTCAAGTGTCTCTTATCCTTAGAGCCCAAGGTTGTTGATTTTGGCATTGCAGCTATGAAGCTGTTACTGACTCAAGTTGAGAACGTGTTTTCCCCTCTTTTTATGATATAAATTACAAGAAAAAAAATAGCCTCATTAAGGCCACGAGGAAAAGGACATTAGAATCTCCTCTATGCCTTCATTCATTACCTAATTTAAGCACCACCTGTTGGCTATTTACATTTCTCCAACCTCCCTCTGTTATCTTCTCAAATTTTTATAACATCACACAAGTCCCTTCTGCTTCATCATCTTGTCTGTTGAACCTAAATTAGCATTTTTTTCTTCCACAATCATAAATCAACTTATCAACAAAATGTGCCGCACCTGTTGCGCAGGTGGCATTTCTAAAACGAATGTCATCTTATGTCACCATCTAAGTAGCTGCTTGCTATTTAATGTATATTTGCAAATGTATATCATCAATCATTATCATCGTCATTAAAAGTGACTTGCTTATTCAAAATGATATGCTGTTTTTCATTTTCAAAAACGATAATCCTGATGGTAACTGTGGCACATATGGTAGCAGTTAGTGTTTTAGTCTAGCAATGTATCAAACCACAACAAAATCAAGATATTTAGTGAGCAGACAGGCTCCAATACCAAACTTGTGGACTTCAGAGAGGCCACACGAATGCTTTAAGTGATAATTAGCTGGCAACTGAATAAACTTTACAGTTTGCTGAGGGGTCCTTTCTACTTATTAACCCATCCTAAACCCTCTGCTAGTAGCTGGAATCATGTAGAAGCAGTACAAACAATGATAATATTAAATAAATTCCTTTGAATTATGTCCCCCTGTGGAGAAATATCACAGTATGCTTAAGTAAGTGCATGACTATGGTGCAGACAATGCGGTGTTGTCCAAATACAGTGGACACATACAGTACAGTGCCTTTCATATTATTGGGATTGTTGTAGTTTTGTAATCCACCACAGTGGATTGTAAATCAAATGATCAATATGTGATTGAAGTGAGGACTTTCAACTTTAATTTATCATGTTTTGCAAAGGTTTTGCATTTTTGAGGGATCCAAATGCCTCAAAAATGCTGCAATCTGATCAGACAGCGCTACAAACATTATGGAGGGAATGGAGAAGAAGTAGCTAATTTGTGTGACTAAGCTATCTTTTTACTTGCGTACAAAACCAGTATCTCTGCTTAAACCTAAACTGCATTTTACCAAGACTTGACCCAGGGGCTTTTGAGAATTTTAATGAACTGGTACTTCAAATAACTCAAAAAGAGAGGTGCCGTAGTATAGCATGTTTGAAAAGACTAAAATTAATTTCCTTGTGGCAACATAATTCATGAATAATTATCAAACAGATTTGCTGTGTGTGCCACTGACAAAGCTGCTTTATTGGTTTAATTAGGATTTCCATCACAGTAAAATCTGAAGGACTTATTAATTTAATTACAAATGTTTAGATCATTTTCTTGGATTTATTTAACTACAGCTGCTTACGCTCACTGGTCAATTTGTTAGGTACATCTGTTTACCTGTTTTTACTTATTTTAAATCTTCAACCACGGTGAAAACAACAAGAAAGAATTTCATGCTTTCATACCAACAGAGCATCCTCTAAACACCACAGCCTACCTGGGTATTGTTGCTGACCATTTCCACTCATTAATGACCACAGTGTACCCATCTTACACTGTGGAGCCATGTCACATTGGTTAAGTCATCTCAGGGAGGGTTTTTTAACATGACAGTGAGTTCACTGTACTAAAATGGTCTTTATTATCACCAGATCTCAATCCAGTAGACTACGATTGGGATGCGGAGATTCATATGATGGATGTGCAGCTCACAAATCTGCAGGGACTGTGTGATCCTATCATGTTAATAGGGACCAAAATCTCTGAGGAATGTTTCCAGCAACTTGTTGGATCTATGTTGTGAAGACTCAAGGCAGCTCTGAAAGCCAAAGGGGATCAAACCCTGTACTAGCAAGGTGAAACTAATGATTTGGCTATTTGTTTTTAGATTTTTGTTTAGTTAGCTTAATTATTAAAGAGGTAGCTTGGGGAGGACTAAGTTTAAACTGAAAGAATAATAGAGAGTAAATAGAGATACATATAATTTGCCATCAGAATTAAGTCATAAGTTGTGGAAAAACTACTAAGCTCAGTTGTTCGTTGTGTTCCCGAAATTATGCCATTCCCTCATTTTTGAGATGGAACATGGTGCTGTACTGAGATACAGCTATTTAATAAAATATGAAAGGCCTTTTTAGTCAAAATGTATATTATAAATGATATCCATAATCAGAGTATTAAGGTGTATACACTAGCTCAAGAAATTCACACCTGTTGGCAGCTGTTGTTGACACCTGTTGGTTGGTAGACTCATTCAGTTACGAGTGCTCAATAGGCTATGTCTTACTTAAGACTGCTGACTCAGCTGTGCAATAAATGAGTAGTGATTGAATCTTTAAATGATGATTAGATCCAGCATTTGTTCTTTTCTGCCCCTTAGTAGTGAAATAGAAACTCTGCATCTCCTATTGTAATGTTACTAAAAAGTCCTGGGATCCTATTGCTTAGGTCGCTTCTGCTCCTCATGTTCAGCCAGTAATGTAACTTTTGATCCAAACACCCAACCCCAAATTTGTTGTCTCAAAAATGGGGAAAAAAGATGCTGTCTTACCTGCTAAAAGTTCTGTTCTCAGTTTGAATTATGCATATAAGTCTGGAATCTGAAACGACATTTCAGAGGTGTGTCACGGTCCTGAGTCTGTGGACTCAGTGTTTTTCTGTTTGTATTAGTTATCTTTGTTTTCATGATGTGTTTTGATTCTCTTGGGTTTGATTTCTGTCACTGTATCCCCTAGTTTAGTCCTCGTCTGTTCAGTTTCCTGTTTTACTTTGAAAGTCTGTGTACTATGTCAATGTGTTGAGTTTTGCCTCCCCTTGTCTTGTCATGTCTGATGAGTCCCAGCTGTGCTCTCCTCCTGTTTCACATTCCCTAATCACCTCAGTATGTATTTAAGCCCTGTGTTTTTCCCTGCCAGTTGTTGCGTCCTCCACGTTTGTTGTGTGTGTATCCATGGTCGTCTACCTTCAGCATCTCCTGTCTAGTTAGTTTAAGTTGTTGTTTATGTATCGTCCAAAGGTGACTCTCCAGCAAATAAAGCCGTCGTTTAAGTTAATGTTTTGTCTCCGAGTCCTGCACGTGGGTCCAGCCACCGACAGCCACACAACTCATCGTGACAAGGTGTGCACACTGTGGATGGATGCCTATGTTTATGGATTTATGCAAGTCCATTTCTGGGTTTTGTATATGCTTTCTGCAACTCTATATGAGTATTTCCACTGTGATTGGAGGGGCACTGCAGCATTGTTAAAGCCCATCTTTCTACTTTTTCTTTTCACATTTTCATATAAAGAGCTGACAGCCTATTGAAAATCATTATAGCTGCTTTCAGCACCTTGTGGCACTGTAATGAATACCTCTTTTTGAGGTATGGCAATGGGAAAGCAAACAGTACCTGCTTCTCCTTTATACCTGTCATACAGAAACACAAATAAGCACACACACACACACACACACACACTGACACATGAAAAATAGACTGTTTGGCACCTGAAGACATTCAGATATGTAGTATAATATTTTAAGAAAATATGCAAATATTCTTTTTCTCTGTCCCAAGACTACACAAAGAAAAGTACATATTGCAATTGTGTTTAGTGCGTTTGAGGGTGAGAAGAGCTGGCGGGTGGGAGCGGGGCATCCATTTGCAGTCATGCTGCAGTAATGGAATCAAAGACTGATGAGTGTGCACACAAGGCTATTTACTCTGCCTGGCTCCAAAACAAAAAGCCACGATCCTCACTATCTTTCTTCCAGTGGCCCTTTTACCCTATCGCAGAACATATGTCCTCCTGCTCCCCCTCCACACCCCACCCTGAACTCGGAGTTAATCATTTAGAAATAATTAAATTCAATAAAGCGGAACAGATTAAATAAGAAACAACGACTGGGCGTTAAGGGGCAGGGTGTGTAGCAGCAGCTTCCTCCTCCACTGTACGGAAGAGCAAATGATTTGCCGAAACAGATACAGAGGCAGGCAGACAGAGAGTAATAGAGGGAAAGAGACTACAGATGACTTACAAGAGTTTCAGCAGGAGAAAGAGAGAGACAAATGTGTGGAGCATAACATAAAGGTACGACAGAGGATAAGAAAAAATACGGAAATAAAAGAAGAAGTGTGCAGAGAGCAGAGAAGCTTGAACAATGGTTAAATATTCATAAAGGCTGAGTGGTGATGGGTAGTGACGTAGAGCACTGAGGGAGACAGAGGAGACTGAGGAGAGCAAGTCAAATAATGAGCATAGAGAGAGACACCCTCATGCTTTACGACGCAGCTGGAGGCACACAGGCAGTCTAAGTGCAGACAAGACTCAAATACAAATGTGCAATTAGGGTCAGGCAAGTGCACCTGGACACAAATGCACGCAAACTTCCATTAGACACAAGAGAATATTGTTTGAAAAAACTGCGTATAACTAAAGGCCAACTGGCCTTCGAGATTTTACTTACTGTGAACGAATTAAATACCACCAATATCATCGGTGATTTTTGCGTAACCATTTTCCTGTTAACCTACCTCCACTGGTTCTTACTGAAGATAATAAAAAACATTTAATAATGGTCACACATCTTTGTTCCATTATTAAAAAAAGGGGATTTCAGCAATTAGCAGGGTATTACACTTTTGTGCACTTGTTACTGAAACTGTAGATGGCAGGTGACAGTTCAACTCAAATATGTCCATGAACATGTCAGCCAGTGGAACAATGTGGCTCACTGACATGAATTTTAGATATTACACCCAACAAGGTAGATCTGTAGCACAGAGGGATCATTTATACCAGACTCAGGTTACACAAGAAATAACTGTTAGCACAGTCAATTCAGCTTTGGTCTTACTCTGGATTTCTAGACATGTTAAAAAAATATAGACATTCCCCTGACTCATCCTTTAAGGACAAAGTAATATGTTCTCCAGTAATTGGATTCCCATTGGCTACTGCCTCCTGAGAGCAAGCAGGGCCAATACAGACCTGGCTAAATGTACTGCTTTTCACAGTTTACACTTTACACTGCTTTACCTAATTTTGATTTTTTTTTAAAAAAAAATATATAAAATGATAATACACGACATAAGAACACACACATTAACCAGGTAAAATACATATTTAGGCAGAATTTTGCAAATATTTATTTTTCTTTTTTAGCAGCATAGTGCTTTTTTTCCCAATTATTTTTGGGCCATGTCAAGGCTCCAAAAGCCCAAAGGCGATATAAGGGTGGCGGCTCACTACAGTTTTTCTTTGCTACATGGATAATTTTAGTTCAGCTGGGTGTCTTTCCTTTTGTCATTTCTTTAAGAGTTCAAAATGTGTTAATTAAATAAATAACATGTAATTTTCTCTGTAGCACTTCATGGATTTCATAAGCAACACACTTTAGTTGTTCACACAAAGCATAAAAGTAAAAAACAATATATACAGTGTTATCTTCATTTTTAGATATGCAGCTCCCAGTGTTCTTGTTTTGTGTGGAAACCGGGTCCAAATGGCTCTTTGGGTGTTAAAGGTTGCTGACCCCTGACTTAGACAGAAGTTCCAGGATTCATTTTGGGCGTTTCAACTGTGTTTCTTTTTTTTTTTTAAGTTGGCTCTGGCTTCAGCAAATTCTCTCTTAGCTTTGTACTGAAGAAGAAGCTATTGACCAGGCTGCACTGGATTGGACATAAACACTGTATTAGTGTGATTGGTTGGATAGAGTTGATCCATGCTCGGGGCAGCCTGTCTGCCTGCCTGCTGCTGCTAACCAATCTCAGAGGGAAAATCGGAATTCAATTAGTCTGGCTAGAGGAGCTATCTCTCTCCCCCGTTCTCTTTTTTTATATTTGTTATCCAATCTCTTGGTCTTTCTCCTACTTGCCTTGTGCTATCATCCATACTTTCTTTCTTTCTCTTATTTCTTCATCCCCTTTCTACTCTTCTCGCTATCTCAGTGAGAATTTCCTTACAACTGCTGCTGCTAAACTGACTCAGAGGGGAGAACGGTTTTCAATTAGTTCAGCCTTAGGAGCTCTCTCATTTACTATTCATCCTGGCATTCTTGCGCTTCATCCGATGGTCAATCTGATCTCTCTTTTGGCTTTTTTTCATATGTATCTTTTCTGCCCTCCTCCTGCCTACACACAGCTGAAGTATAAATCCTTATTGATGGAAGGGTAGGGGGATGAGGGAGGACACAAAAAGGAAAGCTAGAGGGGAAAAGAGAAGACAATAGCCATAAGAGGCAGTTGACATCCAGGGAGCTATTAAAAAGGGGGAAAGGGGAGATAAAAGAGGCAGGAAAGGGTGAGATGGACCTGTAAAGAGAAATGATGGGATAATAGAGCGAAAAAGTAAGAGGTGTAAATAACTGGTTAGGATGGCAGCGAGAGAAACGAAGACACGGAAATGAGAGCTAGGTAGAGAACACAAATAAAGTGGAGAGATGGAAAACAGGTAATAGATGAGGTCAATGAACTTCAAAGAGATTAATATGTACAATACAAACATTGAAGAAACAGTGGAAAGCTAAGAGAGAACAAGGAGAAAACATGGGATACAGTCATGAAATTCAGCCTTTCATACAACAAGCGTTCTGAAATCCAGTCAACACATCCCTGTACTCCATGGTCATAGAATTACAGCCATTACAAGGCTGTTGACCCACAAAAAACTGCATTATCACAGACTCATATGACACAACAAACTGATCTTGTGAGAGTGCAGATAGGGACTACTTTCAAAGCCTTTCAAATAGCAGGGAATTCGAGTTACACAGTTTTCATACATTTCTTTTTCAATGTGTTATCCACCATCCCCGCACACCCACCTGTGGACATTTTATTGCTTTGAGTCAGTATTGGGAAATGGTAGAGAGTTGCCTGGAAAGCACTTCAGGTTTTATTAATATTACTATAGTGTGATATACACACTGTGCTCCAGCACCTGCCAGCGGCTCGTAATACGCTCATCCACAAATCCCAGGAGTATCACGGGTGGACCGCTTCCCTTTGACGAGCATCTACTCTGAGTACTTTGAGGGACTTCAAAGTTGTAGTAAGTATAAAGTTTTCTATTACAGTCTAAGAGCGGGAAGTGCTTCACCACAAGCCAGCAGCGTAGCATGCCAGGAATTCCAAAAGAAGGTAGCCTAGGGATTTAAAGTTGAAAAGCACTAATTTAGCTGAAACGGTTAATATTCCTAATAATTTTTCTTAATAATCCTAAAATTCAAGTAAAAAAAGAAAAAAAAGGACAATGGTATTCACATCACATTTGTTTTAAAGGCCTCAATTTTTGAAGAACAAGCAAATATATACTGTCTTTAGAGAGTGGGTGTACATTTTCAGTGCTCATGATACCAGCTTCATATTAAGTTCATGAATTTAAACTGTCCTAATTTTGAATGCACACTTTTCCCCAACTGCACACACAGGAAAACTATGCACACGATTCTGAAAATATAAAGCTCATGTATTGATAACTTGACCAGAAAAGGTGGTGGCTCTGCACTGATTGTTTGTTTCGCATTGTACTGTATTGGTGAGTTTTGCTAATACTATGTAAGACAGGCAACATTTTTGTTACATATATACTTATTACTATAGATGCTATGTCAATGTTAACCCTACACTTCACCAAAAATAAGAAAACAGTAACTCATTTCCACTTGTATCGTATTGTACTGTATGCATTTGAATACGTAGCACGTAACCGCTTATAGTCAAAACATGAACACTTCTAGTGTTAGTGTTTTGAATGAATCACATTAGTGTTTATCCGATGGCATATTATGACTCTTGGTATTGTTTTGGCAGAAGGAATCGGTTTTGAGAAGAGGGAACGTGGTTTTTAGTGTCATGTTTTATTTTGCATGAGATCTGTGAAGTTTGGACAAAGCAGTTAACTCTTTTCAGTTTGTTTTCAGTTTTGAGAAATTGAGCCACAGTTTCTGGAAATGTGTTTACACATTTGGTAGAACTGTAAGATATCCTAACTGTGAATTATTATTATTATTTTTATATCTCAGATGTGTTCTTTAAATTCTTGCTTTTAAACATGCCTTGACTTGCGGTCACACTAGTTTTGAGTTATAGCTTCATAAAACAGGCTAATGCAGGCTTTTTCATTCGTTATGAAGCAACTTTCAGGTCGTGAGATTTGATCTTTGTTACAACTTGTTGTCAGATTTGCTGTTGTCTAAACAACAGCAGTCTTGCAACTACTTGGACATGTGTTTGTTGGAATGTAAAACCACACAATTTTGCTAATTTATGAGGTTGCTTTTAAGATATTCATGGAAAAGACTTTGAAAAAACTGCTGATCCCACGAAGAGACAGCGGGGCATAAATACTTTTGCTCAGCATGCTGTATGGGAAAGATAAGATGGCATAGAGGAGTGGTGGAAAACTGCGGAGTTAAAAGGGTTTTCAAGACCAATCACTCTCAGCATCCTTTTCTTTTTTGAGGGGAACTGCCCTGGAGCAAGCAAATTTAATTTGCAGTATTTATTTGTATGTATAGCTTCTTGAATAAAGGCTAAAGACAGAAAGCGAAGAGGTAAGGAAACACTGTGCTGGCTACGTGTATTTCTGTTTATGTGGGAGGAAGCTTTTTGGATCCCCAAAGAAGAAAATTCAGTTTCTTATCTGTCCCTGTGTTTCAAGGGGGATAAAAGCAATCTTCAAATGGCATCTGTAGTCGAGGAGCACTTGAACCTAATCAGCACCCGTCAGACCCAAATGGACCACAGAAGCGGTTTTGTGGTAAAAGAAGCTTAATGCCAATCACACCACCGATGCTCACATTCACACACATCAATCAGCTGTTCTCATATGGTCTAAGGTAATGGAGGCACTAAAATCGGACACCAGTTGTTCCTCTGGAGGAATAACAAACACTCTGACATTGAAAAGCACAGCTTTGCCACAGCAACACATGCAAGAACCCTGTAGTTAAGGGGCTAATCACAGCGACAACAGCCATGACCCTATAGAGGCTGTTCATTTGTTTCAGAGCCAAGAAAAATGCTTTTCTCCTCTTTGTCCTACCATGCTGACACTCCTACAGTATACAAAGGCTTTGCATCCTGCTAAAGCATCCCCCACCTTCTCCTCCATCCACCAGGTGTTTTTCAACCTTCCATTCCTCTGAATTTTAGAGGACATGTTGGACTAGTAACAACTCACATTCAGACCACGTGGAGAGGTAGCATTAAATGTCACTGCAGCACAAATCATTGTAAGTTGGTGATAACAGACATTTGTTGGACCCATTAAAATCGACATTGGTCTCAGAATCGTATTATCACAAGTTAACATATAATTTTTTAAGATGAGAACATAAAACATTTATGCAACAAGGGTCTAAAAGAGTATGTGAAACAATCTTAATTCTATTTAAGTGGATTTACTGAACACACTGAAGGTGGGTACAATTTTAACAAAATTTTCTTTTATCTTTCAAAATTACGCATTTACTCATTCGGGGAATTTAAATCCCTTGTGCACAACAAAATAGTCAAAGTGAGTCATTTATTTGTTATTATATTTATGCGCATACAGAGTACAAAACATTAAAGAATTCAATTTCAGAGCAAAACCACAATACAAATATAATTTTACTCACGATCACTAACCTGGAAAGTTCATTATGTGGCTCACATTTTCCTTCTTGTCCCCTAAGGCTTTCATGTACAAGTAGTATAAAAGCTGTTTGTTTCTAGTAAGAGATAAGTAATACCAAGCAGCAGGTCGCCTAGATTGATGATTCCTTAAAAGGCTGCTGACACAAACTTTCAGTCATTTTATTTGAGTACTTGCATGAGTTACCTGTTGAGGAACAACCTCCAGATGGATGTGCCACTTATTGTTGTGCAACTGTGATAATTCTACCACACCGAATGTTGCAGAGTTTAGTGCAACATGGTATAAACTTCTTGATTGTATGCTCAAAAAAGCTTTTATTGTTGGACACATAAATTGGTATTTACTAAAATGTGACTTTTGTTTTCTCATAACTTAAAAATATAGAGACAAATCCAAGTAAACATGATTAAGATCTTATAAAAACAAGTTATTTCTAGTCTATGAGGATTTGACAGAAATACACTGAAATTCAAAATGATATCATATTTTTTTCTCTATCCCAGTTTTTAAAAATTTGCTGAAGCCTTCCACCCTCTCTCAAACCTCTAAACAATCCAAGTTTCAGACTGTAAACTATTTAAAAAACATCCAACTCCTCTGGCAAAACCAAATAATCATATCAACACAGTTTTATCTGTGCTCAAAACCAGTGTTCTCAAATGAAATCCAAACATTAAAAGATGATTACACCACTGAGCATTCACAGTCTATAATGAATGAAACTAAGGTCTAACTAGATGAAATTGTGTAAAAGTTTTCCAAAAGTGTTACTGAATAAATTAACTTAAGACATTGGCTCAGAGAATAGGAGCAAGCAATTCAAAACTGCTCCTTTTTTACTGCTCTTTGAAAATAAGGTTTTAGTTACATTATTTTCATACAGTTTTCTCATAAGAAAAATAAACTAAAACCAAATTAAACAATATTGATTCAAGCCTTACAAACTATATTATACATTTGTGTAATGAGTTCTAGTTCCACTGGGGCATTTTGGAGAATTGTAGGGATCTTCTCTTCTTCTGCCACAACGCCATGCTTTTTTCAATAGCTGCAGAATGTGGGTTAGCATTGTCTTGCTGAAACATATGAGGCCTTTCCTGAAAAAGACACAGGAATGGGAGTATATGTTGCTGTAAAACCTGTTTATATCTTTTAGAATGTCTGGTGCCTTTGCCATAGGCACCAGTGCACCAATGCAGGTTTTTGAACTGAGTGCTGATAGCAAGCTGGATGGTCCCTCTCCTTTTTAGTCCAGAGGATGTGGTTTTCCAAAAATAACTTCAACATTTGAGTCACCTGACCACAGAACAGTTCTTAAAATTTGCCTCAGTCAATTTTAAATCATCTTTGGAAGAGAGAAGATGGTGGTGTTTCTGGATCATGGTCACACTTGGCTGTTTCTTTGCATGATTGAGCTTTAACCTGCATTTGTGGATTGCACGGTGAACTGTGTCCACAGACATTGATTTCTGGAGATGTTCCTGAGCAAGTGCGATATTTTCATGCCTATTTTCAATGCATTGTTCACAGGCATGAAGCATTGATGTTTGCATTATCTCTTCTACACAGAGATTTCTCAAGAATGATTTGATGATATTGTGTGGGTTTTTTTTTTTAAAATAATGTCATATACAAAGTCAAAGTCATTCAGGAGCAATATTCTGAAATGGCTCCACAATTTGTGGATGTGTTTTTTTTTGCGGATTGGTGAGCCTCCTCGCATCTTTACTTCTGAGAAACTCTGCCTCTGTAATGCTTCTATTCATACCCATTTATCTTACTGTCCTGCTGCTAATGAACCTAATTAGATCAAATTACATTAAAAATGTTCCTCCAACTGTTTATTTCTAGTACCACATATTTTTGTACTCTTTGTTATCCCCATACTAACTTTTTTCTAAATGTGCTGCTAACATCAAATAGAAAATTAGCTTGTTTTTTTTAATGAAATGCTAAAATAACTAGCATTAGCATTATTGTCTAATATCAGTAGGTTTAAACTTGGGTTTAATCTTTTGCTGTGCTGAGAGTAAATGGTTTTCCATCTTTTTGTGTCTGCCCTGGGATAGATTGGTGACCTGTGTACTATGCATCACCTCTTGCCCTATTTCAGAATCAGAATCAGAATACTTTATTGATCCCTGGGGGAAATTATTTTTTTTGTTACAGTGCTCCATTTTAAACCAACATTAAGACAAGACAGACAATACGCTAACTAAGAATAGTACAATATATACATATATATACATACATACATACATAAGTCACTTATAAATAAATATTTGGAAAAGAAACATGTGTAGTTGTAGCAGCAAACAGTGTGTTAAGTGGATGCGTTGTACTTAAGTGGATGCGTTGTACATTTATTTGAGGACAATTTGAAAAAAGTCTTCAATTCATTGCAAAAATGTATAATATGTAATATAGAATGATCAGCTAAAAGGGGGGATATTAAATGTAGAACAGATCAAAGTTTGCTCACAGGTGGCTCAGCACAGCTATAGCTGTATATCCAAGTTTCACTGAAGGAGTCAGTGAGGAAACACAGTTAATTAACCTGTGAAAAGTTCATGTACTTGTTGAAGCAGTCGTGACTTTTAATGACTGGGTAATAAAACGAAGGCCATGTTTTTAGAAAATGGCAGGGAAAATCTTTGAAAGGAAAACAGTTTGATTCTTATGAATAGTAATGCGATTACTGTTAGACTGCATTTGGCTATGAAAAGATCCATCATTGTTATCGGGTAGGATGGGCTCCATGCCACTGTCTGTCTGTCTGTCTGTGTGTGTCTGTATGTGTGTGATACAATGACAAACTCCACCTGAACCCACTTAAATCCTGCTTGGCTGGACATTGAGTGGTCTGAACAATTTGGAGAGGGTATCCCATGGAAAGCAGGAAAAGAGCACTGCCATGGCCACATGACGCTTTGTTACACTGTCAGTCTCCAATGTTACACATCTCAAAAATCCTATAAGCACAAAACTGCTCTAGTTGGAGCTTATTTATGCTTTAAGGATCTGGGCACACAAGGTGGCACTTAAGCCAAAAAAACATTTAGATAGTGTCAGTGGGTGGTACTTTCCCGCTGTGTAACCATAGCAACATTCCATGTAGTGAGGCTGTGGCCTACATGCTTTCTTGCTGTAAAAGTTCCATTTCTTTAAAGTCTCACTCCTTTTTAAAGCATGCACATCTGTCATCTGTCAGTATGTGCGAGATAGATGTGAAATATGCTGTGAGGTTTTTTTTGTGCTTGTGCACAATAATTCTCAAGTAGCTGGCTGTAACTATCACATTGAATTGCTATTCTAATATATGCAAATGATGTGCTAATATATTTAAACTTAAGTGGACGTGACAGCATAGCATACAGTAAATGACTGTTTTGTAATAGATTTAATTATCAGTGTAGTTTGGTGTAAAGACCTCGAGTGTTTTAATCATCACAAGGTTGTTGAAAAAAAAAAAAAGCCTAAAAATGAAACACCAAATGAGACAGTGAGAAAATCTAACAGCTTCAGCACAAAATCCATGAGAAAAGGCTGTGAGCTTAAAATGGTGAGCGACCGCTTTGAGCCAAATGTAGAGTGAACACTGGCAATGACTTTACAAGATGAGAAGCACTCAGGAAAAACCTGGGATGTGATGATGATGATGTGGGTCTCGAATTGCTGCTGATTTTCTCTCTGGTTGGCTCTTCCTATTTTTGTGAGAGAGGAGCTTTGTTATTATTCTTATTATTCAATTGTGCTTTAATTTAGTGGCTTTTAGACATAATTATATGTTGTTTTTAATTTGAGAAATTGAGATTTCAGTTTTACAAAATGAATAATATAGTTTAAATATAAACCTAAGTTTGTGTTGTTTTTTTTATATTTACTTGGTCATGTTTTACCTTTATTTTAATAGTGACAGTAGAGAGGAAGGCTGTGAATCGCAGGCGAGAACAGAATGAATGAAATACATGAAATGGTGTGTGGCTAGGATTTGAACTAAGGATTCCTTCCTGCAAGATTTGTTGTTCCTAACTGCAGAAGGAAGACCTCTAGCAAATGCTACACGGCTTTGCTTCAGCCTGCTTTGTAGGTAGTAACTACCTTTCTCATCTGGGCAAAGTGGTAAGATGCAGAAAGACATTGTAAAGTTCCAGCAACATGACTTTACTCCCTTTTAGAGGCAGTGAACACAGTGTACAATCTGGCTGCTAACAGTTCTGCTCATACCTGGGCACTTAGACACATTTTAAGTGCTGTAGCTACCTGTCAGCATGAGCTCTCACAGATGAGATCATGTACTATAAACATTACTCTCACTCTCACACACACATAGAGCATAGGGGAACCTATGTCACAAATACATTATCCATTAGGCCACCTACCTAAAGAAAAATGCTCTACCTCTAATGCAGGTATCTATTGCTCATGGTATGTGTGCCTATAGAGCCCACTGTTATTAGGGACATAAACACGAAAGCAGACATTAGCACAAACGCATGCACACGCAAAACATAGCAACACAAGGAAAACAGGAGTCAAATTGTTTATCACAAAACTAAAACCCCTTGGAGATTAAAGTAAGGTGACTAATTAATTATCAATTTCACAATATTTTTAAGATAATGAGTTTTGCTTGACGATTGATGAAAACAAAAGCCGACTATATGGTAAGCCTGCTAGCCAATGAGCTGCCCACAGGACATCAACTGAGCTGTGAGCAGCCGAGACTTTCCAAAGCACTGAACAAAGCGTAATCCCTTACCGCACAAACTCAGCATTGAATGGTAGCCTATAGAAACAGCTTGTCACTGAGCAGAATACAAGCAGATTGTGTATTGGAAAAGTGCTGCATGTTATTTCTTTTTCAGTTTACCAAAATAATATAAGTTAAAATGATTCTTCCACAAGAAAAGTATACCACGAAACAACATTTTTGTAAACAATTGCCAAAATACGACTGCCATTGTTAGAAAGCAGAAGGAAATGAAATATAGATTGACGTAAACTTGAAAGCAGGAGACTGTGACACATTGAGGTTTTGGTATCTATGCTTTGAATATTTGTTTGCCTACATATGTTAATGTGACATTATGTGCCAACATGTGCATTTAGGCAATACAGAAATGAGAGGCGCACAGGAAGTGAGCATCTCTTTCTGTTTGGTCCTTTGAGACATTAGCGTCTGTGTCACTGAGTAATTATCAAATGATTAGCCCACAGAAATTCACCAGAGACTGGAAACAGATCCTCAAAGCAGGATTACGGTGGCTTCTACATATTTGATCTGTTGTCTTTTCATTTCTCCCTTTTCTTTCCTACATTACTGAACAACTTAACATTAAACCTCTCAAAACCCATAAGCAACCATGCAAAAAGGAAGAAAACACAACCCTCTGTTACACAAACAGCTGGATACACAAATGCAGTTTACAGTGACAAGGAGTACAGGAGTGACACACAGTGTGTCAGCTTGAATCCAGAAGCATTTTTGTTCCTTTCTCTTTCATCACGTTTTCCCTGTGCAGTGTTCGTCTCAACCATTTAACGGTTGCACAGTCTCATCCAAACTGACTGGCTATGAGCAGCACCCTTGGAGTTTGTACCAATGTTTTTCTGAATGGCTTAAAACAGGAACTACACTTTTTTGAAAACATATTTGCAATGTCCCAAGATTTCAAATTTAAAACAAAGGTTTTCACCTAGTTAGACTAAATTGATCTGAAATCTGTCTTTTTCAGCACAGTGATTGCAGTTCATCATCCCAACCACAGGGGGAAGATGTCAAACACAGCACAGATGTTATTTATTGGGTTTTTTTAACGATATAATTTAACAAATATGTCCCAGGTCTGAGTTCACAGCCATCAAGGGTGAGTTGAAGGTTGATACGAGTGATGGATGGGAACAATCTCAGAGCCAGAGTAACGGGACTATGAAGAACAATAGCTCTTATCAACAGTGAAAAGCATGAAGGGATTGCTAACTAAATATAAACAGTACTACATTTGTGGCTTTTCCTATCAGTGAGAGCATGAAGCCAGTTCTGTTGTTATTATTTATCTTAAATATTGACTTTTATTGTAATTTTTTATCTCTAACTGGCATTTTCCAGAATTGAAAATGTGTATTTAACCACCATATTTAATAACTCTGACACATGGCTGTTTAGCAACCATGAGGAAGGCCATGTATGAAGTGTTTTTTTTTTTTTTTCATTTGTAAACTTGAAACTGAGTACTGGAAAAGAGAGAGAACACAGCTCTTTTCACAGCAGTCACCTTAAACACAGAGGCCTGCTTGAATCTATCCTCTTAACCATGGGCTCTGCAAGACAGATTGAACTGAATCTTTAAATTGCATTGACATGAAAGACTTCTGAATGTGAAAAAGGTTTATTCACCAAAGACAGACGATTTCACTAGAAATACCAGATCAAGTTAGCATTTTCATTGGACCTGAAACTCAGAAAGAACAGTTGAGCTCGACTACAAGGCCTCCAAGCTTGTTTTTTTCCCCCTATTTTGTTGTGACTGTCAAAATATTACTGTGACTAGGTAAATGTTGCCAATGTTCTATTTGGAGAAATTATCCTGAGAAGTGTTTGGCATGCTTTGGTTGCATTAGTGCAGATTAACTGTTTTGTTAAACCGTTCGTTTACCGTCTGTGTGACAAGGTTTGAACAAACTAACTGTATTTAGAAATCTGAGAAACAAAATGTATAAAACCAATCTGCCCAAAGTCACCTTATTTATTATATGCTATTATTATTTGAGTACTGTTACTGAAAAAGCATTGAAAAGATCAGGCTTTTATTTATAATTGGAGCACAATGTAGTGTTGCTACTTGAGTATATCTTTCCACTTCTGGCATATGATAAACTACTGTAAGCTACTATACCAAACAAATGGTGGTCATAATGTGATATAGCCAAGTGCACTTCATTTACAAAGCTAGATTAGCCACAGGGTGAGAGATATTTTCAATTTCAAGCCTAAAATTGGCTTAATTAAGGCCTCATTATGGGTGGAGAATATATTGGAAGGCAGTGACTACTTACACAAAAAGGTCAAAAACCAAAAAAAGAAAGAAAAAAAATTCCTTTCTGTAGAATTTATTTAACACCTTTTTCTCAGAACTGGCTTTATAAAGTGCATGAAAGGAACTTGTGGATTTTTTGACACTGCAGAGCAAAAACCAAATCACCCTATTAATAATTTTGTCTATGCTCAAACCCAAACAATGGTTTCAGATCATACACATAGTTTTTCTAACTTTTTCTAGCATAAAGTGACATCCTCTGAACAAGATTTTCAGTTTATTTAACAAATCTATTGAATTTGTCACTTAAGGCAAAACCTTGTGCAGCAGTTAGTTAGTCATTTCCACAGCGAGTCTTTTGTTCTGTCTTCCTCCCCTCTTCCCAACCGGTCGCGGCAGATGGCCACCCCGTCCTGAGCCTGCTGGAGGCTTCTTCCTGTTAAAAGGAAGTGTTTCCTTCTCACTGTCACCAAAGTGCTTGCTCAAAGGGGGTCATTTGTTTGTTGGGGTTTTCTCTGTTTTCTTTGTATTACTGTAGGGTTTTTATCTAACAACATAAAGCATCTTGAGGAAACAGTGATTGTGATTTGGCGCTATATAAATATAACTGAATTGAATTCAATTGAAAGTTGGGCCCAGTCACACAGGTCTAGAGACCAATCAGCCACTCCCTGGCAACAGGGGGAAAAAGAGTATTCACCAACCCCAGTAACCAAAGCAATCGGAGGGACGTTTTCAGTGCCGCACCCATTTTATAACTGATTTCACATAGTGGCAGCCAGCAACTAAATGGAAGATATGGACATACTAGAAACACAAGAATGAATATCAGTAGGAACCATTACTTCCATTATCACATGTAGATCCAAGAACGTACTTAGAATTTTTTGGGGGGGGGGGGGGGGGGAAGTAAATGAGATCCACAAATTGTGTCTAAATAAAGCTCAGTGTTGTGCCAAAAGAGAGAGAGAATAATTTGGTTCAAAGATAGTGATTCAGAATTTTAGTGATTTAGAAAAATTGTTATCCTTTGCCAAATCTATTGCTTCGTAGGAGAAAGGTAACATTCAAGAGGACAGTTTGATAACAGCACCGTGTACTAATATCATGCTGTAAAGAAAAATGACATGGAAGATTATTAGTCATTAAACTTCTAAAAGCTGAAGTACAAAATGAAAATGACTAGCAATATGATACTTTTGTAATAAGAGTGAAATAGGACAGTCATTTGAATTTTGTTTTACGTTGCCATTGTCATCATTTGATTACCCAACCCTCACTAATAAGCCAGTTTTGTGTCAGTTATATTCACCAGCTGTATGAACCTCTTTCCCTGTGTATAGCCCACACTAACACATTCCTCACTGCCTTTATTTTCTTTCACCATGAGCTTTCTATACTCCATGCATATCACTTTAAGCAACCTACACACATTATGGCACACACATGCACACGCCAACTGTGGTAGATACAGACGCACGCACGCTGGGCACGGCTCATAAGGAACATCCATCAGCACTGAATATACACTTGTGAATCTAACGCTCAATAAAGCAAATATAAACCTCCAGTTCGTGTTATCTGTCTTCAGCAGGAGCCAAAGCTGTGACAGAAAGCAAAGAGAAGAGAAGAGAAGAGAACAGAACAGAACAGAACAGAACAGAACAGAACAGAACAGAACAGAAGAGAAGAGAAGAGAAGAGAAGAGAAAACGAGGACCAAGCCAAACAGATAGATCACTGCATCAGCTTCCCTACAGTAAGTGTATGTGAAATAAGGCATTATTGGAATACCAGACACATATACAATAAAATCTCCACTGTCATAACTGCAGCCACATTTACAACAGACACCTGCATTCCCCTCTCTTACATTCCAGTGGAGGGAAGTCCATTAAGCAGAGACCGAGTCTTGAAAGAGAAACCGAATCTGGTATTTCTAATGCTTCTTTTGCCTTTCTCTTATGTTTTCTTCATAGCTCTCATAATCTCAATTTACATGACATCACTAAGCTCTTTCTCTGTGACTACATGTTTCACTTGCAGGAGTGCAACTGAGACATTATACAAAATACATCCAAGACTATGTTTGCTTAAGAGCATTTCAGCATGTTACACACAATATTTTATTGCAAATATGGGGTTGTAGCTTATAGTATATGTGAATGTCCAAGACATGAACTCATCACTGCTAATAGGATACATCTGTGCAATGACAAATTAATGAGATTCATGTCAAGGCATTAATAAAGTGGAGTTACTGGTCACTTTTGAGATCAGCCTTTAGGGTGTACTGTCACCATACAGGAGCTAATTTCACACATACTGTTGGTTTTCAATATAGATGGCTTCAAACTGTCCACTCACAGTACATTTAATAAATGAAAAAAAAAACTATAATAAATATTTTAATGTGGAGCAACAACAACAGAAAATTGATTTGGATTTTTACAGTCAGAACATGCCCAGTGTATGAAGACAGACTTTTTTGTGGTTTACCGTATCTTGTAACATTCTCTGGCTACTTTATTAAAAAGATCTGGTCAATTCATTAACGTAAATATCTTATGAGCCAACTGCATGGCAGCAACTCGATCCCTTTATGCATGTAGACATGGTTAAGATGACCTGGTGCAAATTAAAAAACTAGACCTATTAACAGGAAAATATCAGGATTTCTTTTCTAAATATAGGGTTTACGAATGCAAGACCAAATCCACTATTATTTGAGACACAAAGCGGATAATAGGCATAAAATTGTAGAAGACGTTTCTGCTATAATCTTTTTTCTGTAGGTGTTCTTGCAGTCCAACTTTGTATTTCTGGATCGGAATTCAAAGCTACTCTAGGGAAGTTGTAGAAATAAAAACATGAAAAGTGCCCCATTCATAGATGCTTTGTTGAGTTTTATATTCAGTATTTCTCAGAAAAAGGTGCCAACAAGACACTTCTTCACTCATAAAAATATGCAGAATCATTTGTATTTTTTGTTTGTTTTTATCCGAACCGTAATCTTTTTTGTTGGGATTTCAAGACTTTTCTGTTTATTACTGCTATCACCTAATTGCTTAAAGGATTTCTACTAGCGGTAGAATGTAAATTGCACATTTGTATTTTTATACATATGTTCATCTATCAGCGTGTGCAATAGAAAAATACAAGACACCTACTGAAAACGACTGCAGTTTGCAAGCTGTCAGAAACTCCACAGGGTAGCTTTAGGACATAAAGTTGTGATGGGACTGCAATGTTTCAAAGGCACTGACAAACAACTTACAGTATTTTATCATACGGGGATGACTTGGTAGTATAATCCTGTGCAAAGAAGCATTATCTAATAAGTCTAACTTTAGGAGTTAAAAATGTCTCTGAGAGTCTTACAGGTTGCACTAGGGAAGCGGTCCCCAACCCCCGGGCCTCGGACCGGTACCGGTCCGTGAGTCGTTTGGTACCAGGCCGCGAGAGTTGAGGCTCGGGTGTGAAATGTATGGTTTCCAGGGTTTTTATCGGTTTTCAGCGTTATTTTTGTTATTGTTTTTATCGTTAACTCGGTTTTCCTGGGTCTTTTCACGTGTGTTATGAATAAATCTTTTTTTTTCAGGACCGGTACTAGTTTTATTTTGTTGTATTTATCCGCGACACCGTGAAAATATTGTCGGGCATAAACTGGTCCGTGGCGCAAAAAAGGTTGGGGACCGCTGCACTAGGGTAAAGTTTCTGCACTCAACTGCCAATACACATTGTTCCTTCCTTGAAAATACAGATGGTTCTCGTCTTTGTCAGTGCAATGAATCCCCCTAGTTGGTTGGGGCATCCTCCTAGCAAAGCACATCACTCACAGGTGAAGTAGCTGGCAGCACCATGTGTCATAGTGGTAGCACATGTCACACACCCCTCAGGCTGACAGTAGGGTTTGTAGTATTGCCATTTCCAATTGGCAGGAAAACTGAGAAAAAATCCCCTAAATGAATGGTCTATATGCAATGCAGATCATGCAAAAAGGAGTTCAAATGAGATATTGCTCTAATACCTTGTGTACAGTGTTTCTGCAAGCAACAAATGCATACAGTGTCTGACACACACAGAGATGTGTAGATTCGCCTGAGCCAGCCCAGCGTGAGACACTTTTCATGTGAATGATTTTCTCCTTCTCTGGGTGGTGTTTTTGGATCTTAGGGATTAGCTATGTTAGTTGGTTAGCAGACACTCTGTTATCCCTGCTCCCTCATGAGAAAGGCCAAGCTTCAGTGACATCCGCCAATAAGACCTCCACTGGCCCCTGTTGCAGTCGACACAAACCACTGCCTTCCCTCTGGCCAAAAGCTTGACCAGTGCTGATTTCCTTCCTCACTCTGCAGTCATTTATGACTCTGCCTCGTGTTATCATAGCCCCAGGTGAAGCCATGCTTCCCTGGAACGAAAGTGGGAGGGAGAGGCTGATAAGGGAGTGACGGAGGGAGAAAGATAAAAAAAGAAGAGAAAGAAATGAGAGTGAGCTTTGAATGTAAAGATTTTAAAATCTCATCAGAGATCCTAGATGGAATTCCACCTATCCATTTTCTTCCACTTAATGAATTCAGAGTCATGGGTGAGGTAAGCCTATCCCAGCTACTAAGAAGGTGTTGTTTTTTTCTTCTTCTCTGTCATTCATTGTAGTATGGTGTAGCTGCAGCATCAATAAAAAAAATAAATGACTTGCAATTTTTTGTTCAGATGTAAACAAAACTACATGCTTTACTATGTAAATAAAATATATTCAGGAAATGCAATAGTCATGTTGCCATGGAACCAGTTTGAGAAATTGGGTATTTCTGTACAGTATGTATGTATGTACTGTAAGTATTCTGCTTTCTGAGAGATAAAGAGTGTGTCACACTTTGAGCATTGCTGCAGATATAACTATTTTTTTCTGTTTCTCAATCAGTTACTATGATGACTTCTATATAGTCGAGGGGTGTGTTTGTAATTGATTGAGCTGCGACATCCGTGTTGCAAGATCCATTTTGCTTTCATTCCTAAATCCTACCATGTAGTCCATAAAAAAAAGACATCAGGAGACAGTTCACAAACGCACGGCCAAAAGAAGAATTTCACTCCAAGTATTTTACAAATAAACCTCGTGCTCTTTGCACAGATATGCACACTAAGGTAGCTGACATTTGTCTGGGAATGTTTGAACAATTTTAGACTTTTTACCCATCCAGCATTTCAAATGTTAGATTAACTGGTATGTGTGTGAACATCTATAAAGAAATGAGATCAGACTAATACAAGAAAAGATCTCGGAGGATGACTTGTGTTTGATGGATTCTTAAAGAAAAGAGAAAAGAGTTATCGGTTCCTGTTATATCCCACTAAATTCTCAATCTTGACTTTAACCTTTTACACAATATTAGTCAAATCCAATAACTTTTAATGGCCCTCACCTTCCTGGGAGATAATGTTGATTAAAAACAACAACAAAAGACACAGGAAATTACTATACAGTGTGAGCCACAATCAATCTTGTATCTATTCACAGCAGAAGAAACATTATTGAACAAGAAACATTATGTTTATATACTTAAAATATACAGGAAATAGGCTGTTGGTTTTATGTTAAGTGAAAGCCTTTCGTGACTGAGGTCTTGTTTGACCTGAGTTGATTTACGGGCTGTCAAATGTCAAGAAACTCAGGCCATTATTTGCTGGATTAGGATCACTACCCTGATTGAAATGTAACATCAAAGGATAATCCTGCAGAGTGTGCAAAGGCAAAAATATTCCGCAGGGATATACAACAGACTGAGAAATTTATATTTATAGATGCTGTCAGTGAAATATATCTCAAAGTGAGACATCTTCAAGCTGAAAATCTTTCTAAATGTAAATTTTGACATGACACCCGATTTGATGTATTACATTGAACTTTCCTGTGCAATTTTGGCAGGAAATGTGTGTTCCACAGCTCACTTTTGAAAGCATGGCCACATGTTCCCACATGGAGGGCTTTTATTTAGACACACACATTTCATGCTGTGCAAAAGCTTCTGAATTTCTGCGGTGAGCGACAATAACATAAAGTGTTATCTTCTAGTTGGCTGTATATGTAGGAAATGACATTTCTTGCTATTGATTTGGTTTTTAATGTTTTTGTGTCATTGCTATTAAACATACATAATTTTAATGAAAATGTGTTGGGGTTTTTCATAATTGGGATGACCAAAAAAGATGTGACCATATTCCACAAAACATTCCCCACCCAAACCACCATTGCCATCAGCATTCATAACCTCTGTATCATATCAGCCAAGGGCTTCTGTTTCGATTAAACTTTGCTCACTGCAGGACGACATTTACGTGAGAGGACAGCTGATATTTTCACACTGTAATTAGAGGCATAGGTCAATGAAAGACAGAGGCAGCTGCTTCACACCCAGCTCTTACTACCCGGCAAATCAGTGCTGACCCAGCCAGCAGAACCGTAGAACATCTTGACCCAGGGCTGCATACATTCACTGGAAGATGCAAAATAAAATTATACGATTATACGTTTTGAAAATGTAAGTCTCGAAATGTTAAGAATAGGAGTTACCTCCTCTTTTTTTTGCAAAAAGGGCACCACTATTGTTTATGCTGGTTCAGTGCATCTTTTACAGTTTTTCTTAAATGCTAAAACACAAAAGCCAATCCTCTAAACAACATGACCAGTTGTCTAAACACATTTACTAAATCTAGCCATCATTTACCAATATATTAAAAAACATGTCACATGAAGACACAATTCACAGAACACAATCCTCCGTTGTCATAAATCTAAACACATCTTTCCTTGCTAAAACACAAGTTGCAAAAGAACTCTGCTCATATTCTCAAATGAAAGCTTATGTGACCACCATGGTGGCCACCATTATCAGGGCATTCAGACAACACAACAGGTATTGTACTCGGTTGCTTTCTTTGTCACAATATAGTTTTACAAACCTGTGAAAGTAGTCTATTGGTTTCAAATCAGTTGTGACTGTATTGTAACACATGTCAATTGACAACACATGTTTCTTTCTTTAGAGTTGAAAGAATGCCACATAGAGGTGGGAGGGTTGCCATATTTACAGCGGCACAAGAAACCCTCATTGTGGATATGGTTCGTGGGAACAACCTCATCAGACTCCGGGAGATCAGAGACAAAGTCATTGCCGATAATGTCAACTTTGAGAGCACTGACGATGTCAGCTTGGCCACAATAGACCGAGTTCTCTGGCGCCAAAAGATGCGGATGAAACGGGTCTATAGGGTTCCCTTTGAGCGCAACTCTGCGTGACACAAAGACCTACGTTACGAGTATGTGCAAGTAAGTATACATCCATGTTCACAGTACAGTTAGTGGACATACTGTGTTGCTCAGTGGCCTACATTACCTCTGGACAATACTGTGCTACCTGATTGACTGTTGTTCTGAACACCTGTGCACTTTCACATTTTCACAGAGGATATTACAGTTGGACATGATGGCCAGACCTCATGAGTACCTCTTCCTGGATGAGGCTGGCTTCAACCTGCAGAAACGAAGGCAAAGAGGCCGTAACATCATCGGCCAAAGAGCCATCACTAAGGTCCCTGGCCAACGGGGGGGGGGGGTAATATTACCCTTTGTGCGGCCATGGGTTCGGAGGGGCTTGTCCACCGGCATGCTGTCCTTGGGTCTTACAACACCCAACGTCTCCTCACCTTCCTAGAGGAGCTAAAGGACATCCTCCTGGACCGCCAACAACACCATCCTGGGCCCGCACATCACATTTATGTGATAATTTGGGACAATGTCCGCTTCCACAGAACAAACCAAATCAGAGAGTAGTTCACCACCAACAGTGACCACTTTTTAAACGTCTGTGTGCCACCCGACTCCCCTTTCCTGAACCCTATAGAGGAGTTCTTCTCATCGTGGAGATGGAAGGTTTATGACAGACAACCATACACAAGAGAGAACCTCCTAAGGGCAATGGAGCTGGCCTGTGTTAACATCCCAGCAGAGGCCCTCCAAGGATGGATTCGCCATTCCAGGGCGTTTTTTACGCGGTGCCTGGCAAGAGACAATATAGCCTGCGATGTGGATGAGGTGATGTGGCTCGATGCAGCTCAGCGACATGATGCTGCAGAGTGATTGTGGTGTGTGTGTGTGTGGTGTGAATAACGTAAATAAAAAAACTTCACACCCTGTTCATATTTTCAAGAGTACTGTTGTGTGCAATAGATTCTGTTTTTGCATTGAGTTGGTGTTACAGTAGTGTACGTACATGCAGGATTTTCTATAGATTTGTACTCTTTATATGAAACTCACAAATCTAAATGCCTAATCCTCTGCAGAGATCTACGATGATCCGTTACTGTATAGTTTCTAAAAATATGCATTGGCAGTTATGAAACAAACCTCACAAATTGAGCATTGTGTTTTCAATTGTTTTGCTGTAGTGTGTAATGATGTGTATAGTGTTCAGTGTTGGGACTAACGCGTTATTAAGTAACTCGTTACAGTAACTACGTTATTATCGTGGTAACGAGCACGGTAACTAGTTATTATGCCAAAATCAGGAATGCGTTAGTCGTTACTGGGATTTAGATAGGCTCGTTATTCGTTACTTCGTGTGGTAGCTATCGCGGAGCTTCCACAGATTCAGTAACATTAGCAAGTGGTGGAGGCCAGCCGGTAGATGAGAGAAAGGGGACGCAGGAGGAGGAGAGACCCGAAGCGGCCGCCCGTCCGAGTGTCAGGTGAACTGAACTTCAGGTAAGAAGTTATGACCTGCAGTCCATCTGGGTCAGATATGAACCAAGTTTAGTTGGAGTTTATTTTCGTTGTGCTGACTTTTTCGTACTGCGTGCTAGCTAGCATGACGGGGTTTCTATACAGCTGGGTGGGTGCTATGATGTTAATGATGTTGAACTTTATTTTGTTCATAGGTTAATTATTAGAGTTGCCAACCGTTCCCTAAAAAACGGAATCATCTCGTATTCAGAGAAATTATTACGCGTTTCGTATTGAGGTGAAAAGGAGCACAGTTTGTCCCGGACTTCAGCTACAATGAAAAAGACACAAAGCTGGATTTATTCTGTGTCTTTGCTGCACAGCTGCCTCTTCTTCTCTTATTCTCTCCCCTCCCTCTCCTGTTGCTACTTTAATCATGAAACTGATCAATGATCAGCTCATCGGCTTTTCCCTCTTGTTTATTTATCGCCCACTTTGCGCCAGAAAGAGGAAACCAGCGGATGTCACGGTAAACAACAGCAGCACATTTGATCAGCTGTTGTTAGAATTTATTTAATATTAATTTCTAGTATCAGCTGATGTTTGCTGGAGCCACAGCTGTAAAGCTGCTGGTCATGATATCGGTTTGTATATCTGGTGAGTGGGAAACATGAAGATGAAACCAGGAGATGTCCTTACTGAATCATCAGAGCTGAACAGTGATGGAGAAACAGATTTACCTTTTAGGTGACATGAATGAGTTGAAGGGAAGTTATGAACTGTTTCTGAGAGACAAATAACACCAGGATCCTTTTTTAGGTAGCTGACAGCTGGTAACTGTGCAGGGGCGGATCTAGCAAAGTGTTGCCAGGGGTCCATGTAGGGCATTAACAGGGAAAGGGGGGCACAAAGAAATACTTTCTTATTCTCATTTCAAATTTCTAGCTTTTAATAAATAATTATCTGAGTCTTACAACAAACGATTGATAGATTGATACATATATACTATCAAGACAGTGTACATCACTGTCACAACAGTGTTTGTTTTCATTCAAAGGCTTTATGATATTTGCTATAATGGCGGGCCGGTCTCTAGTCAAAATGCCCCTGGCTTATTTTTTTGTCCCAGTCCAGCCCTGTATGCAGCTCATCTGCAGTCTGGTGTTACCTACATCTTCCTATTCAGAAGGCAGAATTTCTGAGTTCTGAGTACAATCAAAAGCACCACGACTGCAGTTTTTGTGTTGGATGTAAAAAGCGCACATGACGCTGTGACGTAGGCTAGAATCATGACGGCGGTCAACGACGGTCCAGGCGTGGGATTTCTCTCGTGGAAATATGCACATTATTTTTTCCTTTGGTAGGTGGCACAGTGCACTTGTGGCAAGTAAGCAAGCTAGAAGACTGGCACTCTTGCTGGGTATCCAGTTAGCAACACATTAACAAGAGAAGTCTGAGTAAAACTGTTGAGAGATTTTGACCCAAGTGACATGCGCAGCAAGCTTTGCCAGTCTAGGTTATCAATATTCAGGAATTGTCCTAAACCACAGCGACCCCCTGACTATTGGACTATCGTTTTGGGCTGTTTTTAAATGCATCGACCAGCATCAACAAAGAGCAAAATCAGGAAATTGATACCATAAGAATAACTGTTATGCAACACCGAGTTGCCCTGGACATGATCTTGGCAGAAAAGGGCGGACTGTGTGTTTTGTTTAATACAACTTGTTGTACTTATATTCCAGACAATGTGCAGTCTGACAATATGACAAATGCTCTACAATTACTTAGAAACATTCAACAGGCACAGGTAACCGATTGGGCAAATTCACAAAGTAATTGGTGGGATTGGCTTATGAGCGGCTCATGGAAAATGCTTATGTTTAAGGTTTTGATGTTTAAGGTTTTGATGTTTATTGACGTAATACTTATCATGTTTTGTATCTTTACTACATGCATTATTCCCTGTGTAAAAGGAATGGTATCAAGAATGATATCCCAATCTATTGTTGCATATGTCACTGTGCCAGACGAGGAAGAAGGAGAAGACGATGAGTATGAAACTAATGTGATGAATGATTATGTTTGAATGATACACATTTTATGACGACTAGACTGAAAGCACTCACAATGTAGAGTCTGTGTCTGAAACACATTGATGTATCTTTTAAATTCGCTACCAACAGGAGGGAATGTTGAGAGATTTTGAGTTTTGTGTTATGTTTATTTGTAGCTTCATTTAAAGGAAGAAGAGCTTGTGAATTGAACAATTGCAGGAAAACGGAGTGAGACATTGTGTGCAGAAAAAATGTGCTGTGACACCCAAAAAGCTACCTCCTGTTTCAACAGATAAGCTAACGGTCTCTCCTTTTAGGGAGATGTTATTTGAGTTCTACACATGCCACACCTATTTCTGTGAAAGCTTGTTTGAGTATAAATAAAGAACGTACTGGGAGCCCCGGCGCGATTCCTCTGTGACACACACAGTGCACACGTTGGTGCAGTGTCGGGGCATCATGTAAAGTCTTTGAGTCTGTGTTTCTTTGCCTCCTAATAGTTTTCTCCTCACAAAAACCAAAGTTACTTTCCCTAGTAACTAGTTACTTTGAAAGTAACGAGTAACTTGAAGTAACTGAGTTACTTTTGATGGAAGTAACTAGTAATGTAACTAAGTTACTAATTTGAAGTAACTTACCCAACACTGATAGTGTTTACATTTTTGAAAGCTTCGAGCTGCTCTTTTGGTGTGAAAGTTTGAGTTTTGCAGTGGGAAGGTGTGGTTGTGTTTATGTAGCTGTAGAAAAGGGTGTTGTGTTTAGACATTGGGGAACATGGTGGAAACGTTTGATTTTGAAATATTTTACACATATTTGATTAAATTGCTTGACTGGGAGGTTTTATAGCTTGCAAAATATTGTGACAGCCAAGAAGTAAAACAGCACTTTGCACTTTTGCTAGAATCTCCATATCAGATTGGCCAAAACAAAGAGCCTGTTGATGTTTGTTACTGATTAGTTTGCTAATGTCATTAAAGCCTCTCCACTTCGTTGACTGCTTTTATTGATCTTGAAGTCAAAGTATCACATTACTAGAAAAGAAATGCAAAAAAGGTTTATTTGTTGGAAGCCAATCAGGGCTATCTTTTCAAGAATTACAGTGCTGTTTTTTCTTTCATTAACCTTAATTCTAAACCTTTATTTGTATATTATTGTTAAGGTCTGCCACTTACTTAAGAAATAGCAACTTTTTATTTAAACTGCCTAATTACTTTGCAATTTGATTCAGCAGATACAGTTCACCGCTATTTTAATTAGGCTATCTTTGCATTACTGTCTCAAATTGTTTGCTTAGTTAGGGTTTTATATTTCACAATGTTTAAAAAGATGTCTTTTTCCTAATAAGTCCTGTTGTTTTCTATCTTCCTGATGTAAATGTGACTCAGCACATCTGCCTACTTACCTCCTACGCCAGTTGTACTGGACTGCATAAAAGGCAAGTGACGTTTGAGAAGGTGATTACAACCTGTGTTTCTGCCTCTGTTTCTCTCTCTCTTTCTCTTTCCCTCTGTGTGAGAGCTCAGCTGGGTGTAGCTGTGCTATTACCCATGACAGCGCAGACTTTTCATCAGATTCAGGAAATGTGGGGAGAAGGCATGTTGGGCTCAAGCAGGATAACCAGACGCTTAACTGACTTCAAAGACTGACACGCTGCCAAACTAGGCGGTAGCCACTTTGTGACCACCTCCAAAAAATGTGTAAGTGAGCTATAATGAATAAACTGTCAGAGCGAACACATGTGAACACCAGTATGCAGCATGCTGATGATGTCATGCCAAATTAAACACTCACACAGGTAGAAATATTAAGACGTATTAGATGGACTCCAGGCGATGATCATGTCATGTTTTAGGAACTGCAGCTGTTTACTGATGAAGATATTTATCTTACTAGGCTGTCATTAATTACTGCGTATGACCATCCCTGTCCTTAGAATTATTATCTTTTATAATGATTATTATTTTTTTAAAAAGAGTGAGAGATATTCTTATGTCAATAACTTTTCATAGCAGTATACACATTATAGGTGCCTAATCATGGTTTTCCAATACAAATAATCTGTGACTGTGGAGGGTTTTTTGTTTGTTTGTTTGTTTTGCTTTCAGCAGTACATTTCACTGCAACGTGTCACTTTAAATAGTGTTAAAAGCAGAACGTTGACAGAGAGAAACTGGTGAATATGCAAAGTGTAACATCTGCTTGGTGATTTTATGAATACCCTCTAGGCGAGTGTAGACACTATATGACTTTTATGATAATATGTGTAGATTTCAGCTTACGAGTAACATAAACAGAAATAAAAGATAGGACAGGCTTAATAATAAAAATCATTGATAGTCACTGGATGTTCTTCCAGGGTTAATGATGAAAGAAGTTCAAAATTATCAGGATGCACTACCTTACACCTTGTGCACAACTGCACAATTGCAAGATAGTTAGAAATATCAGCACCCATGCAACCCATGAATGCATACAATCAATGGACCACACAAATGTCAGAGATATCTTCAATATACACAAGCCATAATGCAAATGCCTAAATAGCATGACCTGGCTGTGCCTGCCATTTGAAGAAAATCCTGAGGAGTAGCAGAAATAAATCATTTGTTAGAAAAAAAGGAGAAGAAAATGCACTTTTCTAATTAGTATGCCTTTTCCTTTATGAACAGCAGTGGCCAGGAATACATTTATATGCAGAGATCTCCAACTCAAACCTGACCTTTTAAAATCCAATCAGTCAATTAAATTGATAAAATATGACAAAACATATAATCAAGTAATAAAAACTAGATTAAGAGCCATAATAAAATAATCAAGCGAAGTGAAGAAACGCTTATTAAACGTTTATTACATTTTAAAGATGTCAACACTTTCAGTTGCTCTTACATCCTGCAGCACTCTAATTCAGTGTCTCTAGGCATAAATGTCAAACACTGTCTCTCCAAGGCTTTTGTGCTGCTCTTTGGATGAACTAACAGACCTGTGCCAGTAGACCTGAACTAGTTTGGATCGAGGGGAAAAATAGTTCAGGCACAAGGCCATAAAGTTCTTTTAAAGCAAGTAAAATTATTTTAAAATCAATAGAGACTGACAGGCAACCAATGTAGGGACTTAAAAATATGATGTGTTCTCTCCTTCTGGTCATGATAAGAACTCAGACTGCAGAGCCTGAATCTAGTTGCTCTGCTAGTCTATCTGAATATTTTAAGTAAAATAGATAGCAAAGTCAAAGTAAATACTCAAGCATGTTTGATTGTGCATCGCTTTCTCTGTCACTCAAGTAATGGGTCACACCTTAGCAAAATTTGGGAGAAGATAAATGAGCCCAACAGGATATTTAAGGATATTTGAAAGGAAATCAGTTGTTTTGTGGGGACACACAGTCAGATAAAGTGTGTGTTAAATACGTTATAAAAGAAATGCCACGTCTTTGGATAACATCTTCAAGGTGAAATAGTGAAGTGGTCCTGTACGTCAATACTTGAGGAACCCCACAAAAAGGTACTTAGTTACCATTAATTGCATGAAACAAAAACACAAGATCAAATAAAAGGAAAGCATTCTTATTAACCCAATGATTTCATCAACTGCATCAAAAACTGTGCAAAAAGATTTATTGAACTGGTCTGTATCTGATCGGAGTCAATGGTTTGGGGTTAATTTTCATTTAAGCTGCGCTTGTGCATTCCTAAAAGCTGGCTGCTAAAAGAAGTTCCATATTTACTGCTACTTTCCTGAACATTTCAGCATCAAAAAGAAAACTAAAATGTCCAGTTTGAACACATGTGGTACTCTGGGAGAATTTTCAGCTGTTTTGTGCAGCTGACAGTTCAAGTAAATACAATTTGACATGCACTGTGTCTTATGTGAGTGAGCGAGAGAGCATGCATGCAGGGTTTTTGAATATGTTTGTTTGTTAAATGCTCTCTGCCTGTCAGCATTCCTGTTCCCGTTTCCGTTTCCAAGTAACTGCTAGATGCGATTAATCTAAGCTGTATTCAGCAACAGGAAATCTATAGAGAATAGATAGCCTTCTAACCAGTCCTTTGTATAATTGGCAGGTTAAAGCTCATCCTGCGACAAAGGGCCTAAATGTAAATGTGAACCTGGCATACATAAAATGTAAAGCACCAAATAAACAAAATCTCTTAATTCAATCAGAGATGAACAGTGTGAAACACACACACACTTCTCAACAGGAGAAAAACACCCATTTCTTATGGTTAGACATTTTACCCTTAGGGTTCTATTCCCAGAGGAACAGACCAACCAAATTCACTTTCTCAAATGTAGGAAACACATGACAATATTATTTTGGAAAACTAATTTATCAGTACAGAGGCACCGGAGATTTGAGGTGTAATGATCTGATTCACTGGCCATCTTGAGAAAGGTCAAGATGAAGATAAATGTCATCACCAGTGAATCCTGCGGAGTTGCCAGGACTTCAGAAATAAACACAAGACAGGTATTGACCTATAGTAGGCTAAGGCCGCCCACTGCTGCTTTAAAACCATTGGCCACTGACAGATAATAATTAAGACATCCAAAAGGTTAACTTTTATCTCTCTGGCTGAGTTAAGTGCTCAACTCGTGATGAAAATAATACTACACTGGTCTTGAGGTAAATCAGAAGGGATAGCTTACATAAAATAACAGCTCAAAGTGCTAGCTACAGGTACCTATAAAATAGTACATCCCATGATTTCCCTATGGACTGCATCAGCATCAACCTTAAAGCACTCTTTGTATGCTAAAGCACTGCATTAGAAGCACAGTGATTGATCTCAGCCCCCCGCCCACACTGACAGAGGGTGATGCAGTACCTAAAGTCCTGACTTTGTGCCAAGCAGAAGAAGATGGCTCAGAAGAAACTGGTCAGACAAAGGGATTGTAAGTAGGATAAGAAGAAGAGGAATGAAGGAAATCATTTTCGTAGAATTTAATTTTGACCAGCTGACTTGTGCATTTAACTAATTTTAGTGTCTTTGTGCTAGTGAACACTGCTAACACATAACCCCGTTTTTCCTCCACTTAATTGTATTAGCAATGTGGTGAAAAATATGACTGTGCTAAAACAAGGATTCAATAGATGGATTATTCTTCGACTTGAGTGGCCAATAACATTTATGTTAGAGTGCCTATTTCATGATTCATGGTTTGTATCTGTGTGAGCTTTATTTGTCCCAGGTTGGTATTTTATTCAGATAAAAGGGCACTCGAGGAATGCAAAGCAATAGTCATGAGCAATGCAATATAAGAAATATGCACATAATAAACCAATATGCAGTAAAAAAGATGGCTTATGATGGTAAGAACACGCGCAATAGTAGCCTTAAAGCAGATATAGTCCCTTAAATATTCAAACATAGATGCTACTCTTGAACAGCAAGTAGATAAGACAATAGATAAAAAAAAACAGCCATCCTGACCCTTCTATCATCGCTGTTATGAACATATTATGGCCACCATCATTATCATCCACTCTCTGACATGGGGGATATTATGGAAAACAAGCTACAGCCTCCTCAGCATTTGTGTGTGGCTGAAGCAGAGGAAGAAAATGTTCTTGGTTCTATCACTCTGCATGGGAGCATTTCCTCAATCCAATTTTTGTGCACTCTCCTCTAGAGATTTCGATCAACTGCTCGCAAGATCTCTGCTGGATAAATAATTCATATGGTCCTTTTGGCTTTTTCATTAAAACTGTAAACATCATCACTTAACTACACTATTTGATATGTGACCTGAACATGGCATAAATATATATTTATAAATGCATATCTTTGCATACTTTCATCATTGTGTACCTTTAACCTTTACTTTCCAACTTTAACCTGTACAAAAGTTTTTTCAGCCCAGAATGACTCACACCTGTTTGAGTTTTACTGACATTAAAACCGGGGAAAAAAAACACTGAAGGAACAGTTTGACATTTGGAGAAATGTGCCTATTCATCTTTGTCTGCTCGGTGTATATATAAAAAATGTGGTGCAAATATACCTTTTTTCTCAAAACGTCAAACAACTCCTTCACTGACCAAGTGTCCCCCTATGACAGTCAAACTGTGCATAAACTAGCTTGCACAACCCCTGGACTGCTGGACCCCCTCCAGCAGTCAGTGTTTGGACAAACATCCACCGTGGATGATTTTTTATGAGAGTACACTGTTGCCAAGCACAGTGAAAATGAACATGAGGTGTGATTGTTCAATCTTCTTTAGTATACTGTATCATAGTGAAAGACAGTTGATGCTGTAACCAAGACTAGTTTTACTTTATTTACTGGCCGATGCAACAGGAAGTCAGCTTCTTTTGGACAAAATAATGTAACTAAATAAGTGCAGATGGCTAAAGACAGCAACCTTAATATATGTTTTCCATATGCATTCACCACTCACAGCAATTATCCCAGCCTCTGTGACTGGCTAACTTTATAGACTACCCAATTAAACATAAAATACTACTATGTAGTGTAATTTTAATGTTGCACTAACATGCTGTTATCAACAATTATTCTACCTATATTAATGTCTCTCCATCTATTTCTCCGTGTCTGTCTTGAGTGCACATATACGGCTGTGTTTGAATGTCCACATTATTGCCTGCGTAGCACAGCAATTGGTTGATGACAGTTTAATCCTAATAAATTCCAGTCATCTAAATGATTAGGGGGTCTCATGCAGCAAGGTGATCAATATAGAGATAGAAGATGTAATGTGCTATAACCGGGCGGATCTTCAGATCCCCCTTTGCTTTTAGCTATGCAAGACTACGTGGACTTTGTGAAAAGGGAAGAACTGAAGGAGAAAAGAGTAAAGGGGACTTTTAATTTCTAAACAGCCTGCCTTGATGTTTTGTCAAGGGAGAGCCAATTGGTGATTCACAGTCACAAGCTTTAAATTGATTAGTCCCATAGTGAGGAATACAACAATCTTCAAAGCACTCACACCCAAACACAAATCTGGTAAATCAGATGAGTATCACTGATCAATTTCACTAAAGTAAGTGAATCTTTACGATGTACGCTAATCCGTGAAATACACAATCCCTTATTATTGTTTCTCTGTTAAGCTCTGTGGATATCAAATTTGATACCTGCACATAGGCTGCTTATTTGAGTATAATTTCTCAGCAGTTAGTAAATAAAATCACAAACTATAATTACTGTATTAGGCTCAAATTTAAAAACAACATTTACAGACAAAGTTGTTACATTTTTATTGGCATTACGATTTTTTAAAACAATATAGTTGTAGTTTAGTTTTTCAAATTGCATAACTAAACACCAACAAACCAACAGACCAACCAACACCAGTAGAAAAAAAATGTTTAGATTATTCCAGTATTTTAGTATTTTTTGGTATAGTAGCTACCTTGCTCACACAGTGAGGTGTGGATGTTTGTAGTCTTTTCTTTGAGTTCTTTAAATTAAGTTTATGCTTACGTTCAGTAAAGAAGATCTATAATCACTCATCTGTCTCCGCTTTGCATGGTTTTAATTGGTGCTCTCCGTCATTCTCCCTTTAGACTCTCTTTTGTGCAGCTCAACTCCTCCCCGTCTCCACCTCAGACACCTCAGAGATACATTCAAGCCTCAGTCTTCATCTTCACCACCACCAGCGTCTAGAGTCCGGGGGTCTCAATAAATCATGTTCAATTCTTCCAAGTGATCTCTCCTTATTGAACTACCTGCTGCTGCACTGGGCTAGCTATAGGATCCACAAGTTAGGTCTATAAGTAAGTATCTCAGAACAATGACACATCACAGTGTTTTTTTAATTAAACAATCAAGATGTGACTGAAGTGCAAACTTTCAGCTTTACCTCAGGAACTTTTACAAAAGTACTGGATAAACAATTTTGGAATTACAGTCATATTTTACCTCCATTTACAGATGTCTTTTTTTATACTATACATAAAGATTGTTTTTACTTGAATGAAAATACAAATGCTGTGTTTTAGTGCTGAGTTGCTCTGCCCTGAGTTAAGTGTAACTAGTTTTAATTCTTTTTTAAACCCTCCATATTTAGTCCATTCCGTCCTTTTAAGAATGTACCAAATTATTGATTTGGCCACTCTTACCTTGTTTCCTATCCCTTTGACAGGTTTAAGACTAGTTCAGCAATTGAAATCAACTCCAAATCTTTGACCTGATTAATTTATCATGAAATAATTAGTGAACAGGCCTCACCTGGTACAGATTAGCTTGTTAATTAACTGTCCAATTATATTTGAGCCTCTCAAGATTTGGGGACTAAGTATAAAATGGCTTTGATTTTTAAAAATTAATGCATTGCTTTTGTTAAACCCCTTAAATCAAAGCTTAAAGGCTGCATTTCAGTCATATTTTGATTGATATAAAAACCCCTGTGGTAGCATACAAACTAAGTTTCCTAGATTGCATCAGTGTGTCATCGTCCACAAACTTATGGACACCATATTTCCAGCATTCAAGAGTCGCACACATAGTGCAACCATCCATGATTTCACACATTATTCACTATACAGACAGGGTGGGCAAGGACTTGATTCGCAATCACAGTCTTTCTAAACCTAAGAAACATAAGCTGTTACTGTTAAGACATCTAACCACAAGTTGAACCCTGAACTTCATTGTTATCTTGTGCCACTTCAGGTCTCACAGAACAGAAAGAATTCCTCTTGCATGACCAGTTTAACAAAGTCACTAAAACTTACTATTTACTTAAAATCCCCATCAGTGGATTATCCACCCACACTGGGGTCGAGCTTACAAATACTATGTACACAGTAGCAGATTTACAACATACATGATGTGTACATCTTTTTTGGCCAACCTTTTTTTTCCCAGCAGCATAAATGGACACATCTTGAACACAAGTGTTTGAGAACAATAACCATCTGGTGAGATCACATACTCGCTTATAGATTTTTGTTATTATTTTTCTTTTTATGCTTTGACAATTTTTATTTTTTTATTTAACCTTTATTTAACCAGGAATGTCCCGTTGAGATCAAAAACCTCTTTTTCAAGGGAGTCCTGGCCAAGAGGCAGCACATTTCAAAACAAATACATACAAACAAACAAAGTTAAAATTACACAAAACAATTACACATTAACACAGAAAAGGTAAAACTACCTTTTCTGGTGCCAGTTTTATTTTAGGAAGTCTAGTTGCATGGAAACGAAATGAAAAACAAAATGTTGTTTGGTACTTACAGTAACTCTCATACTTTATTTTCATCTTAGGTACTATGTTCACTCTAACTTGAAGGTGTGGAAAATAAAAGGCCAGGGAAACACTTGTTGTTGGATCAATTTTGCAAGATAAAATGTCACCACCAGAGTTCAGTCTACTTTAGGTAGCTATTCTGTATAAATCCCACAGTCAGTGTTTTAAATAGATATATTAGAAGATAATATTAAAGTATTCTGAAGAGTGGAATACGGTGCTAATTATATGTAAATGTTCTCTGTAATTGGTAACAAAATACATTTAAAGGTGAATCTTCTAGCACCGATGACATATGCTTGGTTTTCAGCTGCTTCTGTTTCCTCTAACCTGAATAATAACAACATGCTTCTAGCTACGCTGTCAGCTGAGAAGATTCATGCACACGGTGAACAAATTATCTATGCATGGCTAAGGTGATTATATGTACATGACTAATGTACGAATGTGTATTTATGCATTTACGTGTGTATGCAGGAGAGAAAAACCTATGCATGATTAAATTAAATCCACGGGAAGTAGAGACTGTACCCCACATGGGCACAACACTCAATCCTACATTAACAGTTACAGCCACAGAATTAGCAAACTGAGTCAGACCACCTCAAGCCTACGACTACCAACACATTTTCAGATCCAGTTTATGCTCTGAAATCTCCACTAGGTAACTTTTTCAGACAACATGGTGCCAAAAACACCCGCTGTCTAACCAGCAAAGTTTTTTTTAATCCACTCTGTGAAAAGAACTGAGTGAAAGAGGGAAAGATGAGTGGTGCACACGGCTACAAGTGTTTTTGAAGGTCTATAGAAAAGATGTTGGAAAAGTGGTTGGGCTAATCACAGGAGAGCAGAGGTGATAAGCTAGCTAATCGCTTTAACACTCATGGCGACATAGGTGTTCCCTTGCTACTAGCTCTAATCTCTTCAGTGCCTCTAACCCACTGGCCTCTGGAGCATAGACCTTTCTAGTTCTTCTAAAATGACTACTTAAATGCTAGCAGATTGGCAGTTTACAATATCATATTCATAACAGATCTTATCTTCCCACTAGAAAACTAAATGACACTAAAGGTTCCTAAGTAAGTGATATCAGCTGAGAGTTTTATTGTAAAACTGCTGAAAGACACTTTTAGTAAAGAATGGAGAATCAAGCAGAGGGAGCACGGATCAGTAAACTGGAATGGATGTGTGACCATGTTTTATGAATGATTTTTTTTGACAAGCTGGACTGTGTTCATGACTTAGTATTCTGCCCTCGCACTGAACTAGGCAGATAGATAACCATCGTCTCACAAAGAAAAGCCACACTGTTGTTCCTTTCTGGTAGTTTATTTCCAATTGGATGCATGACATGGGTTTTGAACTGTAAAAAAGACGCAAAATATCATGTGTGAGCTAACATGTGTAAACATTTTACAATTAGAAACTACTATGACCTATAAACATCACAGCTATATTAAATAAGCTAACAAGCTAAAGCTAGCGGTTACCTAACCCTAATTAGCCTCTGGGCGAGCCACATGCGGCTCTTTAGTCCGTATACTGCGGCTCCGCGTGGTTTGGAAAAATAAATTAGAAGTATTTAGCTAAAGTGTATTTTATTTATGTTAGTTCTTTTTTAACTTGTAGTTCTAAATTGGAAGATTATTGTGATATTAAAATATAAAAATACAATTATATTTTATTATTTTTTCATCGCTCAAAATAAGCATCACACTCGCGGAAGCTGGTGTACCCGCCAAAACGCCGTGCATTTATTGAGACTTTCAACCCCAGGTAGGCCAATTATGGATCTTCTGATCCACATTATGTCAGCAGCTTGTTAAAAACAAACACGGCTCACGCCTCACAGATGACAGCTTACAGTCCTGCGTAAAGATGAAAGTGACTTCGTACAGCCCCGATTTGCAGACGCTGTGCGCAGAGGTTCAGGAGCAGAAGTTCCATTGTAAACATACCACGGCAGACCCGACGATGTTTCCACGAACATGCTTTTCAGCATCTCTTTATTGACCACTTTTCACACACGGTTGCTGTACGCATACAGCCGGCTGTAGCTTTTCAGCTCACAGCCCGGCACATACCAACAACAGCATAGAGAGCACAGAAGTTAAGGAGGCAAGGTGTGATTGCGCTGCCGCTCAGGTGCATCCGCCTCCCCTGCAGCGGTGCTGCAGACCACGCCCCGCCACACACATTAACCAGGTAAAATACACATTTAGGCAGAATTTTGCAAATATCCATTTTCCTTTTTTTTTTTTTTAGCAGCATAGTGCTTTTTTTCCAATTATTTTTTAAAAGCCAGGTCAAGGCTTCAAAAGCCCAAAGGCAATTGTCACGAAATTAATATATTGACAGTGCTTATTTAG
The DNA here is from genome assembly GCF_041146795.1 of Maylandia zebra. Lineage (NCBI taxonomy): Eukaryota > Metazoa > Chordata > Actinopteri > Cichliformes > Cichlidae > Maylandia > Maylandia zebra. The sequence continues at coordinate 12,757,747 of NC_135179.1, read as the reverse complement.
TACTTATTGTTAAGGGTGGCAGCTCACAACAGTTTTTGTTTGGTACATGGATCATTTTAGTTCAGCTGGCTGTCTTTCCTTTTGTTATATTTCTTTAAAAATGTCTTAATTACATAAATAGAGGCCAGAGGGGCCGATGGCACAATATGGCAGCCTCGCTTCTGTCAGTCTGCCCCAGGGCAGCTGTGGCCACAACTGTAGCTTGCCTCCACCAGTGTGTGAATGTGAGAGTGAATGAATAGTGGAATTGTAAAGCGCTTTGGGTGCCTAGAAAAGTGCTATATAAATGCAATCCATTATCATTATTATTATTAAATAAAATGTAATTTTCTCTGTAGCACTTCATGGATTTCATAAGCAACACACCTTAGTTTTTCACACAAAGCATAAAGGTTAGAGATGGCACGATACCACTTTTTTATGTCCGATACCGATACCGATATCATAAATTTGGATATCTGCCGATACCGATATGAATCCGATATAGTGTTTTTTAATCAACAAAACTGTTTTTTAAAATATCTTGCTGCATTTTGCAAGTCTGCAAGTTCATACTCAAGTTTAAAACAACAACTACACTAAAGCTATTCTGTTATACCTGTATACAAAAAAAAAATTTCATAGTTCAGCAATACTGATCAATCTAATAAACTTAAACCTACACCATCCTCCCTATTCTGGTATTTTAAAGAGTACTTAGCGTAAATATTAAGCAACCTAACTAATAGGGTTCCAACTCCCAGCAACAACAAAAATAAATAAATAAAAAATAGGGAACCACCCCTCACGTGCCACCTCATGATGCTTAATCGACGTAATCAACCTTAATTTGATGCAGTGTGAAAAAAAATGCACAGAAATAAATTATTTTTCAAGAAATATTAAATAGATTCAACATCTTTCTTCAACAAAATTGCAGACTGCACAGATGGTACCTTCCCAAAGTAAAAAGTACTATAGCTTACTAGGGTATATATATTAGACTTAATAGTCACTATGTACAGTAATTGACTTCTATTCATTTTACATCAAATTAAAACTTTGGGTGTCAGATAATTATTTATTAAAAGCTAGACACTTTAAATGAGAATAAGAAAGAAAAGTATGTCTTTGTGCCCCCTTTTCCCAGTTAATGCCCTATCGGCCCCCCTGGCTAAACTTTGCTAGATCCGCCCCTGCACAGTTACCAGCCGTCAGCTACGTAGAAAAAGATCCTGGTGTAGAAATTAATATTAAATAAATTCTAACAACAGCTTATCAAGCTTAAACGTGCTGCTGTTGTTCAGCCGCTGGTTTGCTCTTTCTGGCGCAAAGTGGACCAAAAACAAACGAGAGACAGACTCGCGACAGAAAAGCCGATCAGCTGATTTAAGCAGTTTCACGATTGAAGTAGCAGCCGGAGAGCGAGAGGCAGTCGCTTGTTAAGCTTAACGTGGGAATGCTTTACAAACATTCAGAGATGGACTTACACACTTGCTTTACTTCTCTCGGGGATAACTTTGTTGGAGATGAAATGCCAGGTTGCTAGCGAAGCTCCACATGCTATCCAGACCACCGACAGGTCCTGCATGCCACAGCTGCTCTAACACGTGATGCATACGTTCTGAGGTGAGTTAGGTGTGTTGCAAGTTTTGTGAGGTGCTTTCGTGATATTTAATGGATCGGATTACATTTTTTATTTTTCTCCGATATCCAATCCAGTAATTTAGGTCAGTATCGGACCGATACCGATACGTAATATCGGATCGGTCCATCTCTAATAAAGGTAAAAAAAAATTAGATGTCAAAAAGTATTTGCGGCTCCCAGTGTTTTCTTTTGTGTGGAAACCGGGTCCAAATGGCTCTTTGTATGTTAAAGGTTGCTGACTCCTGGTCTAGGTTAATGTCTAATAAAGCACATCTTTAGGTGAACTCACTTGTACAAACTATCACTGTCACAGGCTGGGTCTCTGACCCAGCACTCTGAGTTCATTTTGTATTTGTCTCATTTTAGATATGTGATTAGTTTGTGTCATTCCTATTTAGCTTTAGTTAAGGAAAGGCAGTTATTATGTAGCTGACAGCTACACACAGTTAGCCCTGCTGATTGTGACAGAGTGAAGGGTGGACCCAAATGCAGACGGAAACAAAATGTGAAACATGACTTGAATAACAGAAAACGAGCCATTTATTGAGGCTGGCAAAATAACTGTAAACAAAAGGCAAAATGCAAGGCTAACAATAAACTAAACTGGGCGAGCTAAATTAATTTAAAAACCTACAACAGGAACATGGACTTGACATGAGGAAACTTGACACAACTTCTTGGCTTGCAAACAAAGCAGACAAACTGACAACGACACACTGAAAACACAGGACTTAAATACACAGGAGGTGATTAGGGGAAGTGGGAACACATGGAGGAACAGCTGACTGACACGAACCTAATGACAGGACAGGGGAAGTGAAACTAAATACAATGAACAAAGAACACACGACTCCTTCAAAATAAAACAGGAAACACTGAAACTAGACATGACAACACAAGCTTAACAGACCTAACACGTGATGAACGATACAAGAACTCAAACATAGAAACCAAGGAAACAATAAATAATAACCGCCTTTCCTTAACTAAAGCTAAATAGGAATGACACAAACTAATCACATATCTAAAATGAGACAAATACAAAATGAACTCAGAGCGCTGGGTCAGAGACCCAGCCTGTGACAATCACATCAGCAACTCACGGCAGTTAGCGCAAAATAGACAATGGTAAAATACAACATTACTGCCAACTTACAGATTGTGCTGGCTTAAGAGGCAGCATAGGAAGGCACAGGAGTAGAAAACTGTCCTTCTACCATTAGACAGGAAGTAGCGAGAGTTGCCACTTCCGTTAGGATATCAAAATAAAACTGACAGTGTAAAAATGCCCCCAAAACAAATAAAGACTGTATGAACCTATACAACACCACATAATCTCGGGGGCGACTCTTCAGGAGCCAGAACACTTAGGCTATATCATAAATGCATTCATTCACAGGAGCACATGCATTAACTGAGTTTTTCTTTATTGAATGAATTTTAATGTAGCTATACACTTAGCCCGAATTCAAGGAAGAGTTCATTTTGGTCAAATAATTATGACAGAGTCTCAATTGTAGAGTGTTGCACACACTGTCACCTCTAGAGTTATTGGATTATTTCAATTTGAAAAAGAGCTATGGCATATGGCTCCTAAGGCTAAGAGCCATGCCCTTCCTTATTTTGTATGGGGTTTCTCTTTACTCTGCTGAAGTCATCAGAAGATATATTAAAAAACATAAAAATCAGAATACTCTTAAGCCATTTTCACACATGCACTGCCACCCTGAGCTTTTCTTGACATTACCCAGCGTAACTGCACTAAAAATGCAAATGTCTGATTCAGTCAACCCGACATTCAGTGATCTTTACTCTGCCAGTTAAGCTAGTACAAAGTCTGTGTGATGTGAATTGGGAATTAACTGCAAGCAAGTAAGAGCTGTGAGCTAGCTGAATCACACATAGTATTTATATATCTCCTTTGTGTTTCATGTGAGAAAGGGCACCTTTGGAAAATGTCCTAAACTGATTCTCCAGGCCAGTGTGTAGAAACAGCTTCAGAGCACTCCTGACTTAACTTAAGACTGGGAAAATAAAATCCATAGTCAGGAGTTAAATGGACTAAAACCTTTATCTCAGTATTGAAATGGGGTTAACACTTTTGTGAGGTGGGGTAGATTTTTATGAAAGGATTTGTTTTTAAAGAAAAAACTGATCTTTGTAATCATAGGCTCATAAAGGGAGACATAAAATTGACAGGCAAATCACAGCAATCAGTTTATTTTCTTTGTGGTGGTATCATAAATATATATTGACATTTTAAGCAACCGAAAAAAATAACCTTCAAAATGTTTAAAAACTTAGGCCTACATGGTTTACTTAAACTATTTGACATTCAGTGGAGAAAGATGGTTGAGCCTTTATCAGTTTCTGTGTTTCTGCTCTTTCTAGGTAAGTAGTATCAACAATTAAAAAAGGGCAAAACAAAAAGCAAACAGCAATAGAACCAGAAAAAACAAATGGATGGAGGAATACCATTGAGGTCACTGTTTTACATCTGCATTTTTCTGCATTGTTGTTGAATAGCTTATTTTTGTTATAACTTTCATTTCTGTCTTTGCAGTGTTACGTAGGAGATCTGAGGCCATCTCTAATGAGATCAACACCCATGTGCCATCTAATCTCAAACATTTCATTAACTCTGTCTTCTATTTGGAGAATAGTTTTCTTATTTCTGTGCGTTTTTATTATCTTGTTCACTATTTACAATCGTATTTCTTCGAAGTCACCCTTGCTGTTCTTAACATTCTGCCAACTGTTTCTCCCTAGACTTAAGGCGAAATATTTCAAAAACATCATTTCTAGGTTTTTGCAGGTTTTATCACAATTCTTTGCACTTGGAAGCTTTATGAATTTGCCCTCAGATGCTTTATGTTTATGAACATGACCCCTGGAATCCAGAAACGTGTTTTTATTGACCAGCAGCACCCCGCTGTTGCCAGAATTATGACTCTGTGGGGGTTCGAAGGAAATGCAAGCAATACTAAATGGGACACTGACAGCTTCTCTGTACAGTACATTTATTATGAAATGTGAGAATTATAATATTAGCTAGATCACAAATAGAAGTCTTTGTCATTTCAATAGAAAAACGTTAATTTCTTGGGTTAGCATGACAGGGCTTAATAGCAAATTAACACAAAAAAGAACAATTAGTGGTAGACACATAAACCAAAAGAGTGAGAGGAAAATAGTGAGAAGGAATTGTTATATAACAAAATCATTTATGGACAGGTAATCTCAGATTACCTCCCTTCCCGACCTCACACAACAAGCTCACTGCATACTAAAACTTACCTGACTGCCCATCTCAACAGGGGACAGAGATTCATCATTCACTTCATCACTGTCAGAAGCAGGGCTATTATTAAGTTACTTGATCTCAACACAATTCACTACACATAATTTTATTTTGTTTTACTGTCTGATGCTCATGTGCAGTTTATAAACTACTCAGGTTTGCGTACTTTCCTTTTATCCCTTAGTATAAGGCATACAGCAGTTATTTATTTGCAGGCAAAACATTCAAACAAAAAACACTAAAAAGGAAGCATGAATGTGCCATGATGTCACCTCGTAGTTTGTTTACTGCTGTTTTGATCTTTGGCTTTTTAAAAAAAAAAAAAAATCAGATGTCATGAGATAGTTGATTTGAATTTATTTTTTTATTTCCATTATGCCTGTGATTTAAAAAAAAAAAAAGAAAAAGAAAAAAAAAGAAAGCATTACACTCTATTACAGAAGCCTTAAAATTAGTACTTGAATTTATAAACTCATTAACATAAATTTTACAAATCAAATAAGTAAAATAAGTTTTTCATTCAATCTGCCACCCCCTATTGGTCACTAAAAAATGTAAAGGACTTCCATATTGTGTGTGTATGCTTGTATAAATAAATAAATATATATATATGTATATAGATAGATAGATAGATAGATAGATAGATAGATAGATAGATAGATAGATAGATAGATAGATATTCAACTGTTTGTTGGTGTACAAAACTAACCTACCAGTCAGATGGCAACAACCCAGTACATTTAGTCATGTTAACGTGGTCAAGGCGGCCTGCTGAAGTTTAAACCAAGCTGTTAGTGCCAGATGGGCTGGTGTGAATAATTCAGACAGTGGTGATCTACTGGGATTTTTCCACACAACCTTCTCTAGGGATTACAGAGAATGGTCTAAAAAAGAGAAAATATACAGTGAGCAGCATTTTTCTGACTGAATAAGCGTTGTTGATGCCAGGTCTCAGAGACCAGACTGTTTTGAGCTGGTAAGAAACAAAATGAATTTATATAACAACCTGTTACAACTAAGATATGACCAACAGCATCTCTGAATCCACAATTTATGTCTTTGAACTTTAAAGCAGATGGGCTACAGAAGAAGAAGACCTCTTCCGGTGGGCCTCCTGTCACTTAACAATGGGTGGTGTTTGTATTCACTGCATTCAATAAAAAGGCTGCATGGAAGGCTGTTTCTTTGAAGCTGGCTAGGAGACAGGTGAGGAGCGTTCAGCTCCAAGAGCTTGGTTCTGGCCAGCCTTCCCTTGCTAGCAAGTTTACGTTGTTGTCTTGCTTTCTTCATGGATGATGAGTCTCTGAACTAGCGGGCCTGTGGAAGCGCAGACCCAACAAAATGCTTTGCTTTTTTGTTTAACACTTACTGTTTTTCTGAATTGCTAATACAGCTCCCATTATCTCAACCAAATTCTGGATGTCCTAAACCAATTTACTGAATCAGTCATTCTTTTGGTAAAACAGTTTACACTCAGACAAAATTTGCAGATCTCATTTCATCTTTTAGAAAAACTCTAAACACATTCTTACTCAGCGAAATACATTTTGAACAGTGATTCACTCGTGATGCACAGCGCTATCCACAGTAGGAGGAAATTAAACACAACTACAGCACAGATGTAATTTCCTAAACGCATCAACTCAAAATTGTTCACACAGTCAATATGTCAGTTCAGAATGCACAGCTAGCAAGGGTGAGCAGAAGGTCACTAACAACAACGGATAGAAACAATTTGAGAGGTAGAGGAGAATTACACTGAGGGGTAGAGTTGAGAAAGTACTTCTTAGGTTGGATAAGAAAAGCTGGCGACTTTCATGAGTAAACTGCAGTACAGACTAAGGTTTTTTTCTTGGAACCTTCAAACTACACTCACAAAACTTTTAATCATGCTAGCAAACCCTCGTAAAAAACATCTAAACACCTGTATCTATATACAGGGTGGGCCATTTATATGGATACACCGTAATAACATGGGAATGGTTGGTGATATTAGAAAAAAAATAGAAAGGTTTTGTTCTCTTTCTCTGCAGATGCTCTCTTGTCAGTATGATCTTGACTCTTTACAAAATGCTGATGTTTTAGTCACATGACTTTCTAAATATAAAGGGGAGGATAGAGAAGAAGGTGGTGATGAGGTGCTTTTATTTCTTTTTTTTTTAAACTTTGGTACAATTTCAAGACAGCCACATGAGGTTGGAAAGGCTTGAGTTGCGTGTTTTGAACACTGGTTTCGATAGTGTTATTATTTTTGACTGGTTGTGTGTTTGATCTAAAAATACAGGGTGGGCCATTTATATGGATACACCGTAATAACATGGGAATGGTTGGTGATATAAAAGTCCTGTTTGTGGCACATTAGTATATGTGAGGGGGCAAATTCCTCAAGATGGGTGGTGACCATGGTGGCCATTTAGAAGTCGGCCATCTTGGATACAACTTTTGTTTTTTCAATAGGAAGAGGGCCACGTGACACATCAAACTTATTGGTAATGTCACAAGAAAAACAATGGTGTGCTTGGTTTCAACGTAACTTTATTCTTTCATGAGTTATTTACAAGTTTCTCTTTGTTCACAGCCATTGACATGTTGAAGAGGTTAACACATGAGGAGTGAATCGAAATTGTGTTGATATCTGGCGAAAGCAGTAACCGGGTCATTGCAGCAGATTTCAATGCAAGACACCCTACGAGAAAAACCCATCTCCCATGCTACAGTTAGCAAACTGCTTGCTAAGTTTCGTGAAACTGGTTCAGCGTTGGATTTGCCAAAATGTGGACGCAAGAAAACTGTCACTAATGAAGAAACATCAGTGGCTGTCCTAGCTTCATTCAGCAAGAGCCCACAGCGTAGCACTTGCCGCATGTCACTGGAGAGTGGCATTAGTCGAACATCCCTTCGGCAGATATTAGCTCCTCAAAAATGGCACCCTTACAAACTCCAGCTACTGCAGCATCTCAACGAGGATGACCCAGATCGGCGCACAGAAATTGCAGAATGGGCTAAACAAAATTTGGAACGGGACCCTCAGTTCATGCAGAAGATTTTGTTCAGTGATGAGGCAAACTTTAACAAACAAAGCCACCGCTGTTGGTCTGACACTAACCCACATTGGATGGATCCCTCCAAGACTGTTGGAACAACAAAAGTGATGGTTTGGTGTGGTATATGGGGTACAACGATAGTGGGCCCATTCTTTATCAATGGAAACCTCAAGGCCACTGGATATTTGAAATTGCTGCATGATGATGTGTTTCCCTCTTTGTGCACGGAAGCTGGCACGTTCCCTGAGTTTTTCCAGCAAGATGGTGCACCACCACATTATGGGTGCCAGGTCCGAGCATTCCTAGATGAACAGTTTCCTGGAAAGTGGATTGGTCGTCGTGGGCCAGTTGAATGGCCCCCAAGGTCTCCCGATCTGACCCCCTTAGACTTTTATCTTTGGGTTCATCTGAAGGCAATTGTCTATGGTGTGAAGATACGAGTGCAGCACCTGAAACTACAGGTACTGGATGCCTGTGCTGGCATTTCTCCTGCGGTGTTGTTTTCAGTGTGTGAAGAGTGGGAGAAGAGGGTTGCATTGACAATCCAACACAATGGGCAGCACATTGAACACATTTTATAAGTGGTCAGAAACGTGTAAATAACTCATGAAATAATAAGGCTATGTTGAAACCAAGCACACCATTGTTTTTCTTTTGACATTACCAATAAGTTTGATGTGTCACATGGCCCTCTTCCTATTGAAAAAACAAAAGTTGTATCCAAGATGGCCGACTTTTAAATGGCCACCATGGTCACCGCCAATCTTGAGGAGTTTGCCCCCTCACATATACTAATGTGCCACAAACAGAACTTTAATATCACCAACCATTCCCATGTTATTACGGTGTATCCATATAAATGGCCCACCCTGTATTTTTAGATCAAACACACAACCATTCAAAAATAATAACACTATCGAAACCAGTGTTCAAAACACGCAACTCAAGCCTTTCCAACCTCATGTGGCTGTCTTGAAATTGTACCAAAGTTTAAAAAAAAAAGAAATAAAAGCACCTCATCACCACCTTCTTCTCTATCCTCCCCTTTATATTTAGAAAGTCATGTGACTAAAACATCAGCATTTTGTAAAGAGTCAAGATCATACTGACAAGAGAGCATCTGCAGAGAAAGAGAACAAAACCTTTCTATTTTTTTTCTCACTGCAAAACACTGCATAATGAACCCTTTGAAACTCTTCCCTCTGTATTCTGCTCATTCCATAATAACATCTCTGCTGCTGCATGGCTCATCTGAAAGCACTGCTGGAGATCCTGTATGAAGAGTTTCATTAAGTCTAACGCCCAGCCAGGACTGACCAGGTGTCCGAATTTCCTTGGGGAAAGTTCCTTGTTAAGACCATTCTCAGCGTTGGTATATGCATGGGGTCAAAAGTATCAGAAGATGCCACATATTTAGCCTGGAAATAGACAAGTAATTATTTTCTTTATTTTTTTCTTTATTTTCTTTATTTTATTTTTATTTTTGTCTGTCAACCAAGCAGTTAAAATATTTTATTTCTGTCATTTTAAAATGACATTTTCAGTTCAGAAACCAAATGGTTTGATTTGCAGTTATACACAAATATTGTCATTTTTGCTTGACAGTGATTAGATATTTAATATTTATAAGAGAATCTGTCTCAGTTGACCATGTTTACTTGTGTTTAGATTACAAATTACAATTTTCTATAATTATTTACACATGAAATGGTAACAGATGTCAAGAGAGTTTCATAGTATTTGCTTTATCTCATGTTACAGACTGACAGCCTAATGTATGAATGAACAGGATTCGTGAGTGACTAATTACAATTTGATACTTAATAAATCCTTCAGGCTTAAGTGTTTACTTGCTTATCAGCAGGAATTCAACACTTTCAAATTCGCAGAAACTTGGCTTTTGGTTCAAGGATGCTTAAGCAGAAGAGATCCAGATGTTTGTTAACATGAGGGCATGAGGCATAGACCTCTTGATTAGGAGTGTCTTCTTTACTCAGTGTATCACTCCTCGGTCTCCGGTGACCCCAGAGAGTGGAAAGAATTTGAACAGTAACAACATCACCTCCACTACCTGTTGGCTTGTAATAGAAGAAAAGGGTGAGAAGTAATTAGGGAGGCTGAGTTTGTTATTGCTCCAGGGAGAACAATGACCCCTTCCAACATGAAATATTTAATGGATTATACAAGCGTCCATCCCCCAGGGAAAGAGGACAGAGATGCCCTTTCATGCAGTATGCAACCTTTTAATTTGTAATTTTTCTTGTTTTACTGAGTGATCATGTCCTCAACCTATGAGGTGAGCGAATCTGAAAGCACACGCACAGACATGCAGTGTGAACGCCAGTGGTGAGTCATACACTGTCACATCCCTGTATATATATATATGTATATATATATTTTTTTTCTTTTTAACAAAACAAATCAGATCTTTGGGGTTGTGTTCCTATAAACTTACATAAAAACCTGTGCAAGAACAGTTGTTTTTTGGATTTTTTTCACAACATGCTGTCTAAGAAAAACACAATGAGCAACATGACTTTGTTGACATCTCTGCATGATTCATGATTAAGTGAATGGGGATGGGTGTTTTATTTACGCCATTGTTCGTCATTTGTTCTGCTCCTATTGTTTTGAATTTTGATGCCGAACACCCACTGTGCTGTTTGCTTAATAGCTCCCTACAGCCTCGAGCTATTTGTTTAAAAGCATATATGAAATTATTAATAATCTCAAAACGAATACCTTACTTCAGTGTAACAAAATAATACATTTGAAGCACAAGTTTGTGTAGGTATACTTGGAAGAAAGAGGAGATTTTCAGCGCTGTCTGTTTCAATTTGGAATCAAGTGTTATTGTGCAAACAGGGTTCCTTTGTGCCTCACCATGCCCTTGAAGAGCTCATGCACGAGCAAAGAGGCCTGCCATAGAGTGGTCTAATCAGCCTGTGACAAATCAGCCTCTTCTGCAGCTTGTTTTTCATTTGGATAATGCAAGCCACCTCTTCTGAGTGATAAAACAACCTCTGTGGAGTGGACTTTACACCACCAGATTAAATGTGATCACCTTGCCAGCATACCCTGGGAGATTGCCATGATTAAGAGGCAAAAGAGAATAATGATAATCATATGCAGGATAATAGCCCATACCAAATGGCTGCATGATCTGTATATAAATCACAATCCATTTCACAACCTAAAGGATGCGTTTATCCCTTTCGATGGGATTTAACGCAATGGCAATCTAATTTTTTTAACCCCTATGTGACCTAAATCATGTTATCCCTGTACTAGTTTATCATATAAATGTCAATTCCTAAAAATCTGGGACACTAAATGTTAAAAAATGTTTTTGTTTCACCTTTTTCAGCATTTTTTATGTGCCTTTAAAATCATTTGAAGGCCTGCAAACTAAAAAACACAGAAAGAAGTTAAGACCTTGTGAATTTTACACTGAGGTTAATAACTCGGGGCAAATATTAGCTCAACTTTAAACAACACAATAATGACTGCATAAGAGTGGCTGAGTCAGAGAGTAAAATATTGTAAAACCACTTCACAAAACCCCCGTTCAGCGGGTGTAATGCTGTAAAAGCATGTAACAGTGTGTAAAAGCATGAGCGTTTAAGTTTGTGTAAGTGTTTGTCTTTGTGCCCAAATCACAAGCTGGGTGTGGGAGACTGAAGAGTCTTGTTGGACATAAACCGTATAATTGTGGGTGTATATATCCCTTAATGAAAGCCTAATCACATCAGAAAAGGCTTATGGCACAACACCAGTACTTTATTTTCCTTCGTAAGCAGAAAGGGTTTGAGATATTTATGCAGGCTTTACATCTGCCCCAGAAAGAGTGAAAACTGGCAGCATCCCATGAATTAAAGGCAGTTCATGCTCAGAGGAAAACTGTTAAATTAATTAGCAGCAACTCATTTTGTTATATATGTAATACTGGAAGAGTTAATATCCAAGTAAGACCTCTGATAGGTTTTAGCATTACCCCCAACCCTCAGGGAAATTGACCCCAGAACTAATCCATATGAGGAGGGAAATGCATGATGAGAGAAAATGTAGAAACAGAGCACATTAGTAGACAGAAAAAAACAGTGAAACACAGGCAGCAATAGATAGAAAAGGACGTATTGGGAAAACAAGAGGGACTGAATCCTAACATTTAGTCTATAATGAGATTGCCTCTTGAGACTGAACATGGACAAAGGAGAAGACAATGCAAAACAAATATGAACAAATCTGCCACCAGAAAACAAAGCACTGTCTCCTTTCTCTGCTCTTGGCACGATCATCAGTATTCATCAACAAAGATGGAGAACTCTAAATTGGAGGTTGGGGCTTCAGTATGTTCCTAGCGCCATCTTGACCTGTACATGTGGCAAGCAAAAAGAAAAACAAAAAAACCCAGAAGAAGCTGCCAGGCAACTAATCACCTATCCTGTTGTTGTAGGAAAAAGTCATCTTCCATTTTTGCCACAATTACCTAGTGTGATGGAAAGGTCACACTCATCAGGTTATATCTTGTCCTTTGTGATGAAGCATGTGGGGTAAATACCAAAGAGGCGACATCTCCATTGATTGACTGTGAATACTAGAGTGAGTAAGATGCTAAAATTGCTGCATTGTGCCAAACTGTGGGTGGGAAAAACTTTTTTAGTATCAAAGCCAATTTTAATTGCCAGCTGTGAAACATGTAATGGCCTTGACTATTGTTTTACATTGTAGGAAGGCACCTAGATGTGAAACACTAAATATATACACCAATAAATGGTGGCTGTTGTGTACATGTTGTGTACATGTAACTGGTATATATATATATATATATATATATATATTAGGGGTGCAACGATACACAAAATTCACGGTTCGGTTCGGTTCGGTTCGATACTTTGGTGTCACGGTTCGATATTTTTTCAATACAAAAAAATGTTCATGCCTTTTTAATTTGTCATTTATTAAAATTATAAATATATATTTTAACTCAAAAGTACAGTTTTTAAATTTAACCCTAACCCTTGTGCGTGTTTTTTATTTTGACAGCGAATGCGCACCTGCGGACCACTTATGTGCAGCCCTGGTTATTTAGCTCGTCATATTGCAGCCACAGAAATTATTTTGTCCATGAAACCATAAAGCTGCACTTTCTTTTTGCCTTATAGTCTGATTTGTCATAACTTCTCCGTTTTGTGGTAAGCTTTTCTTTGGCTGTCACTTCTTCACCCTGACCTGTGTTATTTGGCTCAACAGAACTGAAATATAAATCCTGCTGCTTTTACACACACTCAGAGGCGGAGCCAGACATTTGAAACACCCGGGGCTTAGCCCAAAGAGTAGTATGCATGTGGGATTTTTTTTTTTTTTTTTTTTGGGGGGGGGGGGGGGGGGTGTAGAAATGACTGAAAGATTAATAGGCTCTGTTCAAAAAAGAATGACTTCATATAGGGAAAAATATATATCACATGTGCAGGACACCTTAAACTAGTTTTTTAATTAAGCAGCAAGGCAGAACAAGGTCAGGGCTGCATCAAGACACGAGGACTAAACCCCAATTCAACCAGACCCAGAACTGATCCAGAATTAAAAACAGGACTACAACAGTTCAAAATCAGGACTACTGAGGACTTAACCAAGACAGAACCAGAATCAGAACTAGATGATAGCACTAAAAATCATCATAGACCTGCACTACACTTATTTTTTTAATTCTACCAAAGTACACTATTTAGATTGAGAAAAGTTTATATAATTATTCAGCCTTGTTGTGCAAACAAGCCTGCAGAACTTAATAAATACAGAATTTGAAAAATAACAAACCTAAAAAGAAACACTAGGTACGAGATACATGAGGACCTATGATACGGTGATACTTTTGGTAAACAACCATTTGACTAACATGTGTGTCTCACCTGCTCTTGTTCATCTGTTCTGTCCTCGTTCTCCTCTCTCTCCCTCTTTGTGCTGACAATCATCAAATATACAGTTGAAACCAGATATTTACTCTTCAGATAAAAACACTTTTTTAATTGTAACATCAAATCAGACTAAATGTTTATTTTTTTTAGATTGATAAATATAAAAACATATTTGTTAACTTTAAGAGTAAAGAGAGAAACTGTCTGTATTTCTTAATTGCAAATGGCACCAAATTGTATTCAAACTTGAGCCACACTTATGGAGCTCCACAGTTCTGTTCCTGGTGTTTTGGTTGATATCTCTTGATTTTCCCATGTCAAAGAAACAGGCTCTGTGTTTTGCCTTATATGCATCCACAGCTGTGCCAGCAATTTACTCACATGGACTCTACTAACCTATCAGAAGCTTCTTCAGCTCAGAATGGAATCGTCTGGAGTTTTCTTATTAATTAACAATAAATTTAGTGTACATGTACTCCTAAATTTGATGAAAGTGATAAAAATAGCTCTGTCTCTCTTTATTCTGAAATTTAACTAATTCAAAATATATTTCAATATTTATCTAAAACAAAAATTTACTCTAAATTGATGTTGTACAGTAAAAATGTTTTATGTTTTCTCCCTAAAGTGTATGTAAATATCTGGTTACAAATGTGAATATCCTGCTGTGTACTGAAATCCCTCTTGTTTTGCATAGAAATATACTGAACAACATACAAAGCATAATATATAAAATAACATTTACCTGAGTTTTTTCTTTGAAAGAACCCTCTAATGTCCATTCTTATGTTTCAGTACATAACTGAAACCGATTTAGTCGGGGAGGGTAAGAACTGAAAATATGAAATAAACACACGTAAGCTAAGACTCTAAAAAAAATAGCATTTGTTCGGCTTTTCATTTTGCCATTTGTTGATTCACTTGAAGAGCAAGTAACGTAATATTGGTCAAGTGATCAGTTTCATATCAATCTTTCGTGATGCACCGTCATATTTACATTATTTGTACAGTACGAATGATTTGCTTTGGTACCTGGTCAAACTTAAGCTCTCCTTAGTATGGCTGGCTCCGTCTCTCCAACAGCGCACTCACGGGCAGCAGCTGCCCCGCCCCCTCGCTCAGTCGCTTAGTGCCTGAGCTTGGATCATACCAATATCAGGGGGGGATTCACGCACAGTCGTAAATTCCCACAGTGTGCACTATGTGCTTCGAATATTGTGTGTACTTTTTGTTTTATACAGTTGTCAGCCAGGCATCTAACTATGAAAAAATTACACTCCAAAATACCCCGGGCTTCTGACAAAACAACCCGGGCTTAAGCCCCGTAAGCCACCCCCACGCTCCGCCCCTGCACACACTCACATAAGCTCAGCGGGAGATTTCACTTGTCATGTTTGCATAGTAAGCTAACGATTAATAAGACAATGTCAGAGGAATTGGTGCACAAATTATCATCACTCACAGATCAGTGCTGTCGCTCTCTATACACAGTTCGCACGATTGCAAAGTGAAAGCAAAAAAACAAGCGCAAATTCAAACGCGATTTCAATATGTCACATATTGACAGTGGCTCACCGATGCCAATGACATAATTACCCAGCTACATTTCTGAAAGAATGCAAAAGCATTGACATATATTTTTCCTTCCTACAATAGCCCGACGGGCAGGGAAGAGATAGACTTTGGTAGCCCGACTGAAAAAGTCGCTAGCCCCAGGACGTCGGGCTAGCGATATTGCAAGCCCTGTATCTGATTGAGGAATCACTCATCTTTGGAAAAGAGAGTTTATTACAGAGAAATGTCTCTTTCCAAAATAAAAGCTATACTATCCGCTTCTTCTGGGCTATATTCTCAGCAGCATAAGGAGAATCATGTGCTAACAGCTGTCTAAATGACTCGGCTAAAGTTAGTAGCATGCTTGTTGTTTTTGTCTTTGCACTAGGATGATGTCGGCGTAAATGTGCAGTCATATTCGTTGTGTTCCCACTAGTGCTTAATCTCGTTGAAATGACCTTAACGCCACAACACGGCAAATCTCCGTTAACGAGCTACCGCCGATCGCCCCGTGCATGGGGCTAGACGGCCAACACGTTAACGAGCTAACTGCGCTAACACACTAGTTCCCACCCATGTAATTGAGCATTGCATGGCACATCCAACATACTGTTTTACTTTAGTCCATGACGCGCTTACCTTCAGGGTCATACGTCACATGAAAACCAAAATAATTCCAAACGCCAGATCTGAATGAGGGTGGGGGAGGTCCATGTTGCAAGGAGAGCTTAACTTCTGTCTTGCTAGCTTGCCCTGCGCTCTTCCTTCTGACTATGCTGTCTGTGTTGAGCGCTCAGTGGATCTGCGCTCGACAGTGCAGCCTAGGCGGAGTAGTCGAACGCAGATTCACTGAGCGCTCCACACAGACAGCATCGTCAGAAGGAAAGTTGATAAAATAAATTACAAATTTTGTATTGTTCGATACATATGCGTACCGAACCGAAAGCACTGTATCGAACGGTTCAATATCGATACGAATATCGTTGCACCCCTAATATATAAAACACCCAGCACGCCCCTGCGGGCGGTTTTATCCTTCAAGCTCGGGTCCTCTACCAGAGGCCTGGGAGCTTGAGGGTCCTGCGCAGTATCTTAGCTGTTCCCAGGACTGCGCTCTTCTGGACAGAGATCTCCGATGTTGTTCCCGGGATCTGCTGGAGCCACTCGCCTAGCTTGGGAGTCACCGCACCTAGTGCTCCGATTACCACGGGGACCACCGTTACCTTCACCCTCCACATCCTCTCGAGCTCTTCTCTGAGCCCTTGGTATTTCTCCAGCTTCTCGTGTTCCTTCTTCCTGATATTGCTGTCATTCGGAACCGCTACATCGATCACTACGGCCGTCTTCTTCTGTTTGTCTACCACCACTATGTCCGGTTGGTTAGCCACCACCATTTTGTCCGTCTGTATCTTGAAGTCCCACAGGATCTTAGCTCGGTCATTCTCCACCACCCTTGGGGGCATCTCCCATTTTGACCTCGGGACTTCCAGGTTATACTCGGCACAGATGTTCCTGTACACTATGCCGGCCACTTGGTTATGGCGTTCCATGTATGCCTTGCCTGCTAGCATCTTGCACCCTGCTGTTATGTGCTGGATTGTCTCTGGGGCATCTTTACACAGCCTGCACCTGGGGTCTTGCCTGGTGTGATAGACCCCAGCCTCTATGGATCTTGTACTCAGAGCTTGTTCTTGTGCTGCCATGATTAGTGCCTCTGTGCTGTCTTTCAGTCCAGCTTTGTCCAGCCACTGGTAGGATTTCTGGATATCAGCCACCTCCTCTATCTGCCGGTGGTACATACCGTGCAGGGGCCTGTCCTTCCATGATGGTTCCTCGTTTCCCTCCTCTTTCTTGGGTTTCTGCTGCCTGAGGTATTCACTGAGCACTCGGTCAGTTGGGGCCATCTTCCCAATGTATTCTTGGATGTTCCTTGTCTCATCCTGGACTGTGGTGCTGACACTCACCAGTCCCCGGCCCCCTTCCTTCCGCTTAGCGTACAGCCTCAGGGTGCTGGACTTGGGGTGAAACCCTCCATGCATGGTAAGGAGCTTTCTTGTCTTTATGTCAGTGGCTTCTATCTCCTCCTTTGGCCAGCCTATTACCCCAGCAGGGTACCTGATCACGGGCAGGGCGTACGTGTTATATATATATATATATATATATATATATATATATATATATATATATATATATATATATATATATATATATAGACTTTTGCTTGCCACATGTACAGTCATTCATTAGGTATTGTACAAGTAATTTAAATCACTAACAGATAGCATAAACAAAGATGGGTAACTGGAAGAAAAACCAAAAAAATGTTACTGCAGCCTTAAAGGTATCTAATTTATTAACATTATTATAAGCAGCAGATTTTTTAAAGCACTAAATGACCTAAATATAAAACTAATCCTAAATATGTGAAATATTTGAAAGACAGACTTCTCTGCCACTCTATATTTGAGCATAACAAATGTAACCATAAACAATACGTCACACTTGAAAATGCCTTTATAACCTCTTGTGAAACCTCATAAACATATGCGGTCCCTACACTTCATTGTTCATCAATTTATGTACACATCAGTTTACAGATGCTTTAATGCTACAGCAGTACATTAGAAGCAACAACTATGGAATTTCATGAGTTGTTAATCATATTAATCATGTCTGCAGTTCGTGGGACAAGCTAGAAAACTGAGCAGTAGTAGCAGCAAATGAGAATTCTGTTAAACTCCAAATGTTCGATAGCAGGACAACATTTCTTCAAGTTTAAAATGAAGTGCATGAATCACTTTAATGACTGACATTTTATTTGTTTATTTTATTTGTCTGTTTTATTGTTTTTCCATTATGGCATGCATGAGGTCTTATATGAATTAATGAATGCCTTTTCAATTAGGAGGTCATGTACAAAAGCATGATAACTCCTGTATGCTTACTGTGAAGTACAATAACTAGAGCTTTTAATGTTGTATAAAGGTTAGATTCCATTTAACATTAGCAAAATTTATAATAATTTCTAACCTCTCAAATGTATACAAATTAAAGATGAGACAAAAATAATCAAATCTTTTTGACCTCTCTAAAAACAAATGTTTTATTTATTACTATTAACGTAATAACATTACTTTAAAAGCACTTTGCCTCAGCAGAGTGCTATCCCGGGTGTCTGTTTTCAAGTGTCTTCTAGTGCCTGGCATGTACTGTATTCACTAATTCACGCTCGTGGATGGGTATAATCTTATCTGAATTACCCTATATGTAATAAAAGAGAACTTCAAAGCATCTTTATTAATTGTGTGGCTTGAACTCTGGACTCGAGCGATTTCTGCTGAGTGGATAGAAAGACATCCCTGCCTTTGATCATTGCAGATTTTAGGGGAGGGAGGTGAGGTCATTTAGAAGCTGGATCCCTACGGGGAACTAAACAGCATGACCAAATCCTTTTGCTCAAACACTGCTGATCAGACTTAATCACTGGATTGTTATGCTGTGAACCCATGAAGAGGTTCAATATAAGCCCAGATCTGGATGAGAGTGAGCCAGCTCCAGGGACAAGAAGAGCAGAACTTTGTTCCCTGTAGTTGCTGACTTCTCTAGCGGCTCTGTGAACTGACACCTATACACCTTAACTGCCTGTGTGTACAAATAGCAAATGTGCAAATCGTTAGAGAGTCATTGGTTGCTCTAAGGGTGCAGGAGTGAGCTCATGAGATAAAATCCTCAGGGAGAAAAAGCAGATGAAAGTGCCCAGCAATGGCTAATGGTATGACTTTTAGCACTCAAGTAGGAAGGCAAATATTTTGTATACTTGAAATTTTAAGCAACGTTTGGATGAGAATTCCCTACTTGATTATTGGACTGCTACAGAAAAATGACCACAAGGTTTTCATCTGTGTGCCAGTGTTTTTAAACATAAATACAAGCTTTATTAAAATACACTTTAAAATGTCCAGCCCGTCGTACTTCAAACCAACCCTCTGGGTTGGCCTGGAGTGTAGATAGTAGAAATAAACTAAAACTAAATGTTGCTAAACTACATGTGTGTACTTGTTCATTGCATCAAACATAAAACACATATGAATAGGAATTGTTTTTGTCTATAATTGTGCAATTCCCATCACATGCTAAAAGAAATGAATCTACTCAATATTTCTAAAGGCAAGGTTATGTCCCAAATGCTGACAATGGGTAGCCCTAATGTTCTAGTGGATGCAGGAAAAGAATAGACTGAAATTAATTAGAAGTAAACAAATTTAAGCTAATGACACCAAAAAACGTATAAAAATGTAGTCAATCCTAAATCCAAAACAAAGTCAGGACTAAACTAGAACAGAAACCTAAAACTTGCTGAAAAAGATATATATATAAGATAAAAAAGAAAGTTGCTAGAAAGCTTTAGAACAAAAGGTTCCAAGACAATTTGGCTGTCCAAAAAAACAGCGTTTTGCAGCATAGCTGTAAGAGTAGCGAATCAAGCCAATTTCAAACCATTCAAATACTGAACTACATTAAAAAGAGGTTAAACCAGTATGATAAATGTAACTATTTAGGTAAATTGCTTACAACCTAAGAAAAAGCTTTGATATTTTCTTAAAATATCATCTTTATCTTTCAGTTATTATAGCTAAAGTTGACCAATCACTTCCAACTTGTTTTTGCTAACAGTCGCTAACAACCTGTTTTTGCTAACAGACTAGCTAAAGTGTATTGGCCTAGTATTACAGCTAATGTTTCTTTACAAATATAAAATCAGTCAGAAAAGAATAAAATAAATAGACCCAATCAGATGTTATAACTTGGGACTGAATACGTATTCAGTCAAATCAATCCAGTATATTCCGATGTTAAAACAGGCTAAATCAGTTACCACAGATACCAGCAGAGCGTCTAAAGCAGTGTTTCCCAACCTTTTTGAGCCAAGGCGCACATTGCACTTTAGAAAAATCACACAGCACACCACAAAACACAAATACTACTCATGCTCATGACAAACGCTATTCATGCTAGTGCCTTCATCTGGGTCAGAATATTCTTCAGGACCCAGGTTAGATTGACTACTTTTTCTTTGTCTCACAGCATGTAATTTCTTCTTCGTCTTCTTCTGTTTTTCTGGCAGTTGACAACCCATTTAATTACAGCAGGTGGTTGTATTGCATCTAGTGGAAGATAATATAAATGATCTGCCTGTAACTCAATCGATTGTATCGATACCAAGTCAACATCGGTATCGGATTGATGCTAGCCTGCTGAAATCAATTCTTTACTTTAAGTTCTGCTCTTGTTTGCGATGCTGTGCTTTCGGCAAAGACGAAACAGCCAGGTCGCCGGATTCGCCACTCCTTTGGCAGCGGGGAGCAGCCACACTTTGCTCCTGCCCCTTCTTGTGTTTAGATGTGACTTAAACACTTTGGGGGGTGTTAAGTTTACATATTTATATTTTCAGTTTTTGTTGAGAATTTTAATTATAATTTTTGTATTATAGTTTCTCAACAGTACTTGTTTGTTTTAATTTCTTTACTGGTTGGCGTGCACTATTTAAGATTTTTGTAAAAACAAATTAAATTAAATTTAAAAAAAAATTGATAACTGTAAACCACCACAGCAGACCCGATGGCATTTTCATGCATCGCAGCATCATTTATTCTTACAATAATCACACGGTTACTGTAACAGTACATTCAACAGCTGCAGCTCTCCCGCTGCCAGCCGTACACATCACCACCAACAGCGACAACACAAGCAGAGCACTGGTTTTAAGCTGGCGAGGCGTGATCGTAGATGGCGTGCAGGTGAGCCATCTCACGCATTGCAGACCACGCCCCGCCACAATAATAAAGCATTTTCTATTTAATTATAAACTTTGTCCTAATTATGTCCTGGGTTTTTAACTATTTAATAATAAAAAAGGAAACATCACAAAAACACTTAAGGTCATGAAAATTAATTGAAATTTAGCAATTCAATGACGCATCCACCTTATTTATTGAAAAGTATCAGTATCGGTATTGGCGATACTGACCCGTATTTACTTGGTATTGGATCGATACCAAAATAAGCAGTATAGCACACCACTGCTAATCGGGTGGAACGAGATAATCTTCCACGGCACACCTGATCAGACACAGTGGTTGGGACACACTGATCTAAAGCTTACAGCTATAGCACAGACCTGTTTTCACACAGAATACATGTGACTAGTGCTGTGTTAACCCCAGCAGTGGCGGGTCTAACAACTTTCCCAACTGAAATCCAACATTGTATGTTATGCAGTTTTTAGGAAAATATCTTAAATGTATTTTTGTTTTTTGTTTTTTTGTTAATTATATCATCCATCCATCCATCCATCCATCTTCATCCGCTTATCCGAAGTCGGGTCGCGGGGGTAGCAGCCTAAGCAAAGAGGTCCAGACCTCCCTCTCCCCAGCCACCTCCTCCAGCTTGTCCGGGGGAATACCAAGGCGTTCCCAGGCCAGCCGAGAGATATAATCTCTCCAGCGTGTCCTGGGTCTGCCCCGGGGCCTCCTCCCGGTGGGACATGCCTGGAACACCTCGCCCAGGAGGCGCCCAGGGGGCATCCTTGCCAGATGCCCGAACCACCTCAGCTGGCTCCTTTCGATGTGGAGCAGCAGCTGCTCTACTCTAAGCCCCTCCCGGATGGCCGAACTTCTCACCCTATCTCTAAGGGAGAGGCCAGCCACCCTTCGGAGGAAGCTCATTTCCGCCGCTTGTATCCGCGATCTCGTTCTTTCGGTCACTACCCACAGCTCGTGGCCATAGGTGAGGGTAGGGACGTAGATCGACCGGTAAATTGAGAGCTTCGCTTTTACACTCAGCTCCCTCTTCACCACGACTGACCGGTGCAGCGTCCGCATTACTGCAGCCGCAGCCCCAATCCGTCTGTCGATCTCCAGCTCCCTTCTCCCATCACTCGCGAACAAGACCCCGAGATACTTGAACTCCTCCACTTGGGGCAGGAACTCATCCCCGACCCGGAGTGGGCACTCCACCCTTTTCCGGCTGAGAACCATGGCCTCAGATTTGGAGGTGCTGATCCTCATTCCCGCTGCGTTACACTCGGCTGCGAACCGCTCCAGTGCTTAGAAACTCTTATAACAGCCTTAGACTGCAGGGTATACACATATGCTGATGTGAGTAATTAGGTGTGGCAAAAAAAAAAGTGTCAGGAAACAGAACAAAGGACAGAGTAGAACACGCTGATTAAATGAAAACCAAAACAGGCCATGACAGTAAAAGAGGCTGAAACCCTGACAGCTTTATTGCTCTGAAATTCCATATAAGCATCGGTGCACTTCAAATTGATTCAGTGTTGTTGTAAACTCAATACATACTGCATGTTATCATAGCACCAGGAAAAATGGGGATCATTCGCCATCATTAATTTGCACCACAGTAATTTGTGGAATGAGTCTACGAAAAATAAAAGAATAATAAAAAACAGTCCTTACAACACGACTGCTTTTTTATTTTTATCAACCACCTCCATCCCACCCCCGATTTAACTTAATCACAGTGACAGCAATCATTTTTTACAATAATTATTGCCCAGACGTCATTTTTGTGTAAACTAGTAACATATTATGCATTTTAACACCTTGGTTAAAATCAAGGTTGATGGTAAAATTATAAGACTAGCAGCTTGAAAGTTGTAAAGCTTTTCTCTCCCTCGCTCAGCAGCAGGATAAACTCTATTCAAACTGCACATACATTCAGAAATACGGCAAAAGGTTGACATTAAGAACCAATAAAAGAAGCTGATGGCTGTAAGAACAGCTGTGGCATGGCTTAGTTTAAAGGGATAGCAAAACCTGAATTGGCAGTGACAGCACTGAAAATTGAGGATTGAAAGGCATTACAGGACTATCGAGATTATTGATGATACATTCCAAGTACCTTTCCTATAGAGACCTTGCACGCTTGTAGAGGAACACTTAATCAGAGATTTGCTCTCTTTAGCAAAATCCTAAAATCTACAAGCCTGTTCCTCACTGAGGAGATGACACTGAGCCTTTGGGAAAGTATACATACACACCACCTCACAAATGTATTAATGCTGTATTAAACACATTAATGAATACCAACAGTGCCATGATCCTGATTTTACAAAAGTCACTATCAAACACTAAATTGGTGCCAGAAAGGGATTTTTAATCTAAAAATATAAATAAAATAAATAAAGCACAATAAAATCCTTTCCAAATGTTCCAAAGCCAGAAAGAGCAGCTTGTCCCAATGCTCTCTGTAGGTGAATCAAATAAAACAAAACAATGAACTACCACAGCCTGCCATGGGAATTACTGACATGGATAATGAATAATGGGTTTAGAAGACAAAAGATTATTGGCTGTTATGTTAAGGTCAGCTCTAATCCTGGTTAAATGACTTCAATATAATTCCTATCAAACTCAGAACAGAATACCAGCATCAAAAACTATTTTACTGTAAGTACTTAATTCGTCTTACGAAACGAGAGAAATGAAACAGATGTGTGGTCTCGAGAGATATTTAAAACAAACTCTTCAAAATAAATGGAAAAGAAGGCCAATGCTAGCCAAGCTTTGATATATTGAAATGGAAAGACAGCACATAAACCCACACTAAAATGATACCATCACCAAAGATCCCCAGAGAACCCAGAATCCCAGCAGCCACAATCATACATCAACTTTAACTTTCAGGCTGATATATTTTCTCTCCTTTGGGCTCAGAAGGACTTTGGTCATTACTGCTGGTTCTCTTTCTTTTCCGAGACTCAGATTTAAAGTAAATATTCCTGATACGAGCTCTGTTTTATATAACACACTGAATAGGCTGGCCAGACACCAGCAAATCAAATGTGGGGTAAAGAGCATCTTTGGGTGGGATAATCGGAACACTTTGTTACTTCAAATTTAATAATAACATTAATTGTGTTTTTTTAAAGAAAGGAAAGTTATGATTAAAACATCACATATATATTTGATTTCAACTTGCCCAGCCCCCATGCCCAGTAAATACAATAACCATAAAAGGAAGATTCCATTTGTTCTTCTAGTTTAATGTGATAGTCCTCTTAAGCCACACAGGCCGACAGACCAGTCTCTGACTCCCTGGCAATTTCTTGTCACAAGGGAAATCTATATTCTCCAACCATTTGGTGAGTAGTGGCTAAACTGCCACAAAGAGGGTGCTGCAGAAAAAACCTCTTTGTGATTTCTTTGATCTCTAGCAGCCTGCAGTGGTCACCTGTCGTTTGCATGAAAGATGTCATCTTATCTGCAAATACTTTCTCTTTCAGGTGTAGTAAAACTTGAAAAAGTTTGATGCAAAACAGCAACAAAGAACATTTGTCCCAACAGTTGTCCTTTACCACTGC
Source organism: Maylandia zebra (assembly GCF_041146795.1). NCBI lineage: Eukaryota > Metazoa > Chordata > Actinopteri > Cichliformes > Cichlidae > Maylandia > Maylandia zebra. The sequence continues at coordinate 12,732,921 of NC_135179.1, read as the reverse complement.
GTCCAACAAATTTCAAAAGGGACAAATTCTGCTTTGAAGGAAAACAGTCTCTGTTTCTACTTTGTGCTGCACTTTTTGCGGTTTCTGTACCACTTGGTGAGTTCTTTGTTCGTATTTGAAGAAAAGTCGGTTCCGACTTTCAACCAAAGTAATTGCAAGAAGGTTTTTGTTGCAGCACTTTACGCCTCTTTGTGACCAGTGCCTCCACTGACCACTTGACAGAACACATTCTTTGCTCTGGTGACCAAGCCTGGACGAAAAGGGGCTTTAGGAGCTGATTTCAGAGCAACTGCCTTAAACCTCCAGCAACCACTCACTATCGGTTGGGAATACACATTTCTCACTAGTGATCTCCAGTTTGCCACAAAATGACCAAGTCTCTAGATCTATGTGACTAAAATCTTTACTATAAGAAGGTATTTCTGTTGGGTCTTGCTAAACTGTTGTTAACTGTTACTCTCTGTCATTTTTGAGTATCAGTAGGGATGCATCCATAGATTGAAACATCTGATTTTGAGACGTGTTTCCCCACATGGGCTTTGTCACTTCGTTTCACATCTCCCCAAAATATGATTTAAAAATGGACAAAAAAGGCAAAGGAGAAAAAAAAGAAAGTAAGAAAACTCTAAGAGCATCACCTTCTGCCAGTTTTACACAGCTCAAACTAGTTTCAAGTCTTTATTGTTGCTCCACGTCCTTATCTTTGGTGTATTTTTCATCATATTCTGCCAAAATCTGTCTATGACTTTACGGTGACTCACTATTTTCCCATTGGGAGTGGCGTAGGCAGCAAAAGATGGTGACAGGTTAACCTACACTTGACCCATGATGACAGCCTTCCCTTCTTTCTTCACAGCCGTTGGATAAAAGCCACGACTTTACAAAATTGCCTGTCCTACAGCGTTAACTTTCAAATACTTCAACCAATCAGACTGTGGGGCATTGCCTCAGTGTGTGGGAGTGGGTATGGATAAAGATGCTCTGCAGGCAACACATAAAGCACAATGCCTGGAAACCTTAACAGAGATTCACATTAGGGTTTTGTCTAAATTGAAGGGACACTGCACAGTATTTTGAGAGAACATTATTATTAAAAATAATGTTCCAAGTGTCTCCCACAAGACTGGTTTTATTATGTGATTATTGGGTTATTGAGGAAGAGAGAATCACTGCTTTCATGACAGATGCTTTCAATTCTACCTTCCCGTTCCTCCTTGTGGATTTATTTTCATATGACCAATACCTCTGTTGTCAAGTCTGTTGGTCTGATTTTCACTCATCAACAGGTAGACAGAGTGAAATTGTTTTCTCAAGTATGGAGCAGTTGCCATATCAACCAATGCATTGGATCAAGGCATTAGATTACACTGTCCAAAAGCAATCTGAAACAAAAAAGAAGCAAAGCCCATAACAACAATATAGAATAGTTTTATCTTGACATCTTGTTATGGGGTTTTTGATGGAATACAATTCAACACATGCCAATGCAGAAACACGAGCCAGTTTGTTGCACATACACACCTACATGATTTATATATCCACACACACACAGACATGCGCACAAGTAGTGAACTCTCCCCAGTCACATTGCGACAAAAAGCACACATACTGTTTGTGCTGGAATGAGCATGACTGCGGCCTTTCCATTTTTGTTCTGTTAAAAGAAGGCTCTGTTATGGCGGAGAGTGGGCACACAGAGAATCAGTGAGGGACAACTATTCAATTGGGAGATGCCTCATTCTCCTGTTCTCTCTTCCTGGTTGCACAGACTGCCAGAGTGTTGCTAGGAGGAAGCTTCCACTGCCAGCAATGATGACATTGCCTTGATAGACATCTTCCTGCTGTCCAAGAAAAAAGGGAAAGATAGAGACATGGTGTGAAATTCTGCCACCTCCTCCTCCACCACCACCAATTTGCCTCTTTTTCTAGCCTCAAGGCAATCTGCTTCTCTTTTCTTCCCACTCATCTTTTCCATATTTTCATCGTGCCTCTAAGACATCTTTTTTCTGATTGTGATGCTGTTATTGTATTGGACGGATGAGCCTCTACATACTCACACTTTCTGTAATGCTCACCCTTTGGTTTGGTTTCTTGAAGAATGGAGCACTTTTAAGCATTTCATTCCATTTTTTCTGTTGTAATCTTGGACCCAGTGTTTGCTGCTGTGTCTGCAGTCAAAGCAGAGAAAAGTAAAGTCTAAGTGGCTCAAAATCACTTGCACAATCTTATTTTTTCCCACGGTGTTTTGTTTTTGTTTGTTATTTTTTTGTTCACCATTGTTCAATTTCTACCTGGATAGAGCCTCAGCCATCTTGTTACTCGGTGGGATGAATACAGCATCTTCTAGAGTTTTTGCTTTTGTTTTTTTTATTTGCCATAGTGAAAGTATTCTTAGATTCTTTTTCCTTATCTACAAAAAAATTACTGTATCTAAACAGATCTAATTAAAACATTTCGTGTATTTTGAATTAAAGATATGCTCGAATCTGGTTGTTTGAAGGCTGATTTTATGCTGTTAAAAGAATTTAAGAAAGAAAGAGATTAAGCATTACTTTTCATGCAATTATACAATGGGCTGAGAGTTATTTTTTAATTCTTCTTTTTCCGCTTACTGAAAAGAGAAAGAGATCCTGAGGCACTAGGGTACTCTGCACTGACTGCACAGAGAATTAAGACACTTTGAAGGTCCCATTTATACATGAAATTTATATAATGGTTGATAAAATGAATTATGCAGTTCCCTTATGTAAGAATATATGCATGCACTTAAAATATTTAAACCCACTTATTATTTGTATCAACTCTAAACTCAACTACATATTCTCTACTCTCTACTTAAACCTTGATTATACTCTGTTACAGACATGGACAGGTGCAGACACGATGACTTGTCATTTCTGTTACACTTCTTTGAAGTATCTTGAAGTCTGCTGCCTGGAGTGCATATGTACTTGGTGGATTGTAAAATATCCATGGACGAGTCTGCACGGTTAAAAAAAAAAGTAATTGGCACGCACGTGAATATCTACATGGAGCCTTGCACTCACCATAGACAGTATTAAATATGGATGTAAGAAAAATGAACCAGTGATTCCTTAAACTTACATTCTATCATTCGACGTTGTGTAAAGCACTTAGAGTTCTTAGAGTAGAGTAAGAACCAGTCCATTTGTCATTTATCTGAAGTCCACTAGGTGGTGATAGCTGTGGTTTCTGGTCCTGTAGAAGTCTATAGGAAAACATGTTTGTCTCTTGACATCTATGAACATTTTCCTGCTGAGTTTATAGGCTCTGTCACTCATTTTGGGTCATACTGAATAAGAAATGGCCTTTTGTAAATCTTGCTCCTACTATGTCTCAAAATGAAAGATTATCTGCAGCATGAAACCGCAGGCTCATTGGCTAATAACATGTGACTGTCATGTGATTAGCCAATAAACATGTGGCTTCACAATCAGACCTGCCTCTCCTTGTCACTTTTGTTTTTATTATGTCCTATTCTGAAGTTTCAAGAAACCTCGGACCAAGAAACCAGTGGGTAATGTTACTGTAGCTATACATTCATCTCTCATACTGTTTATGGGAAACATAGACCTGATAGTCAGATCTGGGCTTCCCTGTTAGGCTGCTGCCCCTGCGACCTCATTTCAGATAAGCAGAATAAAATTACTGTATGATTTATCATTTTGTTACTTTAGATTTGAACTTTTATTGAAATGGTTGATATGAATTTTCAAACAGCGTGCATCATTCATAATGCACGGTGTACTTTTCAATCCCGTCATTTCATTTTTCTGATGTTAATTTGTCATATTTTAATCATACTTGAATTTCTTTTGCAGTAACATCTTTTCATATCATATTTAACAACAGTTTATTTTATTTTTCTTCTTTGTTGTCTGGAGTATGACGTGCAATGTTCATAAAGCATGATGTGAGATGCCACACAGTTAAGAAGCACGATTCATTATTGAAGAATGTGATAAATGGTTTAAAATGTCTTTGTTGTTGGTTTTTGACATTGTCCGTTAAACGGTTCTCACATTTAGCTTAATTTCTGAGTGTTTATTTTTTTAGACTAGTTGGTTAGTCTATTTTTTTCCCCCTTATTTAGTCGACTAAGAAATGACCCGCCAGGAACATTCCTAATTCATCCATATAATAATCAAACAGAGGTAGCTAGAAATGAGAGACTACTTCCAGCAAATACATTTGCAAGATAAAACCTGCTGCAGTTGAAGTAATTAAAGACCTCAGTTATTTACTATATTTACATTACGTTACATGAAGAGAAAGATCGGCAGTAAACTTTTATGCCACAAACCTTTTCAAACTTTTTCTTTTTCTTCTTCTATTTATTTAGCATCTTGTTGAAGTCAACAGTGAGCGCATCATCACAGTCCCAAATCAATCATTAAAAAAAAAAAACTTTAAAAAATGTAATTGAAAAAGATGGGAGTGACTGGTTCTAAAGAATTAAGTCTATAATCCCACTACACAGTGTATGACTTTATCTGCCAACTGTAAACTCGATCAGCTGGAACATCCAAGTCGCATTCATATAATAGGATTGACAGTCTTTAACTGTGAGCCCAGTCAAGTGGCGTCATAGAGGCAATTTAAGCCATGCCGTCAATTATTTACAAGAGTTTCAGGACAAAATTTTTAAAAAGTAGTTGGCCCACTGGTGGTGTGATTTTAAAATATATAGAAGAATAAAGGGTTTTATAAGGTGCTTAAAAGAGCTAAAATCTTGCCAAGAAGGCTTGCAATTTATTGATAAATGAGTGTACAAACACACAAAAAAACTGCTTTCTTATCTCAAAGAATCCAAAGGCAAGGCATAGCGATTCATCCTATGAGTACCATAAAGATCGAATATCACGATAAACCATAATTATGAATTTTTTTTAAATTTAAGATTAAATATGTGTATAGATGCACAGCTTCCTTAAAGCTGTAAGATATCACCAGTTAAATATAAAGCTACCTTCCTTTATGGACTCTCCATCCTTAGATTGTGTTACACATTTAGTTTGTGGACATAAAACTCATGTTGTTCCCTAAAATCATTCAAACTGAAGAGGAAAGGGCAGATAAAGTATTTCAGTTGCACCACAACTCTGTATGTCTACATAAAATTCCTAACCTTTGGGGCCTGTGTCTATTCGAGCACAGGTCCAGAGATGGGTAGTAGCGCGTTACTGTAATCCGATTACTTTTTTTGAGTAACGAGTAAAGTAAGGGATTACTATTGCAAAAAGGTAATTAGATTACTGTTACTTTCCCGTAAGATTCGTTACTGCGTTACTAAAACCGTGATTTTTTTGCAAGAGTGTCTCATGACAGCTGTGTGCAGATCAAAAATGGATAATATAACGAGTGCAGGAGAGAGTATGCAGCGTTTAAAGCGTGGAAGTACTGACCTTACTTTGAGTTTGATTCGGTAAAAAGTGACAAAAACATCAGCATGCGCTGCTCACTGCGTGGGAAGAAAACTTCTTTTTACAGCGAAAAAAGCCCTAAACGTCCGAGCAAGCACCAAATACGCTGCCGCTGGAATGTGAAATTCACAGAGAAACTGCCGGATCCTTCCACTGACCGCTGCGGCACACCTGCACCAGGGTAAACCTCCGTCTGCCCCACTCCTGATATACAGGCGAAAATAGAGCAACGGGACCGCTGAGTCTTTGATTTTATTTATTTTCTGCTGTGTTTTACGTGCATCTATTTGAAAGAGTGAGTGTAAACACAAAAAACTATTTTATTTTATAAGCTGGAATATGCAGAAAGGTTTAGGTTTAAATGTTAAACAAATTTCTTCCTATCAGAGAATGTTGCATATAATTTAATGTTTGCTTGATGCAAAAGCTTAAAACTAATAAAACAAGTTTTAAAAAGAGACTTTTTCATTTGATTACATTTTATATGATGGATTATGCAGAAAAAAGTAGAACTGGGCTGAAAGATCGATTGCTTTATTACGTATTTAGGGGATAAATCATGTTTTAAAAAGTAACTAAGTAACTAATTACTTTTGAAAATAAGTAATCAGTAAAGTAACAGGATTACTTTTTTCAGGAAGTAATCAGTAATTAGTTACTGATTACTTTTTCAACACTGCACGGGACAAAGCTGAAGACTGTCTGGAGTTCAACCAGGAGCAGAGCTGTGGTGTAGTAGTTTAAAGCCGCAAAAGAAAACACAAAAACAAATATTTCAAGATACAAAAGTCTGTGTGACAGGCAAAAGATACTCAAAAACACAATTATGTACGCAATAAATGCTATATCAGACACAGTATAATTATTTACACAGTTTAAATGTGCTTTTATCCTTGTGATTGACGTGACAGTGGAAAAACTGTAGTTAGAAAATCCTTTAGCAACATAATGACTGTGTGTCTCAGACTGACACGATAACGCGAGATGATGAACCTTCTCTGTCTCGATCAAGTGGGAGAATGAATCATTCACATCGCCTTGGGTTTGAGAAGGCTTGAAGACACAAACAGCATATTAACACTGCTCTCTCCACCAAATTTCTCTCAGTACAGTGATCCTCATTAACCTTTGAAACCATCATGCAGGTGAAATAAAAAGTCAGAAACCTTTTGAATGCTTGAAAACTCTTCTATCCCGTGACCTCCAGTTCAATCTTTGAAAAAAAAAAAAAACGAGATGTTGTAAGAAGATGATAGCTTTGTGAGAACACTTTACTTTCCACAAAATGAGGTACCAATCAATAATCTGGTTCAGTAGCAAAAGTGGCCCCAGTAAGTGAAAAAGTAAGAAGAAAAGAAAAGGAGAAATTATCCTGTAATACTACTTCTTGAAGAACTTGCTTATCCTTTAAGAGAGACAAAAGCAGATACTGGTAATATCTCTTCAACAAGACACATACCTGCTTAAGAATTTGCAGGAAAATACATAAAATACAAATTGCTATATTGTATGGGAATACTTTAATTTTCTACTGTAAACGATTACAACAGTATACACACTGATCACACCATATTTTACACTGACACTGTCGTTCTGCAGGAAACATATTAAGACCTTCAGTTAACACTTTGAGATTAACTAAACTCTGAATAAGTACACAGTGAAGTTGTACTGGTGCTGTCACCTTTAAATGTGGCCTGAAGTATGTGTGCTCTTATTATATAATAAATAAGGCAAATTGGTTAAGAACACAAACTCCTTTCTTTTCTTTTTTTTTTACAAAGCTCACTCCCATTGGTGATTTTTTTTTATCATTCAGTTTCAGCCTATCAGAGGTCTCCAATACATTTACAGTATTTATTATTTTTCATTTCAGATAGAAGGATCAAATAAAACACATGATTGTGTTCAGAGAGCTTTTTTATATTTTACTGAGTGCATGGAATTATGTCATTCCCATATATTTGCACATATGTGAAAAACATAACTATGAAGTGGCGCCAAGACATCTGTTGGAGAGACATTATCATTTGTTTGCTATTTCAGCAAGGGTGCTTTATGAATACCAACAAACAACGACAACCTCCTTATTCCTGCTTTTATATATGATGAGTGGGTCATGTTGGTGTGGCGTGGGTGTTTCTTTGGAAGGAGGCCTTCTACTTAGATGTGCTTTACACTGATATAATTAAAGAAAAAACAAGGGATACAATAAACGCGGTGCTACAAGATTTTACAAGCGTGTTCAAGCAATGATTAAAACCTAACAGTGACATCTTGCTGTGATTACACCTACGGAAAACTGACGCTGGGTTTGCTGATGAATAGGGTAGTAAAACAGGAATTAGGCCTACACATCCCACGAGTGTTCCCTGAATAATTTGTCTGGATGTGATAATGCCACGGATTAGATAACATGTTGTACTGCTAACTGTTAACTTACTTGGTTAAAATAGGACATTATTTTACAATATCTGCTAATTAACTCTAATTATCAGCTGAGACAATGTATAAGTAAGAAAACTAGAACTTAAGTGCTTTGTTGTGTTTTTGTGTCTCTCCATTCCAATAATAGAATAGAATAGAATTCAACTTTATTGTCACAGCACATGTCACAGGTACAAGGCAACAAAATGCAGGTTGCATCCATCCAGAAGTGCTTTAGCCATGATATAGATATATTACAAATATATACTAGCAACATGTATAAGCCAGTGTATTCATACATTAACAGCTTGCACAGTGGAGTTTGCTCTCCACTGTGATGTATTAGATCAAATACTGCTAAAAGGAAAAAGCCATTGGGTAAGTACAGAATCAAGACAGCATCATAGTGAGTTCAAAAAAAAGAGAGTAATTATGCAAAAGCTTGTGATGATTCACTGTAGAATATAATTCTCAGCCAAAGTGATGTATATTCATACCGGGATGCACATTTGACCCACTTTTCAGTGGTGTCTGCATGTTTCGCCCTTTACACTCTTTTTACTCTTGAGGTTTAAGCTGGGTTTTGATTTCACTCATAGAGAGCTTACACACTAGCTTAGCTTCATCTTTGGATAAAATCCATGTTGCCTGGCCATGGTAGAGGACCCATGGCAATGTGAGAGAGACGGAGAGTCAGAGAAGACTGAGAAGGGATTCTTTTGACAGATGGTCCCACTTGGTAGTCATGTCTGTGGGCACTAATGCAAACAATGGCTCCCAAATACATTTTAGCATCTTTTCATCAATAAGGCTAGTGAGCCGAGTCCGCAGTTTCAAATGATTCTGCCCCTCTTGTCTTCCATACACTCCAAGATTTTACATGCTCTGCTCCTTTTTTCCCCTGCATTTTCCCACTGCCTTCAGCCATCTCCATCACCCTGCTTTCACCCTCACTGTCACACTTGCTCACTATTTCACTCTACTTCATCCCGATATTCACCAAGACTTCCAGTCCAATTCCACCCACAACCAAACCCCATCGCTCTCCTCCCTCTGTCTGCAATGAGTGTGACGTCAGAGATAGCCGCACACCATTTCTGTGGACGACTTCTGTTTAGGCTCTAATAGGATTTACTCTGAGGCTGATTTTCTGCTCTTTGTCTTCTGTCCTGGAATGAAGTCTTCTTGCAGCCAATGGTGCAGGTGGTGGGTAGTAAATTATACACACTTCCCTCAGAGCTAGTCAGCATCACAAGTGAGTGAAAGGGGTAGCTGAAAGCTCCCATCACCAAACTGCTTTAATGACCAACACTGCCTCTCACAAAACCACAAAATCACTTTCCAAACACATCTGCAAACCTGCATCTAAAAACCCAACACAAACTCTCAAATATTACAGCATATTACCACACATATATTCATACCAACATGCACAAACAAACAAATCCTCTACCGGCATTTATACACCCACTCTTCCTCCCCCACCACCTCATCTCTGCCATCTCAGCACACTTTAGGCAGCTCAATAATATCGAAGCATAACGGTGTGTGTACAAAAGAGAAATGATGTTAGTAACATGTGGGACTCCGATGTATTACAACGGACGGAGGCCAAAGGCCTCATCAACATCAGTCTGATTGAACAGGACATCTCCTCTGGGCCACCCCCTCCCCCCATTTCTCTGTGTATGAGTCTCATTCGGTCTCTCTTGCTCTAACAGGTAGAGCAGTATTGATGGCCAATCCCCAGCGGTGGTTGGGGGCTGTTTGGGGTCGTAGCAAAGCACTAACATCTGTCACAGTGTTCTCTACAGCTCGTTATAAATCTGTCATGCCAAAGAAGGCAGGGACATGAATAAGACACGGGACTGAGAAACCGGTGGTGGGGAAAACATATGTTGCATGTTCATGAGCAAGTTATTACAGGCAGCTTGTTGGGTTATGCGTGGCATGTGCTCAGTTGTGTTCTGATAGATGCAGATTTTAACCAGCCCTCATAGATCAGATGCTCTTGTCATATTGGAAAAATCAATGCAGGTGTTAAATGTCTTTTAAATAACAATCACAGGAACCAGCAGGGTAAATTTCGCCTGTCACTGCCTGACAGGGCAAAATGACCAAAATAATATCCTCTGATGCCAAATTTAGTACACATGCTAGATCACCGGAGGAATAATCTGTCAAACGTCTATCAAGATTTGTATGTACTTTGTGCAGTTAAAAAATGAATCCTTTTTTTAAGTGGGCATTTCCTTCATACGGCCTTCAGGTACAAACAGCCATCATACGACCCAAGCCATCAGTCAGGCTTTTACACAATGAACCCCCCAGAACATCCTCAGTCAAACATGCCAGTATGAAAAGCGATGAGAATACTTTGAAGTCAGCCCTCAGCTGTCTGCCAGTGTGGCAACATAGGGAGTGTGATGAATACACAAATGAACAAAGGCCCAACATGAATGCATGCCACTCTCTCTAATTAGAGCAATATTGTAGTTCTGACACAGACTAAACTTCACAATTTCCCTAAAAGCCAACAATAAAAATCGGCAATGCAATGCTCCCACTCTCTTTCTCAGTGTATTTACTTGTAAGAGTTTGTAAAAAAAAAAAACTTGTTTCCACACTTTCCAACCCTGTTTACCCAAATTAAAAGATTACTAAAATCCCTGGTCATGGTGACAGCAGTGCTACAGATGATTTCTTTGAATACAGATCAGATGTGGCATTTGAGCGTACTGACGCTTTTCCTGAAGTTAATCAGCAGACCAAGTCTTTTGACACCAAAGTCAAAACCACTTTTAAAGTCTTTAGAGTATTTTTTTTATATAATTGGATACTTATAAATGTCTCTGAGCTACTTTCAAGAAGCGTCAGTGTACTAGCAAATGAGACATCTGTTGTAAATGTTGAGGCTACGTGACACAGAAGTAACCTACCACAAGAGAGCAGTTCTGACCAGCTGTTCCTGTACAGCACAGAGGACAAAACCTGCAGGCCTACTAAGCAGACCCAGTATTTAACAGTCTTGACCTCTCTGTGTCCCTTTCCTTCTGTACTCTGCTCTCTCGCTTCCTTTCTCTCTTCAGACAATGCTGACTTTGGCTATTCTAAAGAAAATGTTCAGGAATGCATGTTCTTTAGTTTGCCTTTCAGCCGACAGGCCCCAAAGAGCGTTCCCTATGGCACCAATGCTGTTGTGAATGGCTTACGTGTAAAAGTGTAGGTGTGTTAAAATACAGAAATGCACTGTCCGTTACATAACAGTTATAGCTGTAATAGTGTGACCTGTGCAACAAAGGAAGGAATATTTTACCTTTGAAATCTCTCAGAAGAGGGCAAATGAATTGCAATGAGGCAAGCTGAGCGAGGAATATCTGTGAAAGAGCTGGATTGTGAAGCAAGGAGCAAGCAGACCATATTATAAATATTACAGCACTGAACACACTTCTCCATAAATAAAAAACTTTCCACTTTCATAGGCACATTTGTTATAGAAAGCAACACATCTGAGCCCTATTTGCATCTTCTTTAATGATCAGTCCTCAGTTCTAAAAATTGTGTAGGATCTTATCAGCCTTCGCTGAGCGATCACGATCAGAAGCTCAAATCACACAGGATGCCAGCTAAATGTTATGATACATTTCACAGATAAATAATGTGCAAGCAGGGAAATGATCACATCAATAAACTCTGTAATATAGCACTGCAGGACTGTGAGGAGGAAGCAGGAAGTACATATGACCATTTTTAGAAGTGTTTTTGAGGCCCTATATATGGTGGATGGATTAAAAAAATCAAAAAGTGACAATCAAATAAAAAGGAAACATTAGATAAGCCCCTTCTGGTGATGGCATCCTCTCCCAGTGACAAACTGAATTCTGGTAAGTCTGTGTATTCAATATATACAACCTTATATGTGGAAAAGATCTGCTATGACTTCATTGCCGCATTACTTTAAGTGGCAGAATGTGGATTTTCTTTTTTGGGAACAATTTATTTTCAAATGAATATTTCATGCTAATGTACAATTTTTCCAAGTATCACCCAACAACCGCAGAAGCAGCTCTGCAAATGCTGATTAATCCTACCTGGCCTACATGGATGCTTTACATTTTGAAGGGAATAAATAACATGTATACACCTCTGTCACAACATTAATTAGTTTATTAAGTCACCTGCCGGCTTTTTACAGCCCACTGAAGTGCTTATGATAGATTAAAGTTACTGTTGGATAATTAACAGGGGCTGGTATAATGGCCTGATCATCGTCCCTCTGTGTAAAAAGACATAAAAGCACAAACAAATCTGTTACCAAGATTTATGTAGCCTTTTTAAATTTACAGGGACAATAATAGCGAAAGGGCAGCATTACATCACGTTTACACAGCGAGTAATGAGTTGTCATAAATAGACACTCGCAGGGAAGATATTGAATTATCAATGGCAACACTGAGGACCCATTATTTCAACTTTTGTCATTATGGACTGAGGAAAGGACAAAGAGAAAAAAAAAACTTCTTTGAACTCTATTGGCTTACAGGAACATAAAGGACAAAGAATTAAATCCTCCTTGACGTTACCTTGGCAGGTGTTAGATGAAAATGGAGGGTCACTAGTGGTGTGGTGTGTGAAGAGGACTCAGCGGGACAGAACACTCAACAAATTACTGAGGAGGGAACTATTTTCCTTAACTGTGTCCCATATCCTTTAAACTCTAATGGAAATCTCTGCTGGGGACTTCACAAAATAGTGAAACAGCTCAAAAAAAGTGATTTTGGCATTCAATACTATTTGAATGCCTGCTATGCAAAAACTGAAATGTATGTTTAGCTAATTAGTTTTGAAAAGTTTCAGTAGTCCCACACTGTTGTCCTGTTGGCATGCTTGCTAATCATATAATGCCGCAATAGTTACATTTGTTCCAGAACATGAAACTAGAGCCTAAAGGATAAAGCTTTGCACACTCTATCATGAACCTTTCTTCAATGGCCACCAGCAGGTTAACATCTTTGAGTTTGTTGTCAAAATATTGTTTGCATGCTAGCATGCTTATCTCAAATTACCACAATGCCCAAGTTCAGCCTCTCAGGGCTGTAACATGGCTGTAGAATCTTAATGCAACTTTGCTGTATTTTGACCACACACCTGCAGCAAAGTTGTGTTATGATGCATGGCATTCTCGTTTCATGAGATGTTTACATTATTTGCATATCGTCTAAATGCTCACCCAGTAACTATGGGCCTAAAAAAAAAGGAAAGAACTCCGCCTTACAGGCAGAGCTTTTCTTGAAATATGCATAGGTTCTTATTTGCAGAGGCAAGTTTGCTGTCCCCTTGCTTTAACTTCCCCTGAATAAAAAGTAAGACAGAAAAAGATATAAAAGCTTTGTTTCCCATGTAAACTTATATGTTCAGAGGATGAGCTTCTATTTTTAAATTACAAGGGGAAATCTGGGTTGCAAATTTTAAGATGTGTGAAAAATCATATTTCTTTTCTCCTAACATTTGTCATGGAATTATTTACTTGTAATAATTCCATAACAAATGTGAGGAGAAATTCTGTACACATAAGAAATTCAGCATTGTAATATTTTGTACTATAAACCATGTCCTGCTTTACTATGCATTCTCTAGCCACTGTGACAAATTCACCTCAGCATGACTTATTCTCTCACAATTTAGGAAGAGAATTTTATATAATTATAATCTTAAGTGTCTTGTTTTTCTATTTAACACAAAGCTGATGGCAGATAAGCCCTACAGGTCTCATGGCGAGCACTGATGCTTGTGAGCTTCCACTCTCGGTGTAGAAATCACCCTGTTCATTCATTTCAGTTGTTCCAGCCTATAAATAGGACAGTATCTGCCAGTTGTGTGGTCAGGCAGTATATCCAGCCAGCCTTGAGCTGCCATCTTTAAACGATAAAAGCGTGGGAGGACTGAATAGTTGAGTGTTTCTGTTTGCATGGCGTTTGTGTGACTTCCTCATTAATATATGTTCTAGCAGAGCAAGGACAAAGATAGCCAAATAAGGGCAAACGAGACACCAGAACTACTTGTCTCAAGATGGCAAATTTTCCTCATCACCTCACTGAAATCGTTTGCTCTTCTTTAGCCCTCTCATGTTTATTCAGGTCTTGATCATGATTCTTTCTCCCCTCCCCTCCCCTCCCCCCCTCCCACACACACACACACACACACATACACACAGTCGTTTTTTTTGCTCTTCGTCCCTCTCACTCTTTATACCCACCTCTGCTCTCCTCGCTCTACACCATGCTATGGCAAGGTCCTGACTGCCACTCACAGCAGGATGGCAGCGAACAAAAGAGCAAAGCAAAAGGTTAACTTATCCCAGTTGTCACTCAGTGTTCACCAGCCTACTTTGTGTATAGTGCAAGAATCTGAGGCCGCACATTGATCCTCATGTCATCGACTGCACATTATTCCCAACTCTCTGCAGAAACTGAATGCCGTCTAATCAACCACTTAAATATTTAATTAGCGGGCGCCTGCCCATAAACAATAATTAAGCGTGCTAAATGATACCCAATCAAGGGTAAAGAAAGGCAGTTTATTCAGAAGTGATAAACTGAATCATTTTCAATAAGAAATAAAAAGCTTTTCAGTGAAGAAAAATGATTATCAAGAACTTTGTGTGTCTATAAGCGTTTATGTAGACATTGTGTTGTGTTAAAATACTGTGAAGGTCATTGTCAAAAGAAAGCATTGTTAAGGTAATTGGTATGAGTTAAGCATGAACAAGTTTAGGTGTAAAGTTCCATCTTTGACTAACTACACTAATTAGACTGAAGTACAAGTGGTGAATGACTTGCTAGCCAGTCAGTTTAATTACTACATTTTTGCATCTCAAGCAACAACGACTGATAAATTAGCCAAGTGTCATATGTCTGTAACACATTTTTCATCTTATCTCCGCAGCAGCAGCTGGATAATGACAGTATACTTCTGGTATATGTAAAGAACTCAAATGACAGACTGCTTGAGTTAAGACTCATCTGGATTAAAGTTTGCTTTTGGAAATATAAAGTAGACTACTAGATATCTGTGACATTGTTAAGAGCCTCAGCTAAATGACACGGGATAATTATAGCAAAAGGCGAGACATAATATAATTTTTTTGCCTGTCAGGGGCACTATGAATAGCAATGAGTCATCAAGGCCTTTGTGCAACTGGGGACAAAAGTAGGATCTAGTAACTAAGTGCAGGGGACATAAACAGCTTTTGAAGATCCCCAGGAACCTATTAAAGTCTTAATGATTCATTTCAGCAGAAGAATGTTTAATCGCCTTTTGCAGTCTGTTCAGCATCTGAGTGAGATAACCTTGGCTGAAATTATTTCATTATTAATTTGGTGTCTGATGTGTGGACGTGTGTCCATTCTAGGCA
Source organism: Maylandia zebra (assembly GCF_041146795.1). Lineage (NCBI taxonomy): Eukaryota > Metazoa > Chordata > Actinopteri > Cichliformes > Cichlidae > Maylandia > Maylandia zebra. The sequence goes on along the minus strand of NC_135179.1, from coordinate 12,717,636 downwards.
CCTATAGTATGGGAAAGCCAACAGAAGTAGACAAAACTGTATTGTTTAACATTCAAAGAGGCTTGCAAACCCAGAAATATTACTCTCTTGTCATTACATAACTCCTGGATTGGTAGGGAAACTTCATTTGATCGTCTTCACATGATTTTTATACACATATAACATCTTGTCCTGTTGTGCTCTTAACTCAATGCTTCCACCTAGCTTTTCAACCACAGAAGACACCTTGCTTTGGTACAGTGGCAAGAGAGCTTTGCAGGTGGCGACGCACACACAAACACACATACACGCCTACGCGCACGCACACACAGCTATTTCCCTCGCTCACAGAAGCACATGAATCATCATCATTGCCCGCTCTACTAGCCATCGCGTCAATGTGTGAATGAACAACATTCTCTTGGGGCTCCAGCAGATCAGGACAGTCAAGATTACCACGCAGCAAGCACCGGACTTCTTGCTTGATCATAGCTACTGAGCAGAGAAGATGACCCCCTTCCTGACGTCCCACACGCTGCCCCAAGTTATCAGATTTAAAATAAAAAATAAAAGCAGCGGCAATTTATTCCAAGGGCGGGAGGGGGGTGGTCGAGGAACGCTTACCTTCCTGCACTGCCTGGAAAGGGTTGTTAGGCTGGATAAGTTTCACAGAGTGGGTGATTTTCTCGCTCTGCAGAATGTCATCGCTCAGACTCAGGTCTGAGATGGCAAGTTGGAAAATTTGGTCATCTCTTACAGCGTTTTCTTCGAATATGGCACCTGTTGAGTAAAACAGTAAATTACTTGGAAGAGTAAGAAGGGGGGAAGGGGGGGCACGCAGTAGTTATGTGTGCGCAAGTTAGATGTGGGAAGATAATGATGAACGAATTTTATTTTTGCTGTGGACCCAATGCGGACAACATAGCTTTTATTGCCCACAGTCTGCCAAAGTGATGGACTGAACAGTGCTGTTTTTCTTTTTATATATCTTTACATTAAACGTATTTTTTTCTGAAGCTAAGCGTCTTCGCTGGTGAGATTTCAGCACCACGGAGAGCGACGTGGTCTCATCAGAGACCACTGTAAAATCGGAAACACGCACTGCACTAGCTTTAGTCAAACTTGGAAAGTTAATATCCATCATGCCTAACAGATCCACGGCACCCTACCCACAGTAGGCCTTGTGTGGGAGGAATACTGAAGCTTAACTGCCCCCCCCCCTCCACTGTTTAGCAGAATGGCATCAGCTGCTATTGGGAGAGCACATACATCACGGAAAGGGGTTTCAGGGAAACGAGAAGAATAATTGGGGTACACTAACATTATGCGGACTATCAGCCAATATTATCTGGATGGAGTCCCACTGCTGTATTAAGCCAGTGACTGAGCACCTGCTGCTGCTTGCCAGACTGTTGCAGTAAACAGTGAGCAGCAGCAGCAGCAGCAGCGGTGGTGGCGGCGTAGCACCGAGACGAGATTTGCTCACAGTGACACTGACGTTTTTATCTGAGATTACAGCGCTTCTCATTGATGAAAAGGGGGGCAAAATGAAGGTAATGACCGAGTCCGTGTTGATACGGAGGTTGCAGATTTGTTTCAAAAGTGTCAAATCAAACCTAATGCGATGTTTAAGGGCACACACCAGATCGTTTGGATGCCGTGGTGAGTTTCAAGCATCTCCACATCTCTGCAGCTCTGGTTTGAAGTTGGAGTACAAAGAGGCACTATGTGTGTTGCATCTATAAAACGAAACTCCGCTGACATTCCCTCTATCTTTGTTTTTGACATTGCAGTCACGTTCCGGGGAAAGTTGAGGCTTGTCGGGTACACACAAGAGGTAGCTTGGTCTAAAAAAAGCCTCAGCGGTTTGTCTATTGCACATTAGTGTTTTTATCATTATTATTTCACAGTTTCACTGAAACAGGCCTTTCTGCTTACTGTAAATCGTTTTTTCTTTTTGGTTTTTGGGTTTTTTTGGGGGGTTTTTTGTACAGGACTGCGGTTCAAAGGCAGGCAGTGGTGTGGTTAAGATGTGAAGACAACATGAATGCAGCAATCTGTCGTCGAAAAGTGACAGAAATGTCTGTGCTAAATAGAATAAATACCAATAAATAATATGAACAAAACAGTTGAAGCAATGAGGGTCGGGTGATTGGTCATTTACAAAACACCAACTTTTCAACTCGCCGGAGAGTCAAAGTGTTTCTTAAACGCAGGATGAAGCTGAATACACTCTATTTATCCCGCCCTCTCACCAACATCTTGTGATCTCGGCAGTATAAGCTGGCTGACCTTTATTCCCGCACCCCTTTACACTTGACCAACCCAAACATGTTTTGTTTTTTCTTTTGTTTTTTGCCGGACGCTTACCGATATGTATGATTGAGTCCGCTTTGGCCGAATTGCATTGCAATATCCACAGGGGAAGGCAGATCAGCAGCAACTCCATCTCGGGATTTTAGTGAGGCGGCTCATCCAAGCTCTGCTCGGCTGTCCTGTACTGTCCAAATGGAGCACCCAAAAGAAAAAAGAAAGAAAGATGATCAAAACCCAGAGCCAAACAGAACCGCGATCCTCCTCCTGATAGACCAGACCCGCGTAGACCCTACAGAAATGACCACAGTTTTCTCTCTCTCTCTCTCGCTCTCTCTCTCTCTCTCTCGCTCTCTCTCTTCCTCTCTTGCTCTTTTTTAAACCAACAAAAACAAGCCGACCGCAGGAAGGTGGGCTCAAAAAGACCAGGGCGAACCGACGGGGACTCGAGGTAAGCCTAAAAAGACAGGTAGCCCTGTGAGAGAGACCGGCGTTCTCACTCTCGCCTCTCTCCCTGCGCTCCGGCGTCTAAAGCATGGCAAGCAGCAAAATATGCGGAGGAGGGACACCCCTCCAACAACACACGGAGAAACGCTCACATACACACTCCGAGAGAGAAAAAATCACTCTCTTCAGTCCTGTCTTAATCACGTGACTGCAGAGACTTCACGACTCGGGTGCTTTTTTCGACAAGCCGGGTAGAAATGAGTTGGACTAGCCGGAGAAAGACGCGTGGAGAGGCGATAATTAAACACACGACTGGAGGTTAAAACAGGCAAAGAAAAAAATAATCCCTTGACAAGATATGCCTTACTTACAAAAAAAGAAAAGAAATAAAACAACGCGACAAAAGCAGACACGCAAAAGTCAGCGTACATATTTGGCGGCGGTGTGAACAGTTTACTTTTGGAGAAGTTGTCGTTTTCGGGGAAAATGTGAAAGACCAGAACGACTGGGACACATTTTCACCATACTTCAGCGACGACGGAGCGCAGCTGATGTGCCAGAGAAAAGGATTTACACACTGTGATCCTCGGCGATGGCTGATGGATGAGAGACAGACGTGGCAGAAGCCACAACGCCTGTCTGAGCCAAAGAACAGCTGGATGGAGTTGACGGAGGAGCATTCCGCACAGGAGCAAACAGAAAACAAACCTAACGCTTTCTTATAGCCTGGCTTGTTCGGTTAATTGAATATTGCTTCTGCATAATTGACTCTATGGGTGTGTGTTTTTTATATATAAAGCCGAGGTCAAAGTGTTGGAGCGAATTTTTAGGACACGAATCACTCTAAAGGGTGGGAGTAATTTTTATTGGGTAGCCTTACACACATCAGTGAGCAATGCACGGCGTTTGCAGAGCTATAAAGAAGAGGAACTCGTGGCAGAAGATTTCTAGATAGGCATAATCTTACAATTAAAGGATATTTCTCGTGGATGTAATAAAAACGGAAATATCTCTTAATTGTTTGGTTAAGTCTGTCAGAGGCGCAAAAAAACAAAGTTTCAGCACCACCAGCAGTGGACAGCTCCTTCACTGAACTGCACCGGACAGACAGTCAAGTGAAGAGCAAACACTGCACATTTATATCTGTCTGATTCTTTCCAGGATGCAACATTCTTAGAAACAATATGTAATAAGGGAGTGGCTGTTTTAAACACCCCGCAACCCCTCAGCTCGCCTTTATACGTTCTTCAGTTTAATTGCAGGCAAGGGGTGAATTCACATGCCTCCAACGTTTTTAACTAAAATCACACACTACCCCTACTGGCCATCTATAGATACTGCACCTGCTGTAGCACAAAATATCTCAATCATTTCCTAACGATTTATGTCGCTTTTTATGAGTGATGGTCATATTTCACTGCTCTATTGCCATGTCATTAGGAAACAGGCTGGAGTGAACCCGAAAGGCTTTTTACTGCTCAGGGTAGTATAGATATTTATGCCTGAATATGTGATGAATGTTAGCCCACATCTTAGTGACATATATCAGATTTTTCTTTCCCTTTTTTGTATATGAGCAGCTGCTTTGACAACAAGGGGAGGAACACACTGTAAGAATCAATTATTGCTCTTTGATCCCAATTACAGTTTCCACAGCACAGTAGATCAATCTGGGCACATTTCAAGGGGATCAAATCTGAAAGATTAACCTTGAAATTTGTGCTTTAAGATGACAGGCATCCAAAAAACCCATAAAAATTTCATCAGGTCCCAGCACAGAAATGCATCTCTTAATTTCACTGATCTATGAAGCAATATGTTGCTGAGATTTCATCAATAAATTATTCATTTTAAATACTGGCTAAACTGCCATGTCACATATGTCTCAAAAAGGCTTCATTCATTGTACATTCTTGTTTATTATGAGTGCTTGTGGTGCAAATCTGCCCCTCTCTTTCATTCTGCTCTTCTGTTGGGGTGGGGGGTGAGGGGGTGATACATGATGTGCAACTCGAGAAAAATCTGCATAAGAATAATCAGGATGTGTTCAATCTGACTGACACCAGTAAGGTGCAATGAAGCTGCTGCCCAATAGCATGTATATCGTTTTTTACGGATAAGATGATTAAAAAGAATAATTAACAAGTTCTTAATCAATGCTAAATCAAACAAGTTCTGGATATGAACCTTAAAAACATCCTGTGGCTGTATTCTTCCGCACATGAAATGAATATCATATTAAGAAATTGTGTTGTGTCTGGTTTATAGGTAAACTGTCAAACAAGACAAGCCATTTGGTGGGGATATTTAAGTATAAGTGAGAGTACTGTTGTTACAGAGCTATTACCATTTAATGCAGATGTGTTGAAAATAATGTATATCCTCTAATATATATTTTCTGCATATAGAAAGGTATTTATGAGATATTTTCATGAGAAGCGCAGAGTGTTGTTTTGAGCCACCGGTTTGCAAGTTCCATGCATTGGAAAGTAGATTAATATGAAAGAGAAAATACCTTTTTCATAGAAAGTAGGCCATTCAGTGGATAATCGTTCATATTTTTGGGTTCATTATGCAGTTGATTCATACCTGCTCTGTTGGTCCAAAATGTCTCCTAATGATTATTCTCCAAATTAAAACAAAAATCCTTTGCAACTCATTGTTTTTGTTCCTTTAAATTCACTTCAGCAGTGCACCTCGTGCACCTCCATGGGTGTCAACTTATGTTAGTCTCAAAACTGCTGCAAACTGTTACCGAGACATTGGTGGGTAGGTCACGCCTGCTCTTCAGCAATGAAGGTGGAATTTCATTGTCACACAAACCTGACTCATTAATGTTTATGGCTATGAGCAATGGAGTGAAAAGGAAAGACAGATTTTTTTTTCTCTTCCTTATTGGAAGAAAGCCAAAAAGTGAATTTAGATTGAGAGAAGCTGTCACATTCAAATGTGTCAAAGCCAGAACAACTGCTGTTAGTCATGAATACATAACTACTTGCTCCACCCTGAACTATCTATGAATAACATTTTTTTTCCTGTTTCCAAAATAATAAAAAGTATACTTTTTTAATCAAAACCCCAGAGCAAAATTCTTGCATGATAAATTGTTTATATTGAATCTTGTATTTGATTTTGAGGCACAGACTGTGTATAAAAGATGTGCATAACTTCTAGGGGTGAAAAAGTGTGGCCAAAACTCAAACTGTTTTCTTTCTAATAGTCGGGGAGGGGCAACTCCTCTGGCTGCAAAGTGAGGTCTAACTGTCGAGAAGTCCATGGAAAAAAAAGATCAATATTCAGCTAACACTTTCCTAATGAGGTGAATGTAATATAATAATGCAACATAATGTTACAAAAAACATTATATTGTTACAATTAACACTTAAATTAGGTAATCAGAGTCACGGGGGACAATAAAGAAGAGTATATTTTCAGACAAGGCTCCTTTGTTGCTATGGCAAAGGCTTGCAGTGTCATTCCGTTTCTCATTTGATTTAATTCCTCACTCATCTTATCTAGCTTCAAAACACTCAGCTGAAGGCTTCAAGACAGAACTCACTAACCAGCAGGTGATGTCACAGTGGTTACATCGATCTTTTCTGCTGCCTCATTTCCTGCATCCTGCATTCTGCACTCATTTGGACAGAGCGCTCTGTTGTAGTCCCTGGATTCTGCTGGAATCTGCTCCTAATGCTCCTATTACCACTGGGACTACATTAGACTTCACCTTCCACATCTGTTCCAGTTGTTCTTTCAGCCCCTGGTGCTCCTCCTTTTTTTTTTTATCTTGCTGTCCACTGGGATTGCCACATCTATCACAAGTGCGCTCTTCTGCTCCTTGTCAAGCATCACTGTGTCTGGTTGGTTGGCCAGCAGCTGCTTGTCTGTCTGCAACTTGAAGTCCCGCAGGACCCTAGCCCCGTTGTTCTCAACCACCTTTGATGGTTTCTCCCATTGGGACTTGGGGACCCCTTGGGACTTGTGGTGTAGTCCATATGCAGCAATGGTATTATATATGTAAATACACAGCCAGTTCCGTTCAAACTGTTCAAACTGGTTGCTAATACTTTGCTTCTGTGTAATTGCTCTCTGTCTTCATAGATTTGCAGTACTATTAGTGGTATTGTACATTTGCATTTAAGTCCAAGAACATTTAATAGTGTTCTATTCAAACACAGTAATAGGTAATTACTAACTGTGGCTATTGTGTTTGCCCTTAGCCTTGTACATGGAGCCAGAACTTGATAACTTATTTCATGTGCTGTAAAATAAGTCTGAGTTTAATCACTTCATTAGCCTCTAGCCTAACACAACTAGAGTTTGCAAAAAGAATTGGACAGAGACAGCCGCACACAATCAAATTTACTGTACATCAACATAATTAGACCAGTTATAGCAGCAGCCAGCATACACAGAGTATGTTAATGTCCTTGGTATTACCAATGAGGAATGCAAAAAGAGCAGTACCAGTGGTCCAAAGCCACAGAAATATTGATTTATAATATAGTAGGACTGCTACATTAACAGAAAAATTGCTAGAGAATATGCTCTAACAGTATGACTTGACTGAAGGGTCTGTCACTGCCAAGCTGGTTCTGTCCATCCCTTTGTGCTCCTGAATATTAGCTCCTGCACCAATTTGGAGCAGGGTTAAATTTGAGACAAGTTGAAAATCCATTCATGTCAAAAAAATGTGCAGGGAATAGCAATAAGTATCTGCAGCACTAGAGGTGAATAAGCAAGAGTCTCTCTTCCAAATACACAGCCTGAGGTAACATTATAGATTAATCATGTTATGGGAGAATAAGCACAACCTCTATCACAGACTCAGAATTTCAATGAGTGAATTGTTGACTATCTGTAACATTGTATATTTCAACATGAACCTTAGTGAGATATGAACCACAGAATAAATATATGTATAAGTTAGCATATGGAATAACAGTGGACAGAAACTTTGAATGGGTAGGAAATGAAAGTCTATCAGTGACATTCTGGAGTCAACAACTGTGACAGCTGTCACAGCAGAGGTTTTTGATAGTTTTACCAACCTGGGATATCTCTGGAGTCAGTCTTGGTCAGGTATGCAGCCTTCGTGGTCTTGCACATAGATTAAAGACTTTTTTATGATTATAATGCCGCCCTGCAGTGGGGCAGATTTACATAAGCTCCAGGCCTGCTGCTTTAAAATATGGCCTAAAGTTTACATTGCACTAAGAAAGAAACTCTTTTTTTTCATGACCAGACCTACCCCATGAGACTATGTCCATAGCTGCTCTGTATTGCTTTTTTTTTTTTTTTACATTTGTGTCTGACTCGGATCTCTTCCCACAAAGAATGCATAGGAAAAAAAACCCTGTAGAAATAATACCCCAAATTATATACTAGCAATCTCACAGAATAGACTAGTAGAGTGATTATCTGTGGTTTGAGAAATGTAAAAGTGTTTTTGTTGGGGTTTTTTTCTTATTTTATTGCATTGAAAGCAAGCTACTCACGACTAAGGGGTGTTAAAAGAAACAACAACAACCAAAAAACACTATTCTGTTTTTCTGTTTCTTTTCTCCTTCTCCCTGTTCAACAAACACATGCCTCAGCATCCTGTCTATGTACCACTGAGAGTAGATTGTGGTTACTCCTATTGAAAATAAAAGAGTACATCTAAGAGATGTGGGCAGTGCTTTGTGTTTTTGCTGTCTAGAATTCAGTGTTTAAACAGGTCTGTGGGGAGGCTGTAGGGTCAATGGGCTGTGTGTCCATCTGTCTGTCTTTATTTATCTAAATAAACAGTGTTAAAAATCAGTATTCAAAAGTACAAAATAAAAAGTTAGAGAAAAAAAAATAGTATTCATCTGCAAAATCTGCTCACAAATTCAAAATGAAATAAAACCGTATCATTGTAGCCAACACAAACTAGTTATTATCCAGCATCTGAAGGATCTGTAAGGCGACAATTTTGCCTGCAAGTATGCTGAACATTTAAACACCTACTAGCGACTGTTCTGCCATTTGTTTTGGCTGCTCTGAGCACCACTATTGAACCCAGTGCCTGTGTCAGCTACTCCAGCTGTGCCTGCAAGACAGTCATTAGTGGATGCGGTTGTTCAAAGGGGAGCCAATTAGCAGAAACACACTTAAAAATCTACCTGCAATGAGGTGGCTTGATGACAGCTGCATGTAGATACATTTCTTATTACAGCTGCATACATAAATCTGCTGACTTCAGACTGATTTGCAAATGAGAACAACAAGATCTCTTGAGCATCATAGTTTTTAAGAGGAGGTCAGTCTGATTTATTATTAAACTCAAACTACCAATAATTAGCAGGAGAACACACATGAAACAGCGAGACACGAAGAGACCTTGAATGAGATTTAAAAAGCTGTGCTACTGACTGGCAAATATCCATTAAGTTCATTATCCATATTTTGTAGCTCTACACCACAGGCAGAAAAAAAATTAACTAAAAAGAAAATCTCAGAACTATATTTAAAGATGAACTGTCCATTTCAGTGACCATTATGCAAAAGAAAACGAATATAAAGGAGATTTATATGGAGGGAATTACTGCAACAGCAGTGGGTCGTGGTATAGCTGTCATACATGTATATTGACATTAACTCCACACAGTGAATTCATTAATATTGTGTCCAAAAATAAAGGATCTCACAAATATTGAGTGAAGAAGGAAACACCAGGAAAAGTCACACAAGCACAAGCATGAATCTGTGTATAATTAAGTAAAAGCTGGATATTAGCCTTCTGGAAAGTTGGCCCAGTGTAATAAACTAATATTCATTTTTGTATGTTATTGCCCTCTGTCCCTTTTCACTTTCTCTCATGCTGCCCCAAAATTGCTATGTTCTTCTCTTATCCTCTCACTGGAAGTTCGTACTTGAAGAACTTTCTCTCATACTGTGTGCAAGAGGAGAAGATGACAACACTCTTAATATTCACCCCAGTTCCTGGTCTTCTTTTAACTCTATGGGATTCCTCTCTTCCCTGTGGACAACCAGACCACTTTAAGAAGTTTAAGCCTTGGGCCTTATGGCCAAATTTTACACAATATGAGTTACTGATATAAAAACCAAATTGCATCCTTGCATTGGCAGAAAAAAATATGCCTCCCACTCCTGTACTTGTAAAAGTCATCCTGATACCTACCAGAGTTTCTATATGCAGATTTGTTACCGTTCACAAGGTTTAGCCATGATTTATCAGTACCCTAGTAAATCTGTCACTTCTATACTGAAAATATGCAGGAACATGCCTCATTTCCCTTTTCAAAAGCAGATATCATTAGGAAAAAATCTCTGCAGTGACATTACTGGCTTCCATTTGGGTAATTATCCTTCAAATTTGGGGTAAGTGACAGAGTATCCTGGTGGCATCTGATTAATTAGAATAGGATTTAATAGGTCTAGCTAGGCTCTATTGGATTAATTAATTGGCAAATGATATAGTCTAGTATTGCACGCCTATTATGTTAACTGTCACACTGCATTTGATGACATGGAGCCAAGCGATCCATTCAATGATACAAACATGATTGGAGTAGGATATTATCCGGCTGACAAAGGCCTTAGATCATTTTAAATGCATGCTGTTAAGACTTAACAGTAATGACAAAGTCATGAATACTCCGATAAATGTGCATTATTTGATGCAACAGTAATTCACACTAAAATAGGGGCTCTCCTTTAGATAGAAGCCTCATGTTTACTCTGAGCACCACAATAGCTGTGCACTCGTTTTTTTTCCCACATGCAATAAATTTTCTCAGTTCTGTGAACACAAGCATCGGTGAATGAGAGAATGAGAGCGCAGGTATTAATAATAATAGCAGAAAATATTTTATAACTGTGTGAGTTTGTGTATATCGTCATTTGAGTTTGTTAAGGTCACTGCATTGTCATAGTTTTGATTATCTTAAGAACTGTGACTGTTTAAGGAAGTCAACTTCTGTTTAACCTCTGTGTTTTATGGACCTGTCCATCAACACCAACATCCTCCCTCTATTTAAAATCCTCTCTTTTTTCAAGAAGCTTAATAAGAGAATAAAAAAGGCTTATTAATTTAATGCAGAAATATTTGGCTTCTGGGAAGTTTATGTTTAGCTTTGCAATTCCAGATAAAGAATTCAAAGACCACCAAACGAATTCCCGCTTTATTTTACAGAGGAATATCCCCCTTTTTAGACCTTTCCAGTAGAAAATGAGAGACCACATATTGCTATCAAAAATTGCTATCATGTTGGCATCATAAATCTCAGTCTGGACAAGACTAAGCTTCTTGTAGTGGTAGAAATCCAGGTAAAGATTCCAGTGCTGGCCAACAACCTTAGGTTTTGATAATGCCATGGTAAACGTTAACTCTTAACTTTTGTTGCTTCTAATCTCAGTTGAGACTCTTGTTTCTTCTGGCCCTCCACGGGTGGAACAAACTCAACATCCGGAATGTGAAATCTTTGTTGATCCTTTCCCTGCAGTTTTATAAACATTTTTATAAACATTTTTTTTTTACAAATAATAAAACCATCTACTGCAGTATCTCCTGTGAACACACTTTGGTAGTCTGAGAATTTTGGATAATCTTTAGGTCTTTTTTTCTGTTGAGTCTAAATGTACATGTTGCATAATCCACGGAGGCAAAAGACCAGAATTCAGAAATAAGAAAATCCCCCCCAACATATGAACATGAATAATATATTACCTGCATCATTGGGCTTTACATCAATCTTGCCACATTCTGTCCATGCTGTTATAAAACATGTGTATGGAGGGCAGTGGAAATATGAGCATTACTGTACATATACGTGAGTGTCAATGCATAGCTATTAATAAGTATATTTACACGTTCTGTATGACCGCGGGTGTTGTGTTTTCTGCCTGCCTCAGGCTCTTTGTGGGAGGATAATATTTTGTTTTGTCTCCGTGTCTGCCTTAGCTGCAGGCAACTTCCTTGTTGCCAACAGATGATAACAGCATTTATTCACAATGACTGTGACAGGCACATTTAGTGCGCATGGTCAGTAAAATTGGGGGCCTGCACGTACATTGTCATGTACAGGCTTGTGCATTTTTCATTTTTACTTTTGCCAAGGGGGAATGTTTGATTCGAAAGGCCATCTGTGTCGTTGATGAAATTTGTTTAAATTCCGGTTTAACTTGAGTGCTGTGGCAACTCTTTGACAACCTTTTGAGGAAATACTTTGGTGAGATGTGAGAGTTGGGTTCAAGCCACATGGTGACACATAATCAATAGCATAAATGGGTATTCAATAGGCTTTAAGATTGGAAACACCTTTCTCTAAGGCTTCTTTGAAACTGAGTGAAAATAAATGCACTTTTGATAGTTCAATGCAACCTGGATTTTTCTAATTTAAACTAAAAGTAATTATAGGAATGGATGAATTTTAAAAGCTGGAGGAGAGCGGCATGATTCTGTAAATGCTGCTAAGCAGAAACAGAAATACCCCAAAAGGTCCATCTTTCCTCAAAGGTTTGCCAAAATTTAACCCTAACTCACAGCTGAGTGAATGCATCCACCTGCACTTTTGTTTGGGGTTATAATGGATTGTGGATGCATGTTTGGGAATGAGGATTAAACGGCTGCATCTTCTTTAGCCAGCGTAATACTGACCCACTATCATGCCCCAACGTCTGTTGACACTTTGAATTAATTCTTTAGAAGCGAACTGTTTACAACATTCTGCTCTTTGTGTGTTTGTGTACTTGTATTGCTCATGTTGTGGGGACATAATTCTGTTTACAGAAGTAGGTTCAAAATCAAATTGAAGATAGAAATAGACAAGAAGCACTTCCAGCTAAGGTTAGGGTCTTCTGAGAAATTAATCTAAGTCAATATAATATCTTCTGAATTGATGAAAACATTAACTTGTCTGTGTGCTTGCTGGAGTTCACGTTTCCAGTCAGCAGTCTGCTGAGTCTGCTGAGGCCGATAATACAAACAGGTGAATCGCTACATACCTTGTTATGTTTAATTGGTACACTCAGGCATAAAGGTGGCTTGATGACAGCTGCATGTAGATACATTTCTTATTACAGCTGCATACATAAATCTGCTGACTTCAGACTGATTTCAATCATTTTTCATGTAGCAGTTGAAAGATTAGAACCACCGGTCCCTCGGTCAGGGGGAGAGTAATAAACAATGAAAGCTGAACACCGCATAAAATTAAGAAAATTCTTTCAAATCCAGTTGAATAGACTCAGTAATGAATGGCGACGTTCAATGTCAAAGCTGTTTTTATTTCTTCCTGGACATTTTGTTTTTACATTAAGGCCAAAAATGTCCGCATTCATTTTATTTATTGCTAAATAAATTAGACATTGCAAAGGATTGCACTTCAGTCAACACATGTTTTGAGGATTTATGAAAAGTGGTAGAGATACCCATATGGTCTCCTAATGCCCAGAGAATGGTCTTGATTTAAAACATAAAAAAAAAGAAGTATTTTGTGGCCTTTTAAGTTTGTTTTTCTAATTATTACTAATAATAATAATAACTTGGGCAATAAAGACTGGGTTAAAATATGCTATTTCAAAACACTGACCCTACACAATGAAAAATACCCATTGTGTTATTGTGCTTACCCAGTGCATTTTAATGGAGCACAAATAGATCCATTATCAGCATCATATAAAAAAAAATTGAGAGTGAGCGATCTGTCTCACCATTGCCATAACCTGGGGTGTCAAGCTAGATGGCACTTCTTGCATATTTTGAGATGGCGGTTCTGACAAAATGGCAGTATTTGACACCCTGTGAATGAAAATGTGCTGTCATTAAATAGCTGGAATGAAAGCCGTGTCTTACTATTCTTGGCAGGAAGTTAAGCATGTTTTCTGTGGGTGTTTGGCTCCATTAGAGTTGTCCTTGTCTCTGGTCCTGCTTATGATTTCTGTTGATAAGATCTCGAGATGCAGCAATGCAGATGAGAGTGTCTAGCTCGAAGACTTCAGAATTGCTTCTGCTCTTTGAAGATGCGGCTCCCGTACCTTCATCACATCATACTGTTCAGGAGACACTGCAGAGGTTTTCGGCAGAGTGTGAAGCAGTTATGAGGGGAGTCAGCAACTCCAAGTCATACGTTGTGGTTCTGTGCAAAAAAGAAATGATGGACCGGATGATTACTCACTCTTAACTCGAGGGGAACAACTGCTACAAGATTTTAAGTGTCTGTCTTACAGGTTGGTTTTTTGTTGTTGTTGATTTTTTCTTTTCTTTTTTTTTGTCCTATTCAAAACTAAGTGACTGAGTGTGATTCAGAGATCAACAGGGGATTCTGGCCAATATTGCATGACCAGCAATATCCTCTCATTTTTTTGTTTTATTTTTCCGAGTGTGCAGGTGAGAATCTTACAATCATTGCCCAGTCATTTATGTCATTTTCTTTTATTGACAATATGCCAGAATTCGAGTGCCTGGCAACTACATTCAGTGAGCCACAGCTGAATATTTACATTTATCAAAATAAATGAAAAATATATTCTTTTATCCACCTCTTTTTGTTTTCTTAATCATAAAAAATGTGTGAGTCTAAAACCGAACAACATATAAAATTATTGATAACCCAGGAATACATGGATCGCGGAGGCACAACATAATTTAGTGTGATGCAAGCATCAAGCATCTTTGTGTTTGCATGGCAGCCTTTAATTACATCTCTTAACAAGATATCTATCCAATGTGTGTCAAAAATAAACATGCATGGGCTGAAACATTTGTCAAACATCAATTCACTTTGAATTGATGTGCAGTGAAATTCAGACTGGTCTGCTCCTTGATGTGTGTCTGCAATCAAAGCAAAAGCAAGTGAAAAGTTAACAAAAGAGCTGCAAAATTAGCAGCTGAAATCTACAAAAACAAAGAATACACTTGAAATTCTTCATCCGAGCAAACTATTTTCTTAGCCTTGTCGACCTTCAAGTAAAACATCTTACAGCAAGTTTATGTATAATCTTGTTAGGCTGCGAGGAAATGATTCCTCAAACTGCTGGCGTGCATCAGTGCACTGAATGATTTATGGCTAGATCGAAGACTGATTATGGTTCTTTGTCTGATTTCTGAAGACAAAGAAAAATACCCACTGCGCTTGCACAACAGCAAAAAGAGGGACGAAACTCCTGTTAGTCAGTACCCTGTTGTGAGTGGATTGTCAAGTGGTACTGAAAAAAAACTTCTTTGAAGGGTTCTAAAAGTACATATTACTAACAAGACTACCTGTTCATTTTCTGCAATTGTTTGATTTGTTGCAGAAGTGGGTGTGGCTTGAAGTGATTGGGTGCTGGTGTGTATAGGCTGGAGAGTTTCTGCTCTTAGCCAGTGCTCTTTTTTTTAATATACTGTGCTTTGCTTGTTTGTTTGTTTTTTAACATCCCCCTGAGATAATGTAAATGACATGACTTGTGGAAAGGCATCATGTTCTGTGCTCAGTTACAGCCACTCTGCCGAGCAACCAATGTAGCCAAGACGGGTTTGCAGAGTGAACGGAGCTAAAGCATTTAGCATGGCCACAATCTCCTGACATTACGCATAAAAAGTGTGAAGACTATCTAATTCAGAGAAAATCTCTGTGCAGAATCATTAACTTTAATGCAACTGTGTAACACGAGGCAAGGAAATATAACAGAATCTGTGTTTTCATTGAATATTTGAGAGACAAGTTCAAGGCACATTCATCTCACATAAAATATTGTGTAAAAGATTTCTACTATTATTTGAAAATGAGAAATACTCCAGGCACACATTTACACACTGATGAAATCTTATATACACAATCATATATACACATATATAGATACACACTATATTATAACCCCAAATTCCCTCTGTTTCAACTTTCATTTTTTCAGAGCACATACTGATCATGTATATTATTCCAATTCTAATATTGCATAATAAAAAAAAGAATGCATAACAGATGTTCTGTATAATAGTGGTCATGACACATGCAATTCAGCAGCTCGTTAGAAAGAAGATGAAGAGGAAAGTGACAGAGAGGAGCTTCTTCATGTGCCGATAAGGCTGCTGAGATTGACTATGGAGGTGTTTGACAAACCAGCAGTGAAATTACTCTTTCAAACTCGCTCCTATTCCAATCTCTCCTTCTTGTCCTGTAGCACAGCCCAATATCCATCCCCACCTCCAGACCTAGCAATTGAGAGAGAGAAGCTGAAAGTCTTGAAACAGTTGAGTTTATTGCGTACGTGCATGTGCACTTTCTTGAGAACATGCACACACGAGTCATGAGTCTGGAAGGGAGTTTCATTATCCAGTTGCTGATACCCCTACAGTAGCCAGAAAGCCTGATCTCAGTATCAGTCTCTTAGACTTGTAAGGGGCACTGCTAAAAGATTCCTTTTATGGCACTGAGCAAAGGCAATCAGAACAGGGATATCCATCAAAGAGCTGGCCATGCAGTTGTGTGGAGCTCACTGAGCCGATTTTGAGCCACATAATACTTTCCAAATCATCACTCCATTAGTCGAGGGAGAGCGGTAAATGGAGAGGGGAGGGTGGAAAAAGGAGAAGAAGTGACAAACGAGACAAAGCTTATCGATTTCTCCTTTAGAAGTGATCATTCAGTGCAGTGCAGCATTTTTGGTGTTTTTAGAGCACTTGTTGGGAGGGACATACTTTGAAGTCAGGTGCCTAACAGATAGCCTTTCAACAGAAGAGTCAATTGTGCCAAGAATATTTCCTACAAAAAAAAAAAAGTAAAACCATTAAGAGAGGTGTTTAAACGTGTTACATTTTAGTTGTATCTATTTTCAGTAATTACAAGTTTCATTACTTTGTGACAACAACAAGACGCCAAGTTGCAACATATTAGCCGCAACAGATGCTTTCTTTACAACACCCCCGCTGCTTGCCAATAACAATTTACAAGCCATTTTGCCATTTTATGAGCTCTATTTGTTTAGTTACATTAAATCATTACATGCAATATTCTATACTTCATTAACCTTAAGAAATTTTTTGCAGCAGTCATTCTATTGCAGCATTAACTTGAATATCATTTTTATGTTGTTGTTTTTTTTATATTGATTCATGATGAAAAAAGTGGGTATTACCTCTCTACAGTACTAGAGACTTTATATTTACCAGACATTTACCTCATTATGATGAGGCTAATCAATGAAGACAGACACAATATACACTGTATTTATAATTTTCCAGTGGGAAATTTTGCTCCACGCAGCTAATGAGAAAATAAAAAAGAATTTATTTTTACTTAAAGTGCTATTGGACCATATTTAAAACTTTGTTTCCTTGGTGAAGTCCATCCTGGTAGTAACAAATTAGGAACCTGTGTCTTCTGGACGGCAGACAGAACACATAGCCGATAAGCATGGCCTTTCCTTGCTGCCAAAGGACATGATTGATTATGAAAGAGCTAATGAATCTTCTCATGTGCTGTCTCCATTCTGAGAGGAGACAGCTACTCTACACTGATTTCTGTAATGGGCTGATAATATATGAAATTCCATAGCTTTGGGGTTTATGTAGAGGTCCGGTAAGTGCTCTAATAGCTTTAACCTACCATGCACATGCATGTATTTATACAAAAATAAATGACAGCTACACAAAAAAGCATGTAAAATATTCATGTCCCAATTAGTATGCCTGTCTGCGCTCATGAGTGCTAACATGGATGTATAAACACATCTAATGCACAAGGTAAGAAATACTAAAACAACATTGCCCACTTTTAATCCTTTTACAATGATATTTACAGACTTCTCTGGGAATGAATGAACTTCAGGCAGTTCATAAATAACTTTAATGTTAAACTACCTCACGACACAGTTTTGAACATTTAAGAAATTGTGAGTTTTATGGCTGTTTTTTCATAATGTTGGATTTAGAAAGAGGATTTGAAAACACATTTGTTGTAACTATAAAGATTATCACAAGCATACAGGTGTCATGGCCTGACAGTGCTTACTTCCTCTTCCTTTCTTTACATGTACCTCTTTCTCAAGTTCTCTTCTATCTCCTTTCAGGTGCAAGATCCTCCCTGCTCCTCTGAGGTCCCGCCCGGAGGCAGGCCTTTCGATCAGCCGCTGGTTGATCCACCTCCGTGCACTTTCTGCTATCTCCACATCACCGCTGTGTATTTAAGGAATGATTCATTCATCCACTCTTTACCAGATCAATCTAGCTTCTTCAAGTGGCAACATCAGGCTCTCAGAGAGTGTTTTGTATTCAGTTGTTAGATACTTATTCTGTTTCTGCGTCTCCCTTCCCAGTATCCTGCGTTGGATTTGATTCTAGCTGCCTATTTGGAGTTCTCTCTCAGACTCCTGCTTGGAAAGGAAAGGACTTTAACTAGCAGAATACTCACCTGCCTGGCCGATATCCACAGTTTCTCATTACAGCTTCAAACCTGTTGGTGGTGAACATG
The DNA here is from genome assembly GCF_041146795.1 of Maylandia zebra. Classification (NCBI taxonomy): domain Eukaryota; kingdom Metazoa; phylum Chordata; class Actinopteri; order Cichliformes; family Cichlidae; genus Maylandia; species Maylandia zebra. The sequence goes on along the minus strand of NC_135179.1, from coordinate 12,699,463 downwards.
GCCTGTGGTGCTTTGTGCTTGACCTGCTGTCTAACCATCCTAAACACTGGTTTAGCTTCTGTGTTTGTGTTTTAGTCCTTCTGGTTGTTAAATTATGACAAAGGGAAATATAGAGTGATAAAACAATAGCATATACTTACTGTTTTGTGAAAGCCACTGGCATTTCTCACTTATGCATCTGTGATAAATACAATGTATTTATGGAAAAATAATAGGAAGACAGGTTTCAATCCTAATGTAAATGCATGCACACTTGGCCACTTCATGTCACTTTTAGAAGGCTGTAAAGTGTCACTTTCTTAACATGCAAGGTTAATCTTATGAAAGCCACAATCCTTTGCTAAACTTTGCCAACAGCTTTGGTGTCAAAACCTAACCACTCAGTTAAAGGGAAAGTGAAAAGAGAGTGCAATCATCTAATCTTTCCAGCAAGGGAAAGGTTGTTCATATCTCAGCAATGGCAGCGGTGTCTGACAGAACCACAGTATTCAATGCATTGGGGTGACAAAACCTGCCAATTTTCCTTCCTTATCTCAGTTGAAATAGTAACAATTTCACAGAAAATTCAGTATTGACAACTGGACTGGCATCAAAATGTAAAATAAACAAGAAGCACCACTCTGAGGCTACATCACATCTTAGCGCCACGAGCTCAGTGCTAATTTTAGCATGCCAGCATGCTCACAATGTCTAATATACAACAAAATGATAGCACAAACCTAAAGAATTTCTTTTAATCTGGTTTAAGGTAATGGACTGACCAGCTTTATTGTAATAATTATTATTGCAGGGCCTTGAATGCATTGAGGTGACTTCTTATGATTCAGCACTATATAAATAAACCTGAACTGAAACTGAATTGAAAAAGTAGAATTTGTAAGTTAAATGTTTCTTTCATAATTATAGGTTTTGGATAATTTTAGACAAAATGCAAAAACTTCAAACACAGCTACACAATCTTCTCACCGCAAATGCACATTCTTCAGCATCTGCTAGAACCTCATATGAGATGATTTTCTCAGAGCAATTCAACATTCTCATCATTAAGCTTTTCATCCTTAGCGAGTTAGAAAGGCTTAAATAAGGATGTTGTTTTTGTTGTTTCAATCATTGCGGCTCCATGACCCATGTAATAGAGGAAACTATTGAATGTGGATTGCTTTGTTCAGCAAATAGCAATCACTTTTAATGGGTCCAACACAATCAATACACATGAATGTGTTTCATATCACCGTCCATTCTTCTGTCTCGACCTTAGCTCTCTCTTTCTTTGCTTGTCCTATAGCTTGAAAGTGGATATTTTGTATGACCATTCTTTGACACGTCCTGATTTCTTCTAATTTCTTTAAGTTTTCCAGGCATCCTGAAGGACATCCTCAGACTCTTCTTTGGCTGTTGGCTCTGCCTTGTGTTTCACTGCCTCAATAACATTGCGATCTTGGGCTCTGAGGAGGCCAGACCGTGAATGGAAAATTTCCACTAAAACTTTTTCTATCAAGATATACTTTTTACTGCACTGACAGTTTGTTTAGGATCATTTTAATTTGCTTTTAATTAATTTGTTACTAATTAGGCATTTCCAAGATATTAGTTGGTGGATCAAAATCTGACTGTATTTTTTTAAGTACTAATTCCATTAATTTTGATAATGTTACCAACACAACTGGCCTCCACAAATTTAATAGATGTTCACTTTTGTAGTTCTCTCCTGATTTCAACCAAAAATGTCAAATTTGGATTAATCACTCCATTAAACTTGTTACTCCTGACTTTCAGTCCATTTCATGTGTAATTTGAAACCGTAGCCTTTTCTCCCTAGTTTCCTTTCTTGTCTTCTTGATAGTCACCTTTCTTCTGAGATAACGTCTAATGTGGCCTCTCTTAATAGTTGATGGATCAAATGAAGGGTCAGGTGCATCTCTCAGATCCTGTGTCAGATCTTTCCTTGATTTGTTTTTAAGGACATTTCTTACGAATGTGACAGGTTGTCATGTCCTTAAGGCTGTTCTAAAGGTTTCTTTAAAAGCCTTCAGTTGAATGCAGAATGATGCAATGAGCGTACCGACAAAGACTAGAAAGAGAGAGCATATTTCTGCTATGTTAGCTTGTTTTACTGGCTACCTGTTGCATCACATACATAATCAGGCTCCACCATATCATAACCATTTAAAGCCTGAACCATGAAATAATTGCCAGAATTTTTTTATGTTTTTTTAAATAGAGGATGTTTTTGAACCATTTGAAAAATTTGTTTAAAAAGTTAATTACATTTTAATTTCCATATAAGATTTTTAATTTGTAACTGCCACATGTGTTATTTTTCTTTTTTTTTTAAAAAATAAGCTTAAAAATGTATTGTGCAATTTATTTAGATTTTCTGGGGGAGGAGGGGCGATCATACTGGTGATGTAAAAGTCTCAAAAACTCTTGAAAAACTGTTTGTATTAAATATCATACACTAGGCGTTAAGCACCATATCTTCCCAACAGTGCTCTCCGCTCTCAGACTACCGACTTACTTGTGGTTCCTAGGACATCCTCTCTACTTTAAATATTAGGCTTAAAAGTTTCCTTTTTGATAAAGTTTATATGGCTGGATCAGGTGACCATCCCTCAGTTACGGTACAATAGGCCTAGGTTGCTGGAGGGCATACGATGATGCACTGAGTGTTTATACACCGCTGCTGGATTTAATCATTAGTAATTCATTTTAAACTCTGGTTCTTCCTCCCTCTGCTTGTTAGTCTTTCGTCGAACCTCTAAACAGTCATATTGCAAGGCTGCCCCACCAAGTGCTTGCTTATAGGGAGTCATCTCTGATGGTGAGATGATATTTTCTCTCTGATATTGTAGAACCTTTACCCTACTATGGCTAGTTATCTCCTAGAAAAATATTTTTATTTATTTTATCTTCTATTTTTGGGTTACTCATTAATATACATTAAAAATGTCACAAATTATTAAACATCAGCAGGCAATAAAGACTACATTGCTCGTTTCATTCATCTATGTCTTTTTTGATCTGTGTTAATAGATACTTCCGATCTTTTTAAGCCTAACCTACTTATCAGTCACAGCTGTGTTGCTAAAGTGTAATGAACAAAACATCGGGTGGTGAAGAAGGCGTAAGATGTGTAATTAATATTCAAGAAAGATTCTTCTACCTCATTGGTACAAGAACATGCAAAATGTGGTTAAAAGAACAATGATAAGAACATTCTTCCATTGGAAACCTTCTCTCTAGTTATGCTAATAAAATAATAAAAATAAGCGATAATTTTAAGGCAAAGGCTCCAAGACAGTTTTTTTTTTCTGCTGCATTGAGATTAAGGTTATTTGAACTTTCTTCATAAGTTAAACCCAAGGAAGTAGAGGCAAGAAACAGAGAGGATAACAAATATGGTTTAAAAATATCTCCTTAAAACTGCAGCTCCAATATCAGCCTTAATGAGCAACAGTATAATTGTTTTTCGAGCTGCATTTGCTGTGCTTTGATTACACCAATGACCCACTGCCACTCTTTAAATAAACATGGGACTTAGAAATAAAACAGTGCCAAGGTCAAAGCAAAATGAATCCTTTTTGGTGACAGGAGAGATGACTGGGCACTCAGGTTTGAATCTACAGCATCCCATCCATCGCTCATTCACATTTTGTCCAGATCTGCAGCCCTGGAGGGCACAGCATGCGGAGGCAATAAAAAAAGAGAGGTCAGTGGATTCTGCAGAGGAATCGGGAAGAAGTCATGCAAAAGTCATTTGTGGTGATAGGTTGAGCAGAAACATCTCCCTGGGACTTACATTCTTTGCATTCCAAAAAACGCTGCTTAAAAAGCAACATCTAGTTGTTTAAATGATAGAAAACATGCTTTGCGCATGCTAGAGATACTGTGAAAACTTTATGCTGGAAAAATATATGCATCATAGACTGCACAGCCTAGCAAGCAAGCCCCCTTAGAGCCTGCCATGTTTCTAAAAAGTCTCTGAAGAAAACAAGAAGTAAACCAAGTGATCCTGTGCAGTTCATAACATGCTTGCTTGAATATAGGAAGCAGAGTCAGTTGGTGAAATGTGTGGCGTTTTCCTTATGCCTTTACCATCTGTGGCTTGATGTGCGACTTGGGAGTGAAGATTAAAGACTATGAACCGAATGCATACAGAAACCTGCCAGTGATTCATTAGGGAGAAATAAGATTCGACTTTTACTTAGGGGATATTGTCAGTGACGCTCAGCTTTTGCTCACTCTTCCTTCCTCTGAGATTGCAATGTGCTAAAAACAACAACAAAAAACCCTTGATGTATTATAATAATAATAAAAGCTTAAATAAAATTTGATCTATTGCATGAAGATGCTGAAGTACCTTGCTTTTCATAGTTGAAGTAGTAAGAGTGGATTTGTTCCTAAAGGTTCAGTCAGTGAGTTGTGACAGCTACGCTCAGGTGTCCTTGAGCCAAGTTGTGAATCTCTTCATGGCGCCGCTGTTCTGTAAATAACCTTGACCTGACAGAAGAGCGAAAACAAAAGAACATGTCCCTAAAGGGATCAATAAAATATTACATATAGAGCATATAGCCTGCAGTGTTATTCTTTTTTAAATTTACTGTCAATTTGAAAGAAAGCGTTGTGTCAGAGGCCATGGTGATAAATTCAGCGAGATTGGAGAAAGCCTATGTTGTATCATTTCTTATCATGTTATTTCACTAACTAATATTCTGTTGCTGATTAGTATGTATAAATATGGTGTTGTGTGGAGGAAAAGAAACTCCCACTCTTAGTCCAATGAGAGAGAGGCCAATTGAATACGCTTTAGCTAAAGGTTAAACTTCCTTTAAGCAATTTATTTGTGGTCAGCGATGCTGTGGGATCTATATGTATGCATGCATTTGCATGTGTGTGTGACAGAGAGAGAGAACATTATCTCTGGTGTGCAGCTCTGTGCCCAGGGCGCAGGCTGAAATGACAAGCTCAAACTGCCACCTGCTTGGACACCACCAACTGAGAACTCCACTTGGCTGTAGCAGTTGTGTGACTGTGTGCATGAGTATGTGGCTGTTCATGTCAACATATTTGTAGGTGATGGAAAAGATATGCAAGGAAAGGGGCTGGGCGATATGGAAAAAATTCTTATCGGGAGATTTTCTTTCCTCATATCAGAATTAATATACATCATTATATAAGTCAAATCACTACTCACCGGTTACTTTTTGCTTCTAAGTGAAGATATTGGTTTAATCTTGATTTAAATATTTATTTTTTTGGCAAAACGTGAGCATTATGAATGTACTTGAGAACATTCTTGCTGTGAGACAATAGTGCACCACAATGTCACCCAAACCATGGAAACCAGAGGAGAAAATGAAAACTCAAATGGACTTCAAAACAACGCACAGATTTTAACCCGTAGCCCTTGTTAGAAAAAAAAAAAAATGAAAAAAGGAAATGGAGGTATTTTTTTGTTCAGTGCAAGAAAAATAATCCTCTTTCATTTATTAACTGCTTTCTGCAAACAAGTCAAGTACAGAGAAAAAATTAACTGACACCATTAGGGAAAATATGTAGGACTATAATCCTGGAGCTTAAAAATGAAGACAGAGGAAAACCAATAACAGCAAAATAGGTTGACTATTGGTAGAAAATTTGGATGTGTTATAAGGCAGCCTGGAGTCACCACCACCATCAAGCAGAGATGAGAAGCTAGCCAGTGATGTCTGGTGAGTGAGTTAAGTTATTTTTAACTCCAAGTGTTCCTTTTTTCCTTATTTTTTACATTTCAAACCCATGCTGATTCAAGTTATGCCACTCGAAAAGAGCGATTCGATTTTTGTGTAGCCCCCATAGGACAAATAACTTTCTTTTTGCAACTTTATTTTCAATACTGCATTTGTGCAAATGTATATGGACATTAACACTTAATTGAATCATCAACACCAACAGCTCAGCACATTAGGAGGAGATTGGACTGGTGAGCTGCAGCAGCAAACAGTATTAGCATTATGGTATAAATATAACTAAGGATGCTCTAAACCCATAGACTGGATTTTAGTTGCCACATATATACATACATACATACATACATATATATATATATATATATATATATATATACATACATATATATATATATATATATATATATATATATATATATATATATATATATATATATATATATATATATATACACACATATACACGTATATATATATATATATATATACACATATATATACACACACATACATATATATATATATATATATATATATATATATATATATACACATACACATATACATATATATACATATATATATATATATATATATACATATATATATATATATATGGGGTGCAACAATACTCGTATCGATATTGAACCATTTGATACAGTGCTTTCGGTTCGGTACGCATATGTATCGAACAATACAAAAAAAAATTTTTATTTTATCAACTTTCCTTCTGACAATGCTGTCTGTGTTGAGCGCTCAGTGGACCTGCGCTCGACAGTGCAGCCTAGGCGGAGTAGTCGAGCGCAGATTCACTGAGCGCAGGGCAAGCTAGCAAGACAGAAGTTAAGCTATTGTTGCAACATGGCAAATTGAACCTCCCCCACCCTCATTCAGATCTGGCGTTTGGAACTATTTTGTTTTTCATGTGAAGTATGACCCTGAAGGTAAGCGCGTCATGGGCAAAAGTAAAACAGTATGTTGGATGTGAGCCGCAATGCTCAATCACATTGGTGGGAACTAGTGCGTTAGCGCAGTTTGCTCATTAAGGTGTTGACGCTGTCCAGCCCCATGCACGGGGTGATCCGCGGTAGCTCGTTAACGGAGATTTGCCGTGTTATTAACGTCATTTCAGATTAACGCTGACAGCACTAGTGAGAACACAACGAATATGACTGCACATTTACGCCGACATCATTCTAGTGCAAAGACAAGTGGAAGCAGACAAAAACAACAAGCACACATGCTACAAACTTTACCCGAGTCATTTAGACAGCCGTTAGCACATGATTCTCCTTATGGGGACCTGATATGTTTAATATGCTGCTGAGAATATAGCCCAGAAGAAGCGTATAGTATAGCTTTTATTTTGGAAAGAGCCATTTCTCTGTAATAAACTCTCTTTTCCAAAGATGAGTGATTTCTCCATCAGATAGATTAATTTTTTTATTACTTTGTTGTTTCAGCAACATTAAATTTAAAAACTGTACTTTTGAGTTAAATATATATTTATAATTTTAATAAATGACAAATTAAAAAGGCATGAACATTTTTTTTGTATCGAAAAAATATCGAACCGTGACACCAAAGTATCGAACCGAACCGTGAATTTTGTGTAGCGTTGCATATATATTAGGGGTGCAACGATGTATACGCTTCTTCTGGGGTATACTCTCAGCAGTATATTAAACATATCAGGTCCCCATAAGGAGAATCATGTGCTATGATTGTCAATGACGCGCTTACCTTCAGGGTCATGCTTCACATGAAGACCAAAATAGTTCCAAAGGCCAGATATATATATATATATATATATACACATATATATATATATATATATATATATATATATATATATATATATATATATATACAGACAAAGCAAACTTGTTACACTTGTCATTCTTGGATGACAATGTCAATGTGTGAATGTGCACAATACAAGGACCCTGAAACTGGAGCAGCTAACTGGAATTCAGTCATCATTCACATTGGTATTCACACCTGTCCTTTTCCTACTGTGCTGGTATGCCAAAATATCTTTGGTGAAAAAGGCCTGTGGTGAAGGAAGGATAAAGCAGCTAATGTTAATCAGCTGATGCAAGCATGACTTCAAGGCTCAGAACTAGGGCTGCCACAAACGATCATTTTGATAGTCGACTAGTCACCGATTATTTTTGCGATTAGTCGACTAATCAGATCATCATCCATTGGACGTAAAACTACAGCTTATTGCACCAGCAGCATCTGCTCATATAACTATCATTAGCTTACAGCTTTAAGTGTTTAAGGTCTGTGCTAACTAAAAATAAAGACAAGATGATAGTTTATTAAATTTTAATGAAATTTGCAGATTGTTTCGGTGAAGTTTAATGAACTCCTTGCTATCTAAAATATAACAGGACACCGGAGTATATTCTCCAGCATCTCACACTTCTGATAATCAGCTGTCTGCTTGACGTTTATTCAGCTGTGTAAAAACTATAACTTTAATCTCAGACAAACTGATTTACTCAGGAACAAATAAAATACTAAAAAAAAAAGCCAAACAATAACATTTTAAGTTATCTAAGTGACTCATATATATTTAACCTGAGTAGCGAAAGACGGCGGTGGGTTTGAAAACGATTTGCGGGGAGTCCGGTGTTCTCACGGCGCTAGTGACCTAGCCCCCGGCTCGCTAACGAGCCAGTGGGTAACAGATGTCTCCGAAAACGTCGGAGCGCTTTTGAAAATATGTGGTGTCCTGATAAACTGAGCAGATATTTGAGGTTTACACAGCTACATTCTCGCCTGAAAATATGTTAAACGTTTATTTTGTGACCCAGAAAGAATAATAAGAGTAACATTAAAACTAACTAGCTGCTGCCATTGTTGGAAACTGCGCTGGGCCGCGCTATGAATTCTGGGACACAGCTGCTGCTTCTTCTTCTTCGGGGTTTAACGGTAGCTGACATCCTTGTACATGCAATGCTGCCATCTTCTGTTTCAGTCCGTTATTACACTCTTAAATCCTGCCACTTATTCCTGCGTCTTTTGTGATCTTACAAAGCTTCAAATGACGCGTCGACTATTAAATCAGTCGTCGACGATTTTGATAGTCGACGTAATCGTGACTAGTCGACAAATCGTGGCAGCCCTACTCAGAACAGAAAACAGTTTTCAGCCAAGCTGGAAAGAAAGAGTGTGAAGATCTGTATGGTGGGTAGGAATGGAACCAAAGTACTTCACCACAGCTGCTTTATGCTGCATTCTTCAATTAATTAAATCTACAGCCAACTGAAGGCAGCAGTTAGTGTATGCTGATAAATCTGCAGCTTGAAAAGTTCAGCAGAAGCCTGCAGTGCACGACCAGTCACTGTGTTTACCTTTATTAAATCATGTGCGAAGGACAACAAGCTGCTACAAAGTAACCCCAATCAATACTACTGTAATGGCCCACAGGATGGAAGGACCCAAATACAGGACACAAGGGCTTCTTAGAAAAAAAAATCAAAATCTTTAATCGACAGGCTTAAGGCCATACACAGGAGGTCAGTCAACAGGGCAAACAAATCAGACATGAAGCAGGCAAAAAGGCAAAGTCAGAAACCAAGGTAAAAACAGCCAAGAACAGAAAAAAGGTACTACACGAAGGAAGCCAGCGAGAAAACAAAGGGAATCATTTAAACAAGAGAAGACAGGGAAATGGCCAGAAAGCTTTAGCACAGAGATTATCTGGACACTATACAGTATGCTGCAATTATTCAAAACAGGTATAAAAAAACTCAACAGATTTGTGCAGACAATTTTAAGGGAGGGTGTTAGTTTCCCTAAATCCATGAACAAACCTGACATAAAATGCACAACGCTGCTGCAGTTCAACAAACTTTAAACAGCAGAAATGCAGATAATTAGAAAGAAAAAGGAAATAACACAAATAAGACAAATGGGAGCCTTGACAAAAACAAACAAAAAAAGAAGAAAAAGAGAAAAAACTACACAGTGGGGCATCAGATTCAGACATTTTCCCTAAAACATATATTAACAAAACTAAACTAAGAAGCAAAACAGAAAATATGACGACTCCCAACTAAACTCATAATTAATAAACAAAACTGCAAAAGTAACAAAGGTCTATTGCTGTGGTGATAGAGTGAGAGGGGAAGACAGAGAGACCCAGATGCCAACCTCTGCCTTTTTTTGCCTTTATATACATTATGGTAAGCCTTCAGAAGCTAATCAATATAAGGAATATATATATTAGCAAGCGGGTCAATAATGATGAAAGAAAAATAACAGGTAAAATTGGCAAAGACAAGAAGTGAAACTGACACCAGCTCTAAGTGACCAAGAATTACAATCCATCTGTCCATCTTCTGCCACCTATGAGGGTTCAGGCCATGGGGGCAGCAGTCTGAGGAGAGACGCCCCAGCTCATCTGGGAAAACACCGGGACGTCCCTAAACCAGCCGAGAGATGAAACCTCTTCAGCGAATCTAGGGTCTGCTCCCAGGAGCACATGTCCTGAATACCTCAGGAGGCATCCAGGAGGCATCCTAGCCAGACCATTCACAACCATGACAGGCACTGGATGCATCCACTTTTATGTCTCAGCTTCTCTGTTAAGGAGTTCCATAAATAATTCTGCTGTCTAAAATGTGTTTTGATATAAACAAATGTAATATAGGGATTTCAGATTATCACCTTGGCATTCTGTCTGGGGTTGGACCATATTTTTGTCTGACTAGTTGACCAAATATCCAAACTGATTTAATTATATATACTAGAATATAATTCTAGTCTAAACACTAGCCTTCATTTTAGAGGCTGAAGAATACCTGAAGAATAATAATTTTACTCTGATGTGTGGCTTTCTACATATACTAAGATTATGGTTTGATTTTTTAAACATGGAGGCATTTGTTTGTTTTTCTTGTCACAGACGAAGGCTTAAAAAGTAAGTCAGTTATTTAGTTTAAATAACTGCATAAATCCTTATACAACTGCAGATCAATTATAAGCATTAATTTAAAATGTCTGCAAGTGTGAAAATGTTTGGGCACCACCCACATAGTCAAGAGATTTCACACATCTCTCCTATTTTTTCAATCATTATTGGCTGCCATTCAGTCACTGCTGTGAAGAGACATTCTCCCTGATAATTCAAAACACTCTACACACAATAACACACAGAGCTGGTTAAGGTTGCATCGCCCTCAGATATTCCAGAGCCAGCAGCCTGGCAGGATTAGCACATTAAACTTGAAATGCACACCCCGGGTCTTTAGCATGTTAGGGAGCTATAACACCTTTTGTTTTCTTGAAGTATACATTTGGTCTGTGAATTCCTCAAAATATTTGTCTTTTACTTACTTATTTTTTTAAATACAAGTGTACAGTACTGTTACTGTTAGTACTGTTAGTGGAAATGTTTTTAAAAAATCTTTGAAAAAAAGAAAAATCAGGTAATGTCTGTGAGCCAAAAGCTCGGTCTTCAGACTCTTGGATCTGTATGATGAAGTTTATGCAATAAGGATTAATAAGGAAGATCACTAATCACTCATCTGTCTATTTTCTTGTTTGTTTGTTTTTACATCGCTTCCACTTTCCCACGCTGTCTAACTCAAAAGTATAATCTTTAGTCTGGTCTAGTCATTTTCTTCCTAACCTCTCAGAGTCCCATCCAACCCTCCATCTTCATCACTACCAGCATCCTTATTCCCATCACTGCTGGAACTCCATTCTGCTATGACAGTTCAATCGTCTAATCGTCAAAGAGTTCATTAATCAAATTCTGCATTTCAATAAATCATGTTCGCTTCTTCCAAATGATCTTCCCTCACCAAATGTCAGTGAGAGGGGATATCCTTAATATCATCATCTGGCTGTCAGTACAGCAGCTCTTCCCACCCAGAGCCCTTAAATAAGTCAGAGCTGCCCCATATGCTGTTCACACCAATCAACCATTTCTTTACTTCTTTTTTCTCTTTCTTTCAATAGTTGGCAACATATGCTACCTGTGCCATAGCAATATAGCTACACAGACGTTTGAGTACTAGTACTAGTAAAAGTAGTAAAAGGTAAGACAAAAGAAAATATTTTTTGCCTGAAAACAAGTTAGTGGATGATTCCACAAAGACTTAGTAGATTTGGGGATTATTCACAGATGAAGATAAGCTAGGGTAATACTGTTAGGAAACACATAATACTACTCAGCAACACCTCATTAATTGCAATGTGGGCTCTCTTAATTTTATTTTATCCAACTTGTTAATGACATCACGGGATGTAGTATTCAGCTTGTTTTCGGTGTATCAGTTGGGAGTATGATAAAATTAACACTATATTACCTGTGATATATGATTATAAATGCATATTCAGATAGCATGTTTGACATTGAAAGTAAAAAGGCAGCAAATAGTGTTTCACAAGCTTTCGAAAAATAAATTACAAATCCAAATAGGCCACTGAAGTAAATAGTTAAAGGTTTACACAACTGAAATGTATACAACACCAAGTATATATATAATATCAATATTACTGTACATTATTTATACAATTCATAGTAACTGATGACAGTCGGTCCCATTTAACTTCAAAGTAATTAATTTCCACAATTTAAATTAGGTAATAAAAACACACTTCTTCTAAGTTACCTGTTCAACCCTACAGAGTTGAACATTCAAAAGGAATCAAATTTGATAATTTATTCAACTATTTATTTATTCAGAGACCTATAAAAACAAAGCACCTGTTTAAAGAAAATAAGCCATTGATCCAACCGTTGTAGTGGGCTGGAACCTGGCTGATGATGATGGGCAAGAGGTGGTGTATGTCTTGGATATGTAGCCAAATTTAATAAGACATTTATGATAAAAATCTCTCTACAGAGGTGTAACTAACATTTCTTCTTTTTCCTCTGTCAGCACCATGGCCAAACCACAGGTGGATTTTCTGGAGCCTGAAAACGTAACTTTTGGGATTTTCAAAGATTACCCTATTTTATTTTTAATAAACCAAATATTAAACTTCTCAGTGGTCTGATATTTGTAAGCAGTATAAAACTTCCAAGCATTTGAATTTGATTCATTTAAATATTGCTGCAATCAGTAGTTACAGTAAGATAGTTCTTTCTAAATTGTCCCATTTGGTGTTGTTCTGTTGGTGTCAGCACTATGAGTGTTTGTGAATAATCTTATTTCTGAATGACCTGAGCATCCCTGTACAGCACAACACACTACAGTGCAGATTGTATACAAGGATAACAGTTGGGAAAGGACACAGAGGAACTGTTGTACTATTAGTATTATTAGAGATTACACAGCGAATGTATGTACACAATATGTAAATACAATGTATGTATTTACATATGAATAAACAGAGCTCTGTTAAAACATACAGATATACATAAGTGTCTTACTATAATGCCAAGTATGGATGTGTTCTACTTTAATAGCACTTTCTTTACATATAAGACAGAGAAATGTTTGCCTCTCTTGAACAAAAGGTTGACAGCAGAGCTATTTTTATTTTAATTATTAAGTGTGCAATAAATGTACCAAAGAAGTGCACTTATACTCATGCTGGTGCACTGAACTGTTTTGCTGTTATTATTGATTTTCACCTGTCAGTCTCATTCTTTCCTTTCTGAAAGTCTTAACAGTCAGAAATATCATAAAATTACGGAAAGCACAATGAAGAAAAACAGGGAGGTAGACAATAGCTTATGACTTATTTATAAATATGTCAGAAGAAAATTGTACATAGTGTGATCAGCTACATGAAATATGTTTTTTATTGATCACTAAGCAATTCACATGTCTACGTGACTTTTCACATAAACTCTTGTGTGATAAACTTATTTAACAACTAACAGCTTCCTCTTTTCTAAGAACATACAGACTTAGAAAAGGGGAACCTCAGCTCTAAGTTCTTGGAATAACTTTGTTATCTTTGTACACACATGTGACCAGCTTGTATAAATAAAGAACGCAGACAGTGACAGAGCGCGAGTCCGTGAGTGCCTCCTGCGAGGACGAGCGCTCTGTGACTGCCCTCGCGAGTAAAGATGACTGCAGTGTTTGTGTTTTCTAACTCAGGTGTCTCAGCTGAAGAACTGTGGGGCGATTCTTAGAAATCCCCTGTCAAATATTTATTTTGTTCCATCAACATATAATAATATATATTAGATTGAACCACATAAAAACCAAGTTGACCACAGCGATGACTTACTCAAACGTTTTGCTTCAACCTTTTGTTTCTGAGGGCAGCCAATCAAAAGAAAGCTGGTTTAAGAGAAGGCTCCCTTAGAGATGAGGAGCTAAAGGCAAGCAGGGTGAGGAGCTGTATACCAAGGCACAATCAAGACAAATAAGAATTAATTTAAACTCTGAATAATGTGAACCTATACTCAACTCGACTCTGAATATAAAAATATGAGAAACCAACATCAAATCAAATCAAATCAAATCAAATCACTTTTATTGTCACATCACATGTGCAGGCACACTGGCACAGCACATGCGAGTGAAATTCTTGTGTGCGAGCCCCACAAGCAACAGAGATGTGCAAACACAACAACACAAACGAGCAAAATACAAGAATGGCCAACCTGAAACTAATAAATATATGTACAATATATAATAGTGTATGCATTTCTGGATGTGTATACTAAATATTTTCCTACGTGTGTGTGTGTGTGTGTGTGTGTGTGTGTGTGTGTGTGTGTACACATTTTTACAAATTAAATAGTAAAAAAAAAATAATAAAAAAAAAAAAATAATAATAATAATAATAAAATATATAAAATATACAGAGTTGAATATGTGCAAAACAAGTGGCATTTATATACAGTGTGGAGTAATTTCATAATTTAAAATAACATAATTTCTCTTTAATGTTAAGAACAGTAACTGTAGATTAACAATATAATGTGTGTTAACAGGAGTAAGCTGATGAATTACACTGTTCAACAACAAATATGATTATGCAATAATTACTTTTGTCCTCACTATAGACTTACATTGAAGTGCTGCCTTGTTAACAGGTTGCAGTTTTCAAAATTAGGAGACTTTTTGCTCGAGGAATGGATGTAGTTTCCACGTGCATTCAACCAAACAGACTCAGGTGTAAGCGCGGGCCTGCTAAAAGCCCTAAAATAACAATGAAATCATGAGCATCCACAAACTCAAATATGATACTTTAATGTTAAACAGCCTCATATAATATACTACTAACATATAATATATAGTGCTATACAATATGAGGTTACATGGCGGCATTCAGTATTACCAGTGTGATATACTTAATTATGAGTCCTGGTCAATAATATGTTTATATGTTCTTTTGTTGTAAACTGTTCAGTATTTTAGGGCGATCGTGGCTCAAGAGTTGGGCGTTCGTCTTGTAATCGGAAGGTTGCCGGTTCGAGCCCCGGCTCCGACAGTCTCGGCCGTTGTGTCCTTGGGCAAGACACTTCACCTGTTGCCTACTGGTGGTGGTCAGAGGGCCCGGTGGCGCCAGTGTCCGGCAGCCTCGCCTCTGTCAGTGCGCCCCAGGGCGGCTGTGGCTACACTGTAGCTTGCCATCACCAGTGCGTGACTGTGTGTGAATGGGTGGATGATTGTGTATAGTGTAAAGCGCTTTGGGGTCCTTAGGACCAAGTAAAGCGCTATACAGACCATTTACCATTTTGTCCTCAAAAGTATTTTCATTTTATCCTTTTTAATCCAGGAGCAGTCAAATCACAGTTAGAATCTCTATTTTATGGAAGATTTCAAAACAAGAAATATTCACAACAAAATAATCAGCACTGATCAACACTCAAACAAAATTTCAACATAAGCAGAAAAAACAGAGAAAAAAATTCACATTTTCCATTTTAAGAAGGGGAAATACATCTTTAATACAGCTTTTTATTAAAGTTCATGCATAAAAAGTATCTAAGATAAAGCATTTAAGAGCTTTTGTCCTTTAGTTATTAGCTCCAAATGACAGAAAGAATGTGAGGTCGTTTTGAAGCTTCAACAGGAGACGCTTTAACAATTAATAAAAGAAAATGCATTTTTTATTTTTAATGGATGGAAGTAGTTCCATTCAACATTTTTATACAAAGGACAGTAATGAATATGATTACTAATAAAGCCTAACAGAAAAAGACTTGATTCTAGATTTTTAAGTATTGAAGACTTGATTTTATAATTTATTCATAGAAGACATTTATTTAAGGGTAATTCACTGGGCAAAGCTGCTATATTGATGCTGGAGGTCAGAGGAGAAATACCAGAAGGCTGCAAAATGGTAGGAAGGCAAGATGAACTCAAATAACCCAATGTTACAACCAAGGTATGCAGAAGAGCATCTCTGAATGCACATGTCGAACGATGAAGCAGATGGACAGAAAAAAGAGCAGCAGAAGATCACACCACGTGTCATTCCAGTTAGCTAAGAACAGGAAAGCTGAGGCTGCAATTCAAACTGACTCTATAAAGCAGGATTTCAAGACTGTTTAAGAGTAGAATGGGAGGCAGCGCTTCAGCTTTCAGGCCCCTCTTCTGTGATACCAGCTTCCAGTTTGAACAGCCCCTCTGCCTTTAACATTAGGCTTAAAACTTTCCTCTTTGATCAAGCATATACCTAGAGTTGGATCACGTGACCCTGAAGCCTTAGTTGCTGCAATAGGTCTAGGCTGCAGGGAGATTCCCATGATGCACTGCAGAGTGTTTCTTCTTGTGTCACCATTTTCACTTGCTATGCGTTTATACAGCTGTCTGCATTTAATCATAGGTTATTATTAATTCTCTGTTTTCTTTGTAGAATTGTAGGGAATTTATCTTATAATAATAAAAAGGGCTTGAGGCAACTGTTTTGGTGAATTGGTACCATGTGAATAAAGCTGAACTGAACTGACAACAGAAGACTAGGAAAAAACACTTCCCCGACTGATGAATATCAAATTTTGCTGCAACATTTAAATGGTAGAGTCAGAATTTTGTATAAACATAAGGAAAACATGTATCTACCCCGCCTTGTATCAACAGTTCACACCAGTGGTGGAGTGATAGTGTGGAGGATATTTTCATGTCACACTTTGGATTGTTTAAATGCCACAACCACAGCAAGTATTGTCGCTGGCTATGTCAGTCCCTTTATAACCACAATGTACCTATTTTCTGACAGTTGCTTCCAGCAGGATAATGCAACGTGTCACAAAGCTCAAATCATCTCAAACTGGTTTCTTGAACATGACAAAAGTTCACTCTACACAAATGGTTTTCACAGTCACAAGAAGTGAACCCAATAGAGCAGCTTTTCAGATGTGGTGGAATGAGAGATTCACATAATGGATGTGCAGCTGATAGATCTGCAGCAACGTGTCTGTATGGACTAGAGATGGACCGATCCGATATTACGTATCGGTATCGGTCCGATACTGACCTAAATTACTGGATCGGATATCGGAGAAAAATAAAAAATGTAATCCGATCCATTAAATATCACGAAAGCACCTCACAAAACTTGCAACACGCCGTAACTCACCTCAGAACGTTAGCACGTCAGAGCAGTATGCATCACGTGATAGAGCAGCTGTGGCATGCAGGACCTGTCGGTGGTCTGGATAGCATGTGGAGCTTCGCTAGCAACCTGGCATTTCATCTCCGACAAAGTTATCCCCGAGAGAAGTAAAGCAAGTGTGTAAGTCCATCTCTGAATGTTTGTAAAGCATTCCCACGTTAAGCTTAACAAGCGACTGCCTCTCGCTCTCCGGCTGCTACTTCAATCGTGAAACTGCTTAAATCAGCTGATCGGCTTTTCTGTCGCGAGTCTGTCTCTCTTTGTTTTTGGTCCACTTTGCGCCAGAAAGAGCAAACCAGCGGCTGAACAACAGCAGCACGTTTAAGCTTGATAAGCTGTTGTTAGAATTTATTTAATATTACTTTCTACACCAGGATCTTTTTCTACGTAGCTGACGGCTGGTAACTGTGCAGGGGCGGATCTAGCAAAGTTTAGCCAGGGGGGCCGATAGGGCATTAACTGGGAAAAGGGGGCACAAAGACATACTTTTCTTTCTTATTCTCATTTAAAATGTCTAGCTTTTAATAAATAATTATCTGACACCCAAAGTTCTAATTTGATGTAAAATGAATAGAAGTCAATTACTGTACATAGTGACTATTAAGTCTAATATATATACCCTAGTAAGCTATAGTACTTTTTACTTTGGGAAGGTACCATCTGTGCAGTCTGCAATTTTGTTGAAGAAAGATGTTGAATCTATTTAATATTTCTTGAAAAATAATTGATTTCTGTGCATTTTTTTTCACACTGCATCAAATTAAGGTTGATTACGTCGATTAAGCATCATGAGGTGGAGCGTGAGGGGTGGTTCCCTATTTTTTATTTATTTATTTTTGTTGTTGCTGGGAATTGGAACCCTATTAGTTAGGTTGCTTAATATTTACGCTAAGTACTCTTTAAAATACCAGAATAGGGAGGATGGTGTAGGTCTAAGTTTATTAGATTGATCAGTATTGCTGAACTATGAAATATTTTTTTTGTATACAGGTATAACAGAATAGCTTTAGTGTAGTTGTTGTTTTAAACTTGAGTATGAACTTGCAGACTTGCAAAATGCAGCAAGATATTTTAAAAAACAGTTTTGTTGATTAAAAAACACTATATCGGATTCATATCGGTATCGGCAGATATCCAAATTTATGATATCGGTATCGGACATAAAAAAGTGGTATCGTGCCATCTCTAGTATGGACCAATATTCCCAGCACCTATGGGTCTTGAAGAATTAACACAGTTCATAACCTGGTAACAGAAATGCATAAATAAGAGACTAGTTTAAATAAACCACTCTTTAGAGAGTGTGTTAAGACTCTAAGGCTGAAAAATGAAATAAACTTTATTTGTCTCTTCTGTTGACTGGTTGATATTTTAAGGTTCTGCAGTCAAAGCCAGTGAAACACAAATAGTGTTCCTTTATCCTGTTTTAATGAGGCAGATCAAAATGTGATCAAACAGTGTCTGCAATAAACTCTGAACCTTTGAAGAAAGGTCCTTCATGGGAGAAGAAGAATACATATATTTATTTATATATAGGCATTTATGAGACAGATATGGAAAGGAGAGCAAGAGAGCTGTTCTTAAAAGTGTTGCCCGGGGCCTTTTATGCTACAAAGTCGATCCTCAAATCAAATACGATGGGCTTTGACTTCATCAGTCGGAAAAATGGTGCGTACAACACCCCCACAAGAGATAATAGGCAATCTGATATTTGTGCAGACATTCTCCACACATCAAACGTGTGCACAATTTGGTTAAAGATATTGTTTACACCTACAACACATACAAACCATGCACCACACTGGATATTCCAAAAAGTAAAACCTTCACCCTTCAAACTGAAGATTTTAATTATTCTATAAAAGTCCCACAACATTTGGCCTTACTAATAAGTATTTGAAAGGGTTTTTGACATTTTGCTCTTACAACAACATCAAGCTGGTACTGACAGCTACAAATATTGTTCTTTCCAAAATGTAATCTTGTAGTACTGATGGTTAAAGCTGGGCCTTTTAAAAACATGAGTGCATGAAACTTTTCTGAGAATTTAACTTCTGCTCCATGTTCTTCAAACCTGCCTGGAAGCAAACAAGTTTGACAACAACACAAAATCACTAGGCAGGAAAATTGTTAAACTGCTTTAGTTTATAATGCTGACATGAAGCTGAATGAACAGGTTTTGTGGCTTCTTGGAAGGTCACTTAAAGTTGGAACACTGACAGACAGTCACCTTGAGCTTACAAACAGCAACAGCATTCTTAACCCTTTAAAGCCGGTTGGAGCAGGCACACTCCGTTTTGTAACTATTTTAAAATCCCGGTAGCACTGCAACCACATAAGCTAGCGCAAGAATTATTTTTGCATATGAAACCGGAGGAGTTGTACTTACATCTTATGCCATCAGCTTGTCCTAGGTCACGGTTTCCTTCCACATATAGCTTTGCAAAAACTGCGTAAAAAGCACTTGCAGCAACAAAAACATAATATTCCAGAAACTCGCTTTGCTGATCCGATCAGCTGTTTGAACACTTCCTAGTCCATCAGCGCGAACTATCGCATGTCCGCCATGTCCTGCCCGAAACCGGAAGTGGCGTAATTTTGCGGAAATGTAGTTTTTTACCATCAGGGCCTTATGAGCCTATACTGGTGTTTTTAAAAGTTATGTTTGACTTTATGACTTTCTGTGTCGTTTCTGGGATGCTTAGGACTCATATTGCACTGCTGGAAATAGTTTATTTTGATGCATATGCTGTTTTTTTTGCAAATTTGCATTATAATATTTATTTTCGTTTTTCCTGCAGTTTATAGAAATTGGTGTATTTCAAAATAAAACTATGAAGACACTCAAAATAAATTTCCTGTGGTGGGAAACTATTTTGTGCAACTTTTTTGTATTTATAGTTTTGAGGGATAAGCCTCTTAAATTTCTCTAACTAGAAATATATATTAAAAAAACAAAAACAATTTAAAAAATTTTTGTAGTTTATTGCACTTTTTTGCAATTTATGTAATTACTATGCACTTAATGCAGACATATTATTAAAATATGGGCTATAACAGTTGTATTGATGTATATCAACTTGAAATGCTCCCAAAAATGGCACCACAGCATGTAAAAATATAATATAAACTATGGCGGACTTGGTTCTATGGTAGGTCTTAAAGGGTTAAGCAACTGTGATTTTGGTAACCTCAAATTCAATACTTTTCCCTTTGTGATGGAAAAATGTGCAGGTTTTAACCTTTTAACTGCAATTTGAAAAAATATTGCAGAGTAGTGAGAAACTGCTAACCTGGAGAATGTACTTGTGACTCTTTAAGTTAAAAAAGCATTGATTAGAGCAGCTTTAATGTTTATCTACTGTGAGCTCAACCTGAAAATATGGGCTCAGGAGCTTATGAAGCCACTGCAGGCACCTTGAAGATGCAAACCAGCTGCGGCACACACAATACAAGGACATCAAAAGGCAAAATGTTTCTCATAAAAGCATTTTTTTTTCAAGCTCTAAAAATTTAGCTGCAAAAAAGCAGAGAGATGGAGGAACTGGTGGAAAAGAAACTTCTGAAAAATTGCGGAGGAAGTGGTGGAAAAGAAACTTCTGAAAAATTGCGGACAGCATAAGAAAAACCCACTCCACATTCTTGCAAGAGAACAAATCCAGTGGAAAAAAATACAACTGTAACAACAATTGATCCAACAAGTGAAAAATGCTTTTCATCTGTGCCACAGACATTCATGGTTGTCAAAAAAAGCTCAACAAATCCATAAAACACTCCTAGAAAAATGAAACTATATATTAGTGACTGATTGTATGTTATTAGAAGAAAATAGACTTGAGGCTGAAAACTGAAGACAGGGTGAAAAAAACCTGAAAAAGTACATCATTTTTGTGGGTCTTTTCTTGGGATTATTGGGATTTGCTATCATTCTGACATTGCCTCCAGTGTTACAGCATGACACCGTTTTTTAAGGCACCGTGATACCATGTGATTCACACAACTTGTATGAGTAGACTGATTTAAAAGTCTTAAATTTCTTTGTTGTAAAATAACAGCAACATAGTGATAATTCAGCAATCTTACACATTCAGTGTTAGCCACACTGTGAATTATGAACCTCTTAAATCTGGGTGGAATATCAGTTCGATGCATGTACTGTGAGATGATTATACCTACTCATGGCTGCAATGCACAACTGCAATTCCTCTGCTATCAGTGTTCATTCTATGTCCTTATTTCAGTGGTTGTGAAAACAGCTGGATTTCACATCACACTTCACTAAACTTTGTTTTGTTTTTTCAATCCCAGATATTTTGTTTTGCACACATGGACTTCCATCTGTTCTTTTCAAGTATTTTGTTTCTTCCAGTGGTAATAGTGGTAAAGCCTCCTATTGGTCCTCATTTTGACTAATGTGAAAACACAAGACAAGAGGCCTCAGCTTTATATTTTCATTCTAAAATCCATACACTTGAGAACATACTATTGTTACATTACCACGATTTTGATATAAAGTTATGTTGGTAAAATATATTCAGACCAATCAGCACCCTTAGAAAAAAAAAACTGCTTCATTCAAAGGACAAAGCATCTATAAACACAAGCTGAACAATCCTCTGACCTATACATAAGAGAGTCCCAACAACCACTCCATAGTCATGTGACACAATGTAGGAGTGCCAGCTCATCAGGACAAGACTCGGCTTAAAAGAGAAGGGACCCTCTTTTGAGGATGGTAATGTTCACATTTTGGATAGAGAACACAGTTTGAGAGAGGAGTAAAGGAGGCCCTCTATGTCCACTGTGAACAATGATCACTGATCAGAGGTGGTGGCCTGTGACACCAACTATCAGTCCCCTATAACACAGTCTCGAGATCTCTTCCCAGGTGTTTAAACCCCCAGTCACACCTTGACTCATGTGGCATTAATAACTTTGGTCAACATGGTGGGGCGATGTCTCACAAACAACAAACACACATCACATCTGTGACGCAGTGACCCTAATGACCCATGTCTTGATTCACACCTTGGTTCATGTAACACTTGTTTTATGCTTGAGTGAGGGTAGCAAGAAGGGAGTCCACGCACAGTGACAGAGAAGGTTTATTGTTAAGGGAAGCAGTTTATAAAATAAAGTATATGGTAAAATCAGCTACTTTTGCATGTGCTGTTGTTGGTCTGTCACTCAGCCACAAGGGGAACGTTCTAACATACAAAGCAATGATGTGAAACTGAATGTTAAACGCAATTAAGCATATCCACTCCAGCCACCGTCCATAATATCCATGTTGTATTTTTTGATCATCTTTTCGTGTTTCTTCTGTTTCTAGCGAATTCCGCTATCTCTAACGTCCCTATTTCAGCCCACTCATCAACCAATCACCATTCAACGGACGCATAGGTCAGCTGTGTCCAGCCACATGGGAGTATGCTGTCTAAACAGAAACATAGACGGATACATTTGTGGAACCATACATTAGGGTTTTCTGGGCCCTAAGTCCATTGTTATCAGCACTGTTTTCCATTGCAGCAAGAAAACACTGTAATTGAAAAAGAAATCCTACTGTGCAGAGCATCAAACAACAGCAACAAGCTGCGGAACACCATTTAGCAGCTAAAGTGCCGGATATTTCCCTCAGGAGATGTTGGAAATCTAAACAGCTAGAGCTTAAAGGCAGTGAATATTGGACTTCCATTTACCATATGGCGACCGTTAATAAATGAATGATAATGTTGCTCTGTTACTGCTGAACATGCAAAGGCTATAAAGTTCACCAAAAAAGTGATAATATGCTAATGTTGAGTTCATAACTTGTGTTCATGTCTTGTCTGACTCCGGGGACCGAAGTAAGGAAGCATGAAAGCGATCATAGCAGGTTGAAATTAAGCCACAGCATAATGCATGTCGCTATGACATTGGGATTCAGCTATTTGTTTGATTAAGCAGATTCGTAGCCTACTTTCAACCTGGGAAATGAAATATTCTACATCAGATATTTCAATCAATTGTTATTGTAACATTTGTAGTTATTGTACAGAATGCTTTATTTCGAGCTGAGCAGAAGGCCGTGTTCCTGTGCTCTACAAGATGAGATTGCTCATGCAAAGAAGCTATCCTTCTTTTCTCTCTAGAAAAAAACAAACAAAATGTTTTTGAACAGATCTTCTTCATTGTTGACCATGTTGCAGATACACCAAGCTGTTTTGACCTTCAATTTTGTTTTTTTCTAATTAGACTAGATCGGAAAGCTGAACTTCCATGACCAGTCTCCACGACAACCTCCACAGTGATGTACAAAATAGAGTGCATTAAATTACTGAAACGTGTATTGAAACGAGGTTTGTATAATCTGAGAACATTGGAATTAATTAGAGCCACAAATGCTTACTGTTAGTCACTCGACCTAATTTATATTCAGACCAGACAGGCACAGTGTGTTTTAAGGCATCTATCTGTTCTTGTGAACCTGATTGATGCCCATATGATGGGGGAAAAAAAAAGCCATTAGGAGAGCCATATCCCACAGGCTCATTTAATGGTCTGTTGTAAGCTTAGCTACAGGTCACCGTTCGAGTCAAGAAAAAAAATTCTAAGTGAATACGGTTCTTTCTGGACTGATGACGTGTCCGGTATTTAAAAGGCTCCCACACAATAGTATAAGTGCACAGTTAAATATTTTAGATTATTACGCAGCTGCACCACATAAAGACTAATATCCTATTGATTTCCTGTCAGGCTTGATAAGTAGCCTTAATTTAAAAAAAAGCATATCATTGAAAAAGGGAATTCTTGTGCAGTATGTAATCCAGTTACAAAAACTGACATGTCTATGTTTTCAAATAAAAAACACAAACTAAAGTATTTCAGAAATTATTGAAGTCTGGCATCTTTGGGTATATTTTGACCAAAGGAATAAAATCTGTGGAACTTCTTTCAAGGCCATTTCCAGTGAACAAACAGAAGACGGTTTTACTCTGAGCAGCCCCTGAAAAACACTCAGCGCTGACAGGTTGAACTCAAAGAAGACAACCATAATGGGCAGCATTTTTAAAAAGCCAGCAACTGGAAGCAGAAGCAAGATGAAGAGTACATTAACAGATATTTGTTTTTGTTTTTTATGCTAACCACGGAGCAAAGACATTTTAGGTCATTAAGAGAAAAGGACAAAGATATAATTCATTACGTTAACCAATCTGGATGACTTTGATATACACCACTCAGAAAAAGCTACATCAAAACCAGACTACATACCAAAACACAAGTGTCCAGTAAACTGGACCTCAGAAAGGCATAATGTGGCAATACAGGAACAGCAGACTTGCCTTGACTTTCACTGCTTCATCAGAGGACAGTATTGCAATAGGAAGTCCAGAAGTCTGTGCTGAAGGTAAGTGGTTTATTATATGTTGTTCTACTTTAAAATTTTTAATAAATAGCATGTAGTTTATTAAGCTAATCTAGAGACAAAAAGCAGCGGGGACAGATCATTCCTTACTTTTATTTATTTATTTATTTAAATGTAGGTCCCTACTAGGGCAGCATGGTTAGCACTGTTGCCGCACAGCAAGAAGGTCCTGGGTTCAGTTCCACCATCAGGCCGGGGTCTTTCTGTGGAGTTTGCGTGTTCTCCCTGTGTTTGCGTTGGTTCTCCAGTCCAAAGACATGCAGCTAGTGGGGATAGGTTAATTGATCAGTCTCTAAATTGTCCATAGGTGTGAATGTGAGTGTGAATGGTTGTTTGTCTCTGTGTGTTAGCCCTGCGACAGACTGGCAAACTGCCCAGGGTGTACCCTGCCTCTCGCCCTATGACAGCTGGGATAGGCTACAGCGCCCCATGTGACCCTGAAAAAAAAAAAAAGGATAAGCAGAAGCAAATGAATGGATGGGTTCCTACTAGTAATTAATGCTTTAAAATAAGTGCGCAGATGCTTCTTAGAATGGCTTTTCAGTTGTGAGACTCATCTTACGTTGTACACCAAGTCCCCATAATAAAGAGATTTTGTTTGCATTTTTTAAATTCTGTTTCTAATACATTAGGGTTGTCTGGACCCTAAGTCCATTGTAATCAGCACCGTTTTCTGTTGCACTGTCCCCCCCAAAAAACAAACAAACAAACAAACAAAAAAACAAGTAATTTAAAAATTGACAATCGGTGATAAAATCACATTAATAAGGTAAGATTCTTATGTCTTTCTCTTGCTCTCTCATGTATTTTGCACTTTGCCAGTTGGCACTTCTGCATTTGTGTTCACTGGTTTGTTCAAATATAACAAATTACTATATACAATATATTCTTTTTTTTTCCTACACATGCAGTAAATTCATATTGACTCTTCTCTAGGACCGATTAATCCAAGTAATCAAAACACGTTTGTTAAAAAAAGAACAAAATCAAAGCAAAACAAAATGTAAAAGCTTAAAAAAAAGAAAAACAAATCATCTCCACTGAAAAAAAAAAAGGGCTATCAGAAGAGAGCACAAACACAAATTGGACACTTGTCCTCTACGGCTGCACTGACAACAAAGGCTACAGTGCCATGTGCCATCCTCCACTCTAGGTCTCCATGCTTCTATGATACAGGAACTTTATACAAAGACCGCCAAACTAGTCTAATATCAGCACTTAACCCCAAATATGCCCTTCATGAACTACTGCTGCACACGTCTTTTTGTCTTTAGCATCATCCTACACAAGGTCTTTTCTAAGTCATAAAGAAGCACCTGCAGAGTAGATTGAAGGCACTTTAGCAATCTTTAAAGTCAGGAAATAGTCTGACAGCAGGATTTGTGCAGGACCAGTAAACTACAGTATGATTACATTAATCGGTTTAAAAGAAACATTCAAGTCCCTTCATATCGATGATTGTGGGATGATTCAGACTGGATGGATTGACAGATTTAAACTCTCAGATATTAAAACATGTATTGCCTAATGGATAGTTCACATCAAAAACAACACAAGGTCTTTTAAAAGCTCGCACTGCAAGTTGGCCGCTTCTCTCCTTCAGCCACACTGTAAAGACTGAAAAAAGACATATTTTCGTAAAACCCATAAAAACTAAAAGAGAAAAAGAACGACAAAATAAACAAGCTCAATTTAGCAAGTTATCTGAATAAACAGGAGTGAACAGATGTGACCCTGACCACCATCCCCTTCCATCTGTGAAGGAAAAGGATGCTCTGAGGAAACAAGCGCAACCTGTTCCAGAAGAACGACACTGAAACTCCCATCGACAGAAGAGAAGCTGAACAATCAACAGAGGCCAGAATAAAGCAGGTAAACCAGGTTACTGACAACACAAATGATATTTTAAGAAAAGATTCTTTCTTTAATTAACATGAGCTTTAAACCTTTTCTTAATTTTTCTTCAAGAACCATTGATTGCTTGAAAAGACCTAATAGAAAAGACGGAAAGAGAAATTCTCAAACGGAGCTATTTTTAGTTAGAGCCTTTCTCAGTCGCCCAATCACCTCTGATCCCCTTTAATGCCTGAACAAAAGTTTAAAAATACCAAATCTAACTACTGCCTGGCAGTTCTCAGGGTATTATAAATAGACCACTCTAAATCATATCTTAACATATCTTGTCTGTAAAAGTTTTTGAATTATTTAGAAATTAAAAAAAATCTTATTGTTTGTATTGCTTGTAATTATGGTTGTCTCACAAAGTCATATGAAGAAGAATTACACCACTATTCCTTCGTGAAAAAGGCTTCAACCTGCACTGCAATAGATACTGCAGCTTATCCAAGACCCTCACCTTAGAAGAGATGTTGGTAAGAGGGGTGTGGGGTTGAGGTGATTCTTTATCAGTTCTAATACAGTGTAGTTGAAATGCAGTCCTAGTGATAGGAAGTGTCACAGCTGCATGTACTGAACACCAAAGGGTTTAACCTAAATGTTTAAAGCAACCTATATAACTGAGTAATCAAAGATATATCACATTTCACAGCCTGTTCTAGGAGTTACGTTTATACCACTCCATGGTTTTTCCAGTCACAAATAAAAGAAAACAATTATAGCCTGGATTGTGTTCACGTGCCAAAACCACAGACCGAGGTTCACATTCTGAGTACCACTTGTGGTTCGATTTAGTCAACAAGTGATTTTTGTGGCAAAAAGTTAAACAGCTGCTTATTTACCAGTCTGACAGACACAGAGTCAGTCATTTTATTTATTACATTTTTTTAACCTGCCAAATTAATGTGGAATACTCCTTGTTAGTTCTGTTTTTGATCTGTAGCAGCTCCCGGGGGAAATATCTGGCTGTTTAGCTGCTAAATGCTCCACTATATTCACCAGCTAAACACTAACTGTGTCTGCCTGCTGTTCGCTGCTTTGTAGGTACTGAACAGTAAATTGTACCACTAAAGAGTGAGCTGTAATGCTACAAAACGCTGTAAAACCAAGGGGAGCTGAAGATTCCTGTAATTATTTTTTGTTGTTTAATCACAACAGTGCTTTTCATATTGTCATTTGACACATTGCTGTCATGAAAATAATTTCTGTAACACACACATACACATATACAAATATGCCAGATGCACACTGCCACAGGGAACCGAGTACAGAGGTGTCTAATAATGAGTGCCAGACTATGCACATGCCTTTTCCTGTGCAAGATAGAGCCTTAAGCAGTCTTTAGCTAAAACATTGTCTCCCTGGAGGTCAGACAGAGTTATTGAGTTTAAATTATATCTATGAGTACTAAACAAAAGAAAGGTGATAGTGACATTAACCTTCATCCTCCTTTCCCTTTATCCAACCAGAGAAACCCATTAGATATTCCCATCTGTTCTGTTCTAATGGTAAATTCTACAGGACTTGGCCACAATGGTTATGTGAGAGTAATTTAATGTCAGCACATTTTTTTAAAACAGCGTTCTCAGAGTAATGTACACTATGGTGCAAAAGTTTAGGATTATTTGGAAATGTCTTTCCTTTTCATGTACTTGCTTTAATTTTAAGTAAAGTTTAATTAATCAGTAATGTTGAGTCATTTTTGATTTGAGCTACTATCACTACAATGTTCCAATAATATATTGCGTTATCTAATGCAACTTTATTATGCTATGCTGAAGGTTTCTTTGTAATCGTTCTGCATTTATGTCTTTGGGGATCTCTTGTTTTTTTTAAATGGGGGTTATAATAGGCCAATATTTATGATTCCACTTTTTGGGAACATAATGCCTACTAATTTGTTAAAAGAGTTGCAAGAGATATGCTGTTTGTCTTGTTTTTAAATCAATTGTTAGTGAACTACATCAAAATTGCACAACACTTTAGTTGCAATAATATATTCTTTCATTTGAGCCTTCATGCCTGCTTAAACTTTCCAAAAAAAAACTTTTTTGGTAACAACATCGTAGAACCAACAGTGAAACAAATAAATGCACAGCACTATTTCTTGGGGATTTGTGACTGTGTTGTAACAGGTTATCTTTTTGTTGCTTCTCACGCAAACAAACATTTCTATGTTCATTTCAGATTTAAGACTTAAGAAAAAACAGACTGTTTCACAGGCTGAGATTTCATGTATAAAACGGGTGCACTGTCCACTTTGTTTAACAAAGTGACCAAAAAAGAAAAACCAACAAAAACACTTTAAACATACCAACCACAGGTTTATGTTTCAACAGTTTACAGCTCAGCTGAGTAATTTGTGATCACTGGAGCTGAACCTTGACAAGCTGTCCAAAAACTACCCCACAGCACAGATGCTTAATCCTTTTGATTTATGTAGCAGTTTTGCCCAGACCTCTTCTATTTTTAACCCCAACAGTATGCATGCTATGATTTTCCTCCTTTTGGATTTTTACTTATACAAAAACCCAGTATACTTGATTCATACGTTATTCCTATAGTTACGTTCGACTGGAAAATTGTGTTTAGATTTAGTTTTCATATGGATGCCCATATCAAGTAGGAATAACCCTACATTGCTGTTGGTTGTTTACTCAAGCAAACAGGTGAGTGACATTGAAAATGCAGCTCTAACTGTGAGATGAATACTATAGGTGTGCGTCTGCTGCCCTGTTCCTCCCAGGCATCGCTGCACACTGCTGCCACTGGCCTTTTAAGCTGATGTTTTCAATATGGAGCCATACTGTCACAGCTTATCTCCATTTCAAATGTGTTTGTTTGCACATGGGGCATGTTCTTGCATTAATGAATGCATATACTCAATACATAGTCTGTGCATGTGTGTTTTCTATTTACCTGAGCACATCTTTATGTTTTTTTGACCTTATGTATCTTTTTTTATGCACATTTATTCATGCACAAAATGAGCTCAGGTGCATGTTCTTGTATGGACCTTTTTTTGGATGTAATTATTTAAACGTATGTGTTAAAAATATCACTTGCAGTTAAAACCGAAATAATGGGCACCTCAGTGCACTCGGTGTACGTTTACCTTTATTTTAGTTCAAGTGAGATTGTAGAGAAAAATTACAGCAATTCTCTCCCACTTCCAAAGCTTATTACCAGGAAGCAGTTGTATTTATATAACCTTTTATCTGCATATACAACATATAATGTTCTGTTTAGGATGCTTGAAAATGTGGTATGGGTTTTATGGGGTCATTTAGATTTCCCAAATGACCTGGAAGGTGCAAAAGGCAGAGGAGATTAACTGCACGATAAAAAAGATTTACTTGGACTTATATGGTAGGTGTCCCTGTGTTTCTGTAGTGTGTATGTGTGTGTGTTCTTATACTTCTGTTTGTAGGGCAAACAGTTATCCACAAAAAAAAGAAAAAACCCAACTTGAAATGAATAAAATTAAAAGTAGGAATAGAATTAGCTTTGGATTACTTAGGGCTTTCTTGGTTACATTTGAAACTCAATAAAATTTGATTAGGATTTGCTTCAGGCACTGTATTCAATAGTTACACAGAAATACTGAAGTCAGGGTTGGCTGTGTTGTTTTTAGGTAGAAAATAATGCATTTGAAATGATCAAGTGGAAAGGAAGATTTAAAAAAAGAAAAGGATCTCTTCTTTGTCCTTCCTATTTCTATAAGACATAACTGTGCTAATTTTAACATTGGTACACCTCTCACATTCATCTCCTGAGAAACAGCCTTCCTCTACACTGAGGCTGGTCCCAGTTTAAGTTCCTAAAGTGGCCCGTTTAAAACTCTGTCACGGCACTGATATTTGTCTGAGATAATCAGTTTTGGAGATAACAGTAAGATCTGACAGAAAGCTTATTGGCTTATATAAATATCAGAAATGTTCTAAAGAATCAAATTCAAGTCTTAGGAGAAACAGGTCAGAATTCAGTTAGCTCCAAAGATCGTCTGTTTCTGATGAGATTCATGAAAAAATTCCAGTGAGGAGTAAAATTTAGTTTTAAGTAAAAGGGAAGGAAAGAAAGTAAGTCTCCATAAATATAGAAAGCCATATTAACATCACAGGACTGGGGGTGTGTGAGTGGGTGGGTACATGTTTCAGTAACCTTAAAAAAAAAAAAAAAAAATCATTAAAAAAGTCCCAATGTATTTTTCAGCCTTGTGGTGTTTATGTTAAACATATGCATACTGCAGCATGTAGGGAATCAAACTGCGTATAAAGTGCTTCCGTGTGTCAGAGCAATAAAACACAATTAGTTGTTTACCAAGAAAGGGCATGACGGTGCAGTACACCAAGGTGTGTGGGTGTGTATATAGTGTTTAAGACAGCTGCTGTATTTCAGACTCTCCTTATCGCTGTTAAGCCATATTTTCTGTGAAGTCTGCTGAGTGCACTGGGATTACAGAAGCTGTTTAGTAACCTTTATCTTTTAATCAGTCTGTAAGTCACCTCCCCGCCCTCAGATGTGCCCTTGCTGTTGACAAGTTTAAAACTGTCAACAGTTTCAGTGTTCTTTGTCCCCCCCCCCCCGAAGGCCAGTCATTATGCCCATTTTGTCGCCTGTCTTCTCTCGTGTGCTGCCCTGCCGAATCCCAGTCGCAAATTGCTTAAAAACACTACATAAATAGGACAGGAGGAGAGGGAGGCTGTGGCCTCAAGTATTGTATTCAGGGTTATGATAACACTACATGAGGTTATTTTCAACATTATCATAACTCCTGGTCAGAAGCGAGGTCTTCAAAAGCAACACCACAGCACGAGCATTTGACAAAAGAGGCGCCCGTGGACAAACATCTGCAAACAAAACAGTGAAGGGTTAGAAAACTGCTCAAAGTGCGTCTAGTATGTGTGTACTGTATGTGCGCAGCAGATAACGGTGCTCTACAACAGGGTTCCTTGCTTTCAGATACTCAGTGCATAGAGCAGCTCTGCTGACGGGAGAAGTGTATGACTGCTGGCCCCGCTGGTGTTGTTGTAGCACGGTGTATAATTTTGTTGCTAACTGGTCTCAGAAGCCCAGCTGAATGGAGACTTACTGACCACTGGAAATAGCACTGCTACTGTGGAGGTGATGTCTACATTTATGCAATGTAAAAAGTGGATTTTATTTGGAGGCTCTGCCATTTATTAAGTCATATTTTATGGTGATCACAAAGATTAAAACTTTACTTTTTGCAGCTTAGTGAGGCTGCCAGGCATAGTAGTACCTTGAGCTAAAATCAGCATGTGAACATGCTCAGTGACAGTAACATGCTGGTGTTTAGCATGCTTTGTTTTTGTTTTTGAAAAACTTTGGTTTGTAAATAATCTTATAAACAAAAAATTAGCATCATTGTCAAACATTTATCTCTCATGAGAACACTTCGAGGACCACAAAGTCAGTGTGACATCTTGGACGTCTCTGCACAGTATTCTGATACAGTCCATTAAGTATTTCTTAAGATATTTCAGTCAGTATGAAATAAATAAAGATAAAACAATCATCACTATTACATTTGCTTTAGATAGATGCCTCTTATTTAAATTATCCTTCTTATATTTTTTGAGATCTTCATCTCCAACATACCTGCTTTCATGCATTGAGCTTCATCACTTAATATTTTTTGTTTTTTTCTGCACTCTGATCTTGAGACTAACTTTGATTTGACATTTCAAAGGATAAATGGATTTACAAGCAGCAGCTCACTAATGCGTGTATAGGACTTGGTTTTTTAAGCTTAATTCGCTTTCATCAAAATTACAGTTTTCACAACACAAAACTACAGTTAGAATAATGAACTAAATCCTCCCAACAAACTGCAAATCTCATACGGATGATATGTATAGTCTACATTTTATCTGAACAATAAGTTTTAATGTTCATCTATTTCAATGAATAACTACATTTTTTAAAAGAAAAACTATTTTTTTGGGCATTTTAAGCTTCAGCCATTGCACATTTCTGGTATTGTAGAGTCATTAAATAAAGTCAGATAAGCTCTCATATTAAAGTGCACTGCCACTCTGTGCTCTTTTGCATTGTTAGAATATGTAAGCACACTCTTGATCAGATTTTTCTATAAATCCATGAGTACATTTCTACCAGTGTTTGATTAGGACATTGGAGTGCACTGGCAAATACAGAAGGGGGCTTTGACCAAGATTATTTTGCAGCTCAAAAGAAAAATTGCAGTCATTCAACTTTTTAATGAAACAGCTACAACACTATTTTAATGAACCATCTTCCAAAATATAGAGGCAAGGTGGATCATAAGGCAATATAATGAAAATGAACATCATACAGAGGAGTTATGCAGTTGTCAAAGGAAAAATACAAATAGAAATGCTTTACAGCCTAAAATGATCGCTTTCTTTTTTAGAACAGAGACAATAAGTGCATTAATCAAATAGACAGTTGCGATAAAATTAATTTGTAACTAATTTGATAATTGATTAATCTTTTCAGGGCTTTGCCAAGCATATATTTGTAGCTTCACAGGTTACAGCTGCTAAAATGTAAGAATTTGCCCTTTTTTTTTTTTCTCCAACAGAGGATTGAATATCTTGGTATTTTGGGGAAAATGACCAATTTGGTTATTTTGGCTCAGAGTTTTTGAGATTTCATAAATGGTGCAATCAATGAATTCACCAATCATTAAGATATTATTTTATTCTTAATATGACATCATGTGCTACTTAGAGATCTTGTATTTCCATTAAGATCCTCAATTTGGAGGTGCAAAAATAATACTAGGATTCAAATTATATGGTAATATAGGTGATTAATATATCTGTCAAGCTGCCAAAAACATTCTAATAAATGTGGCAAAATACTGTTTGCTCCAGTTTAATACTCTTCATATCTGGAAGAAATAAAATAGGTTTCACAATATCTGTGGCAGCTAAGCCATTAGTTTTTTGGTAAATAGCAAAAGGACTGATTTTTATAGAGAGCTTTTCTACTCTACCTGAGCACTCAAAGAGCTTTAAACAACTTACCTCATTCATCCAAGAACTTTTTTCCTATGCTTAAGGGCTTTCTATCTAACTAACTTCTTGCCCAAGGATATTTGGGATCAAACCACTAACCTTCTGATTAATAGTTGTCCTGCTCTACCTTCTGAGCTACAGCCACCGGAAGAGCATATGTTGTAGTACTTATGTTCAGGAACTGAATGCAAGTACTAAAACAAACCTCCGTCTCACCTTGACTTTCCTTGACCAAATACCATGTACAATTTGAAAACTAGTAATGTAGTACTGGCCCTAGTATTACTACTATATTTAGAATATATGCAGACAGGATTGGGAGAGTGCTGAACGCAGTACATGAGCAGAAAAAAGATGAAACGGACTGACAGTAGTGATGGATAGTTCATTGAAACCACACACTTTTCTCGTCTTGGTTGAATTAAAATATGCTTGGTTGACAGTCTCAAATAAAAAATATATATATAATGAATGAAGTACCAAGCCTCCAAAGATTACACACAAATTTAGGATGGCTTTGTCTTGCATGAAATGTAAATATTGTATGATTTGCTTTTATTAAATGATATCTAGCCTAAAAAAATGTGTTATGTACTATGAATCAACAAGCTCCTCGAGTGTATGTTAGAAAGAAGCAGAATGTCTCCTGGATGATCGTCATGAAGCAGATCTTGAGCCCCGACCTCCCTGCAGAGGAGGGACAAGTGGAAAAATGAGCCTCCCTTTTGGCGATCAAGACACATTAGCTGAAATACAGCCTGTCTGTAATTGTGCTCTGCATAGAAGCACACATCAGTCATGGGCTGCTCATTTCATTATTCCGCCTGCGGGGAAAAGTCCCAAGGGGGATCACTTACATCATAAACCACACACACACTGTAGACACCTCCACTCTTTCGACTTTGCACACATATGCCCAACTTCTGGTATAAAAAAAGAAAGAGAAAAAAAACAGGTGATAAATGGATAGAATCAAACAAATCGCCTTTTGTAACACTTCCTCTTGTCTGTCTCCTATTGGTATAAATGACATGAGAACAAAGCTGCTGATTTATATTTAGTCTTATGATGTACTACGATCCTGTCTTTACCATGCCTGCGAGCTTTGTTAATATGTATTCTGGCTCCACTGTAAGCGCGTGCCTGCCTGGGGATTGCTTTCTAGATTTAGTTTTTGCCCTCACCTAATCTTCTCCTCTCTGCTGTTGCACTGTTTCTAACCATCTCATCATTCTCGCTCTATTTCTCTTCATCTCTCTATTCCTGCCTGTCTCTCCATTTCTGACTGTGACTCCCTTTCTTACTTTCAGCGCCGCGTGTTCCTCAGAAAAAGTCAGCAGAGGAGGAGGAGTGTGGCAGGACTATGATTATTCATCTAGAGAAAGGCAGAGAGCTTCTTCCACTCACTCAGCCCACGGTCAGCTTGCCTATCTGTGATTAAATTCATCAGCACCCCTCTCATTCTTCCACACACCAACACATGATTCTCCTCAGAGAGTTGCCATTAGTGCTCTCTCCCTGTTAGAAAACGATTCGCACACAGAAACCTCCTGTACACTAAGTTCCGTGAAAGTCTGCCCTTTGCTCATATAAGCACACTTTTATCAACTCCTCTAGAAATGTAGCTTTGTGCTCAGTCCGTAAATATCTGTGCAGTTCTCATTCCTATTTATGCAAACTTGCAGACTATGTTCCTCAATAGGCCATTACAAACCAAATTGATATTATGCAAATAAGGACAAAAAAAAGCACGCACAAGGGATGCGAGTACTACTGGGATAGTCCAAGGCTGCCAGCAGTATGAATTAATTGTGTCCTAGCATGTGGGGCCGGAGGAAGCAACAGCAGGAGGGGGCTTTATCCCTCTCGGCGCGGCCTGGAGCTCTGCTGGAGTTTTAGATCTGGTGATTAGGCTGTGAGGTCGAGCTACTCAGCGGAAGTCTCCTCTGAATTCGGAGGAACCGCTGAAGGCATGTTCTTCATCACATCAGATGAGGAAGGGGGGAAAAATTTTTGCAGCCCCACATTCAGCTGGCCGGCACACAAAAGATGAAGACTTCAAGGTCCTTTGATTTGAATCCAGTTTCTCATTGAGACTTCTGATTGATACATTTGAGGCAGGACTGCCTTTTGCACAGACTTTTCTTGACTAAACTTTTCCACTGGTTGGATCCTTCAACCTGTCTATTGTGTCCCACTTTGTAATCATTATTTAATTCTGCATTAAAATATTTAATTATATAGATAAATATACAGAGAATTGATTACCACTGTAGGAAATCCAACCAAGCATGCTTAAATACTCCAATTTGTAGTATACTCACAAATCACCTGAAAAGAACTGCTTCATATGCAAATTCCCTGGATACTCATACTGCAAGGGATAAAAATGCCCAAGGCTGTATTTCTACCGAAGGCACTGCATTATTCACGAGATAGTCTGCTGTGGATTTTGGTGAACAGCATGAAAACACTCTCCCATCTCTTACAGACAAGGTATAAATCTGACATGATACACCTACTCCTATCCCTCAGCTCTGGCTGGTCGTTGTATAAAGAAAGCACGCTCTGTTTTCTCAACGAGCATGACAGGCAGGTATTCATGTGTGAAAGCAAGTCTCGCACAAATGTTCACAGCATTAATACATAGATACTGAAATCAATAAAGTCTTGTTTTTCAGTGTTCCGCTCAAGACAGCCCATTGTGCTGAGAAGCAAGAACCCCTGAATAACAAACATGCGGCGATTGATGAAAAATATTTTTAAACGTATAGACAACATGCAATTGTTTTGTGAAAGAGAAGCAGTGTGTACTCACACGGGACCTTTGTGCAACTATAGCTCAAACAATGCCTATGCTCTCAATAGTGATGTGAGATGTTTGTCCATCATTTTAAATCACGTGTTTGCAACGCTGCGTACAAGAAAACAAATACTGTACATGCATCAGGGAACAACAAAGACTAGTATTAGTACAGCAAATTGACTGTACCTACAAATACTTTCCATCATAAGAGATAAAGGGCTTTGTTATTCTTGCCTCTTCGTTCAATAGCAAAGGGACTGCCATTCAAGTCAGTGACTTAGGGTTCATTGAATTGCTCTAAAACAGTGCAACATGTGGACACAGGGAGCCAAGGATCAAACCAGTGTATTCCAAAGTAAGAACTAGGGCTCCAGTATTCCTGTTGACTGCTGGGCTGAATGATGAAACACGGTCTGATAAACTCCGTAATACCTTAGATGTGAATTAGCAGGATCTGTCTTAAATCACCAATTAAATTTGTACTACACAACTACATTTATCACTGCAAAATATTTTTTTAAAAGCCTACACCGTAAGTGGTTATTTTGGTAAACTTTGGACCAAACTTCCCACATGATTATCATGCAGACCCTCTTTGCTGTGGTCACTCCATACTCAGTTGTGGAGTGCGAGAATTTCGTCAGAGTAACTCAATTCAAACACGGCACGTAGCTGGCAACTTCCACATTTTACCATGATTGTCACGCTAACTGATGCATTTTATGACTTTTAAAAGTCTCCTAGAAGCTGGCCGTGCATAATGTTTAATTATTGGAGAGTGACGAAAATGATTTAACATGCATTAATGCGATGAAACAAGCAGTGTTCTTGCTCTCACTGCTGCTAAACGTGTAATCGACACACCCATTCAACGTGTCCATTTCACGCTTTGCCTCTCCGAAACATGAAATGGACACACATGGAGAAATTGCATTACCAGCAGGGGGAGATAATATATTTAAAGCCACAGTCAGTAGTGAGCAAAAAAACATAGTGAATACATTCCTGGGTCCGTAATTGTCATTACGTTAGGTGCTAATATGTATATACATGTAAATGTGTCAATAATCTGTTTAAACGCTTTCTCATGGTTATTTTCATGTTGCCTTGAGATAAAATATTTCCCTCTGCTGTTACTGTAGCTTACTGAGAGTTCCGCATGCGTGTACATTTCACCAGATGGCCTCTCTTGATACACAAGAAATGTACAGTATTTTATCCTCAGCTTTTTTACCTCTCTCTAAAGGAAGACTGAACACCTACAGATATAGCAGACATATCACGCATAAATCGTTTTTTATCATTTTTTACTATTTATGATCCTTAATATTATTATTATTATTATTATTATTATTAAATATTTTTGGT
Organism: Maylandia zebra; assembly: GCF_041146795.1. Lineage (NCBI taxonomy): Eukaryota > Metazoa > Chordata > Actinopteri > Cichliformes > Cichlidae > Maylandia > Maylandia zebra. Next base: position 12,661,678 of record NC_135179.1, on the reverse strand, counting down.
TTAGGGTTTGAGGTTACAAATCCCAGTGACATGAGATGCAGCAGGTGTTGGATAGCTCAAACCAGGTGACATCTACGTGAACCTGTGGCTGAGCTGCAATAGGCAGAGTCACCTTGAATCAACAATACCAATGAAACAACCCAGAGAAAAGTGCAGATATGGTTTGCATTGGAGCAAAACATTTTTCATTCATTTGGAATTGAAAATACATAACTATATAATAAGGGTGCAACGATACACAAAATTCACGGTTCGGTTCAGTTCAATACTTTGGTGTCACGGTTCGATATTTTTCGATACAAAAAAAAATGTTCATGCTTTTTTAATTTGTCATTTATTAAAATTATAAATATATATTTTAACTCAAAAGTACAGTTTTTAAATTTAATGTTGCTGAAACAACAAAGTAATAAAAAAATTAATCTGATGGAGAAATCACTCATCTTTGGAAAAGAGAGTTAATTACAGAGAAATGGCTCTTTCCAAAATAAAAGCTGTACAATACACTTCTTCTGGGCTATATTCTCAGCAGCATATTAAACATATCAGGTCCCCATAAGGAGAATCATGTGCTAACGGCAGTCTAAATGACTCGGGTAAAGTTTGTAGCATGCGTGCTTGGTGTTTTTGTCTGCTTCCACTTGTCTTTGCACTAGGATTGTCACGGTGGACTCAGACACGGAGCTCAGAAATAATGACAGTGCATTTATTTACAGTGCAGCAAGGTGACAACAGTTCAAATGTGCAACAATGGTGATAGTGCGTCCCTCCTTCCGTGTGTGATAGTGAGTGCCCGTCTCTCCTCCAAGTGCTTCCTTAGTGTCGTCAATCCCTGGGGGCGGGCGGGCGGGCACACACACACACACACACACACACACACACGACAGCAGAATGAGTAAGAATATCAGACAGCACTTCAATAACGTTAGCGACTCGAAAACATTATCAGGCTTAGTGCAATACTCCAGCGCTGTCTGTCGCTCAGCCACACCACTAAGTAGCCCTGCTGAAGATGGTAGTTGATTGGCAGCAGCTGGTGGATTGACTGCAGGTGCGGCAGCTCCAGGCGACAGCACTTCCGGGTCGGAGGTAGCCTGTTGCTAGGTTACCTCCTAACACATCACAGCAAAGCCGGAGGGGAAGACAGGGCAATAGGAGAGACACATACACACGCACACGGATTTACACACACTGGCAGGTCGACCGGTCAGGGCGCCGTCAGATCATGACAAGGATGATGTCGGCGTAAATGTGCAGTCATATTCATTGGTCGTGTCCAAATTCATGGGCTGCATCCTCCTGAGGACCCGGCCTTCGCGGTCTACGTGGCCCACGTAGACCGGTCCTCAGAAGGTCGGGTAGGCCGGAAGTAAACGGCCGTGAAATTGGACGGTCTAGCCTTCTGATTAGCGTCACCGCTGTCTCAGTGGAGTTTAATAAACTCGGTCGTCTGCTCCTTGCTATCTAAAATATAACAGGACACTGGCGTAAATTCTCGACTGTCTCATACTTCTGTTTAATCAGTTTTCTGTTTGACGTTTAGTCAGCTGTGTAAAAACCAAGGAGGAACCCACCCGGGGGAATAATAAAGTTTTATTTTATCTAATCGTATCTAATAACTTTAATCTCAGCCAAACCGATTTACTCACAAACAAACAAAACACTGGAAAAAACCCAACAATAACATTTTTAGGTTGTCTAAGTGACTTATATATTACGTTTAACCCGAGCAGCGAAACTCCGCGGTGATCTGAAAATGATGTGCCGGGAGTTGTGCCGTTCTCGGCCGCATCAGTAACCCTCGAGCTCCCGGCTAGCTGTCGAGCTGGTGGGTAGCAGACGCCTTCGAAAACGTCGACGCACTTTTGCAAATATGCGATATCTTGATAAACCGAGCAGATATTTGATGTTTACACAACTACTTCCTCGCCTGAAAATATGTTAAAAGTTTATTTTGTGACCCAGAAAGATTAGTATGAGTAATTTTAAAACTTAGCAGCGGCCGCCATTGTTGGAAACTGGAATTTGGCTGGGCCGCGCTATGAATTCTGGGATATGGTAGGCCACGAAGGACACACCCGACCCATCCTTAAAATTCGGGGAAAAGGAGGACGCATTTGTCGGCTACATTCGGAGGAGTCTACGAATTTGGACAGCCTTCGGCGCGTCGCTGTGACGTAATCGGTCTACAAATGCGGCCTCAGGAGGATGCAGCCCATGAATTTGGACACGACCATTGTGTTCCCACTAGTGCTGTCAGCATTAATCTGAAATGACGTTAACGCCACAACACGGCAAATCTCCGTTAACGAGCTACCGCGGATCGCCCCACGCGTGGGGCTGGACGGCGTCAACACGTTAACGAGCAAACTGCGCTAACGCAGTAGTTCCCACCCACGTAATTGAGCATTGCGTGGCACATCCGACATACTCTTTTACTTTTGAGTAGTCGAACGCAGATCCACTGAGCTCTCAACACAGACAGCATCATCAGAAGAAAAGCTGATAAAATAAATTTAAAATTTTGTATTGTTCGATACATATGCATACCGAACCAAAAGCACTGTATCAAATGGTTCAATATCGATACGAGTATCGTTGCACCCCTACTATATAAGTATAACTAATTGTACTATCACATGGCATTACCTTCAGTTTGATACAGTGGGCTGTATTTCTCTTTTCACCATAGCTTCAAAGAATTAGTAGAAAAAAAGCACAACATTTGTGTAAGATCAATATGCACAAAACCAGCCACCAATAAAGTTAACTTAAAAACACTACAGCTAGTACCTTACTGTACTCTTCTAATTATACAGAAGCCTGGTCTCGAAAAGTTCACGAAGCTCTTTATAGTCATTATTTAGTTTTCTGTTCAGAAGAAAGGAAACTTAAAACCAAATACAAAACGTGTTTAATGCTAAAGTAAATTTTCATTATGTATTTATTTTTCAGTGACACCCACTAAAATCTCACTGACATTTGTTGATCCTCAGCTGCCCACCTCCAGATTTATAATAAGACATTTAATGAGATATTCGGCTTGTCATTATAACCAGTGTACTGTAATTGTAAAGGAAAAATGCTTGTAGGTACAAAGCTACATCGCAAATGCCTGCCATCTGATAAAGTGCAAGAAGTATGTTATTTCCTAGTGCCTCTGCCAGTCTAATAACTGACTTTAACATTACCAGGTCTATTTTCAGGTATGACAGCCATTCTGCAAAACATCCATGACTTAAAAATGAGCTGCTTCTAATCTCCTCTTTCTTTCAAGGTGCTACTCTTGAAGCACTTCCTGTAGCTCCAGCACAGCAGTTAAATCCTTCACTGGGAATTCTTTAATTGCATCACACAGCAATCATGACACACTCTGAGCCCCTTGGGAAGATGAGCGTTTCTTCCTATTCATGTCAATCAAATTTGCCATGCTTAACCTCAGTCACCTGTCACTCATCTGATTAAGCACAGCAAGTGATGAGTAATGTCGTCAGGGCAACTGTTGCTGAGTGTAACAGTTTTCAATGAAGATTCCTAATTATTTGCAGCAACTTCATCATAATGTTGTGTTGCAGTGATGTACGTTTGATCAGGTGAGTGAATTGAAAACATGAATGCATCCACATAACAAGCATAGATTTATAATACTATAGAAGTTTCATCAATTAAAATCACTGTTCAAGTTTGTGCCTTCTGAAATTATTTATTTTTGCCTGCTTAATTTATTTTGCCATTTTTCAAAGCAATTTGAACTGAAGCTATGTATGTTATCTAAAAGAAAAAATAAACAGCCTGAAATAAGAGCACTGTTGCATAATTAGCAGTATTAATACAAATATATTACAATATATTCTAATGTGTAATGAGAAATCAAAGAAAAACCTTTTTCCCTTGCACCATGTGCTTCTAGATGATAAAGCAGTGAAGTGCTGAGAAACAACAGAGGTTTTATCAAAACTGTGCAAAATTAATCTATGAAACAGACCTTGAGGTTATTCAGTTTTTGTCAAAAACAAGGAAATGTTCGATTAAGCATTGCAATAAACAGTATATCAATATGAAACTAAGTCTATACTTTTTAAGGAAGAGCTACAAAATAAGTCTGACTGCATAAATAATATATATTGCTCCCAGTGTTAAGAACAAAAACAAAAAAATATGCATCATTTGTGTAAAGTATGCATTACAGCCAAGTTTATTGTGAAGAACTACCACAAACACCACAACATGAATTTCTAGGAAAACAATTCAAAAATAATGACACTGTCTTCATATTTGGAGGCATCCAGTCTCCCATGCCATTCTTAAATTTGCTAACTCCAGCATCTGTCCTCACAGTGCTGATCTATCTTCACTCACTTACAGCAGCTGTTGCTAGGTAACAGCTCACGCCTGCGTGTGCTTATTACGTTTTTCAAAACGACATTAAATAGTCAATGAATCAAAATGAAAGTGCCATGGAAGTTGAAGTTCCAGATCTTTTTTTCTTTTTTTTTTTTCTAAATGTTCCAGATCTAATGCAAGCTGCTTTCTCTAGTTTACTATTTTATAAAGAAGAGCTAACAACACCACTGTGTTCTTCAGTAATCAATTAGGTATGTTAGACCCAAGTCTTCAGGCTTATCATTCTTCCTGTCCCCTTATATGACCCAGAAACCCATGGCTGAACTGTTCACGGTAAATATGCTGCTCTGGAACCAAAACCTACAGGGCATTTCTAATTAGGTAAGGAAACAGCACTATACTGTGAGGAGAGGACGGGATGAGCGAGAGGATACAGGAGGAAGTGAGGAGAAGGGGGCTGATTGGGAAATGAAGAGAGCGGAAGCAAATAGCAGGAAAGAGGTGGGAAGAGGGGAAGGAAAAACTGTGCAAGATGATGGGAAGACTGGGGACTTATCCATTAATTATAACACAATTGAGGCTGTCAGATGTAGCATGCATCGAAAGAGTCAGTGATATGACAAGGAGATTGGGACAGATGAAGACCATGGAGATTTGCACATGGATAGAGATTTGCACCAAAGAATAAAAAAAAAAACATTGATTTTAAAAAGAGCAACAATGAAAAGGAATGAGAAAAAGAAAATAATGGAGGGAATACAATCACCTCAACCTTACAAACATCTTAAGCATGATCCAACATAGCAGCAAGGCCACGTTCCAGCAACCTTTTGCCTACATACCTGAGTGTCAACCTACCAGCTCTGGATAGCCCATGGATGATGTTCCAGAGGGGCCAGGCTCCGTGCCGACACATTCCAACACAGAAGCCCTTTCAGTAGGCATGAGACAGCATTGATGTGGCCAGGGACCAGCCTGGGTCAGCCAGCGCTGCAGAACTAATACGTGCCTAGACTTTTACCACAAAACCCCTCAGGCCCCGCAGTCAATGAGCCCAGAGATTGCTATGCCGCTTTCACTTTGGGAGCCCCAGATCTGAGAGTGAAGAAGCGAGACCACGGTGTCTCGGAATGAGAAGTAAAACAAACAGACGTTTTAGCACAGGATATGGTTGGCTGCTTCTATGTCTTGCAAGCCCCTGATGTGTATTCAACATTAGCTGCAGCACAACACAGCAGCACACTGTATCCTCCCTCTTTCAGTCATAGCTATAAGAATATTCTAACTATGAAGCTAAAATCAAAGTCTTTCAAAAGTATTTGTTTGTATCTTTTTGCAATCTGCACCGGCAGTACAAGCCTTTCCAAATCATACTTGCAAATGATTTATGGGAGGACTGGTAAGTGAGTTCACAGGGATGTTTGCAGGTAAGCTGGGGACCTGGCTGAACCAAATGAAAACAAATGATGGTAACACTTTAGATTACAGTCTGCAAAATACAAAGTAATTACACTACTAGAGTGTAGCAGTATAGTACAGTAACAATACATTTATGTAGGCACAGGGGGACATTTTGTTAACAATTACTATGTATATCTTCTGGGTTTGTATGCCTTACTGTACTGTAATATTTGGGAGTATCTTAGAGAGCATGATTGATTGAAAAGATGACTTGTGCAGTTTTTAGTCTCTAAAAACTGTCCAAACCGGTAAACTTCATTACTGAATGTTCATTTATTGCCTCGTGGGTCCACCTGCCTATGACAGACAAAATTGCCCCACCCTAAATGTCACTCACATGTACTTCTGTGAGAAGACAAGCCGACAACTTTGAAGTTGTTAAAATGATGAAAGTCTTCTCTCCGGCAATCATGTTCATCCAGCTCTACAGCTCCTGAAGGTGCAGCCCTAACTTTTTTTTTTTTTTCCAGCTCTGTGCCAGAAAATAAATCCCATCCCAGGAAAAACCACAAATATAGCAATATAAAAAACAAGGCGTGAGTCACAGCACATATATAGTACACAGCCCCTATTCCTCAAACACTTGTGATGCTGTGTGGAATAACAAAAATAAGATGATTTAAAGCCTATGTTCTAATTGAAAATACTACAAACAACACATAACATGTTGAAAAACTAATTTTCTTGCTTTTTGAAAAATGTACATTTATTTTATGCTTGATGACAGCAAAACATTTTTTTTAAGTCAGGTTAGGGCATGTTTACCACTGCGTTGCATCACCTCTTCTTTCAACAACACTAAGTGTTTTCAAACTGAGGAGACCAATTGCTGTAGTTTTGAAAGTGAAATGTTTTTCCCAGCCATCGGATGGTGGCTTTTGAGCTGTGCACTGATAATAAGCAAGATGCTCCCTTTGCTCTTTTGCCAGCAGGACACATCATCCATGGTTTCCAAAAGAATTTTTACATTTTGAATGGTCAGACCAAGAGACTGCAGGAGGTTTGCCTTGCATTTGTGGATGCAACAAAGAACTGTGTTTACTGACAATGGTTTTTGAACTGTTCCTGAACCCTGCAGTGATTTTCACATCAGAATTGTGCTTGTTTTTACTGCAGCTCCGCCCGACAGATATTTGGTTTTGGCCATTGGCCCCTACATACAAAGATTTTTACAGACTCTTTACATTTTTAATGGTACTGTAGATGATGAAATTACCAACAAGTTTGCAATTTTATATATATATATATATATATATATATATATATATATATATATATATCTCTTTATAGTTTTTTTTTTTTAAATATCAAATCAACATATACATTTGTGCTCTTTTGTTACCACTGTTTCAGTTTGTTTTGGGGTTTTTTTTTTTAAAAAAAACTTAAAATTCATGTGATGCAAACAATTAGCTTATATTAGCTTGTTTTTTTAATATGCTTAATTTTTAAATTTGATAATTAACTTTGATTAAAAATGTGCTGAAATGGAGCTGAATTGCTAGCCAGTACCATGGTATCACTACCCACCTTTTAAAAACTTTGGTACCAGCACTAGTACATTTTGCAATTTGGTACTATTACTGCAAGGTGTACTAAAGTTTTTGTTTTGTTTGTTTTTGTGTTTGCATCTGTGTATTTGTTTTTTACCCTGATGCAATCCTCCCAAAGGACCACGTCTCCGCCCAGTCTCAAACTGGAGATCTTTTGTGTATACAGCAAATAGGTTAACTACTACACTATGGAACAACTCTCTACAAACAAACAATAAAACAGACTGTCTGGAAAAACAGTTGTAGGAGTTCAGTTGCCTCCCAGGCAAGAATCACAGAGAACCTCAGCAAAGCTCAAGTCTATGTTTTTCAGAAAATTTGAAGGAACACTTATGAGAAACACAAAGTTCACACAGTGCAACTTTTTAGTGTTATTTTATCATGAAAAAATGGTTTGTCATGAATTTTAAATATTTAAAATGTAGCATTTAACTAAATCAGACGCATATAATGAAGTGCTGTAGTGTGAAATATATCCCTTTATGTACCATATTTATACATGAAATACCTGCTCAGTTTAAAAATAAATCTTGTCTGAGTTTGTTCTGAACACAACTTCCGATAACAATGCTGTTATCTAGTAGTTTTAAAAAGTAGTGAATACATTTTGTGCATTTGAATTATTTATTACTATAATAATACTACTACTAATAATAACACTATTGTTAGGACAAGCCATTCATTTTCTTCTGCTTATTTGGGGCCAGGTTGCGGGGGCAGCAGCCTAAGCTGAGAACCTCAGACCTATCTTTCTCCTCCTTGGTGTTCGCCAGCCATAGATAAAATCTCTCCAGCATGTTCTGGGTCTGCCCCAGGGTCTCCTCCTGGTTGAAAATACACCCTTACTCCCGAAGCACCTCCCATAGAACAAGAAAGCCCTACAACATCCAAAGCCTTCAGGAACTCAGGGCGAAGGAATCTCTTCGAAACAGTCCAAAAGCGTTTTTTCCATGGCCTCTCTGAACTCCTTTCACACCTGGGTTTTACTTCAGCCATCACCTACTACCCAGGGTATGCACTTTTAGGCCAATGGATCAAAAGTGCACACCCGGTGGTGCATGCCCAATTTTTTCATTCTCACTACCAACACTGTATCACACAGCCAATTTTTTTGTAATTTGAGCAATCATGATGCTCCGTCTGATCAAAAATGCCAGGCCCGATTTTTGCCCAGTCAAGCCCTGCACCCAGTGATCACACCAACTGCATAGATCTGAATAAATCCAATTAAGACTTTGACATAAAAATGTGTATCATGATAATCTGGAACAAAATTTTCAAAAAGCCTTGTTTTACTAAACCTAGAGCAACTGAAGAGCTGATGCAATGGACTGTGCCATTCAATTGTAATTTAAACTAATGAGGATGTGTTGAGTGACTTAAATAAAAAACAAGCCTTAAATGCTGTAGTAAGTCCATAAACAAAGTCCAGTAGTGCCAACATATATCAAAAACGCAAAGAGTGAGGAAAAACAGAAGGCTTAACCTCAAATCAAGAATAATGGGTAAGGACTGCTGTTGAGCAAACTCAGTTTTTAGGGTCACATTCACTGATTCTTCTATTTGCAACATGTTTTAAGTGTTATGTGGATTTTGTGCTGGGCACAAGCTCTGGATATTTTAAATATTTCATCTGTTTTATTTTTTGTTATCTTTGTATTTTTAACTTACATTACATTACCATACCTTGCCCAGCTGTAGGTGCAGCAATGCAAAGTATGCTTCACATTGTGACTGGAATATGCATTTCTATTCATTCAGTGATGCAGAAACTGTATAATTCTTAGTCTCTTTTGTACCACTGGAACTGCAACTACTAAAACACAGAACACACATCAAAAATGCTGTAACCTTAGAAAAACAGCAGTACATACAGTGCACTCAGCATTAAAATAATTAACTCAAATATAAATATTTAGTTTACTGCTGTGAAGTAAATCCCAAGATTAACCAATTTCTTATGCACTAATTTCATATCATTTGCAACACTGTTGCATTTTATTGTTTTTCTATGTTCTTTATAACTTGAATCACCTGTTTCATCATCATTTGACAGCACTCAGGGGGATCCTTTTGGGAGGAAGAAAAGTCATATGATGCATGAAACGTCCCTTTTTATGTGAGCATGATCCTGAAGTAGAAAGCCTGGCTTAATAGAGAAAATTGAGAACCATCATCATCATCTCTGTTATCTCAGACTCTGGGTTTAGGTTTTGTCAAGCCAGCTAACACAAGCCTGCCTGTGTACATCCTTCATAATACATTCCTCAGTTTATGTTCAGCTTTATTTTGTAATGAGCTGAAGGAACACATTTTACTTTTGCTTTGCTGTTTTAAATAGAATACAGATTCTGTACTGAAGAAATCCATTTTATAAATGTGGCAGTTAGAGGAACATAAACTGCATCAGAGAAATATGTGTGTATTCGGTTGGTGATGCAGAAAGTGGATGATTTTATGTATGATCCTAATCGGCTTCCAAGTCAAATTTGGAATTGCAGCTCAATGGAGATTAAAAGGTTGACCATTTGGTTTGTTAACATTTAAGACCAAAATTATTCAATTAGTAAAATGAATTTTACTTTGATCTGGAACAAAGTTCAAAATCTCAAGGCTACAGAGAGTCAGATCTAAATGCAGTGAATTGCTTTTTATGTTTAAATGATTCAGGTTCAGAGCTGTGATATGCAGTTGTAATGTGATAAATTGCAGCACTAAGTAGTAAAATATATTTGTTACCTTGTTTATTTACACAATTAATTTTAATTTTGTGCAATTTCCTATTTTTTCTAAGTGCAAAATTTCACTTATATCTAATATCAATGACTAAAGTAGGCATGACCTTTTTATGTGGACAGAGCCTGATGCGGAAAGCCTGAGTTAACAAGGAAAGTTGAAAACCAGAGTTGTGAAACCCATTACCCCTGACTTGAGTTTTTAGGGTTCAGCAATTCATCTAAAAAAGCTACATAGTAGCTTTATAGTACACCTCTCTGGGCCCCACTTGCAGACCAGAAAGACACTGTGACAAAGATTAAGGTGATGACAAGACTATTTATACGCAGAGGGCTGATTAGAGAATGACCAGCAGGAGGTTACAAAGACAAAGGTTAAAGCAATCACACACACACACACACACACAGGTGAAGAAAGTCAAGACAGCCAGGGGAGACAGGAAGTGAATCTAATTTAGGACAAAATGTTAAAGTGAAAATAAAAACTATAGGGGAGATAAACACTACAACACCAAGACCAGGAGACCCACATTTCCATGAAGACAGAGACAAAGGAGTGCTGGCAGACAAAGGCAGAACACAAGGATGAGACAGGGGAAGGAACAATTAGGAAAACACTGAAGGAGCTAAACACATTAGAAATTACGAACACAAAGTAGAAACTGAAGATAATAAAGTGACAGATCTACACTAGAACAGTTATCATAAACAGGCACTTGCGAGTAGGGATGGGTATCGTTTAGGTTTTATCCGATACCAGTACCAAACCGGTACTTTTGAAACGGTGCCGGTGCTTAAACGGTGCTCGAACCGGTGCTTAAAGAATGGAGAACACAAAATTGGTCCAAAAACCTCTCATGTTTAACTGTTTTTTGTAAAAAGATAACAATGTTAGCCTTTTCTGCAGCTATAGGGGATTTATGGCATCACTCTTGGCTGGAAGCAGTGCTTAAACAATGGAAAAAAAAAAAAAAAAAAAAAAACAAAAAAAAAAACACAAACTTTGTCCAAAAACCTCTCATGTTGTTGTTGCTGTTTCCTACTTTTTCCTTTGGTCATTTTAGCCTTTTTAGCCAGGGTGAAGGGAGTATCTGCCATCAAACAAGAAGACAGACGCATGTAACTAAGACGCGGTGTTTGCTAGTTCATCTTACATGCATTAATTTAATAATTACTCAACGTAAATTACACACAAACAACATTAAGCTACTGACCCAGAGAAGAATGGCTGCTGCTGCTGCCATCATCATCCGTCATCATTTCTGCTACACTGGCAGGGCTAGGGGCCAGGACTCTCCTCTTCGGGTTTTTGGGGGATGTTGCTAACTCCGGGTCCAATAACAGGCACCACATCCGCAGTAGATGTGCTCGGTGTGAGGTCTCGCAGCAAGCTTTTAAAAAAAACGCTATGCGTCGCCAGGTGTTTCATCAGTTCTAAGGTGTTACCTCCTTTTCACAGTATCACCTTAAAGCACTTGTGTCACGGCTGCCGAGGCGAGCCGTGTGGAGTTAGAAGAAGGACCCAAGATGCAGGCAGTGGATAAGATGCCGGTGAGTTTATTTATACAGGGGTGAGAAGGCAAACAGGCAAGAGGGAAGACAAAACTAAAGACCTGAACTGGGAAAGCTAAATGACAAACCTGAGATGATACAAAAGGGGATGAGAGGCAGAGAGACGAGCTGGCCACCGAGTAACACAGACTGACACGGAGGAACACAGACAAACCGGCAACAGGCAGGAGAACACACAGGGCTTAAATACACACACCAGTAATCAGGGGATGAGAGACAGGAGGGCAACACAGCTGGGAGGAATCTGAGCTGACGGGACAGGGGAAACGTAAACTGAGCACACTCACATATGACACAGACCTTCACAATAAAACAGGAAACTCAGACACATGGAACCAGACAAGACATTGAACTAAACAGACAGATTCACAAACAGATGGGGTGACACCATAGACAGACAGATACAGACGCGGACTCAGAGGCAGACTGAATATAACACATAGAACTTAAACAATCATCATCAAGAAAATGATAACGAACTAAAAGCGCTGGGTCACCGACCCAGGACCATGACAACTTGTTGCAGGCTGCTGAGCTTGCATCTTTTGCTGTGAAATACAGCCAGACTTTTGACCGCTTTGCCTTGGGCATTTTTAATCTGTAGCTCTGCTCTAAAAGAAGGTACGTACCTGGGCCCGCCTACTATGCTCGCAAAGGTACAATGATTGGCTGGAATCCAAAGTGTCATCTCAGGAAAAAAAAGCACCGAAATAAAGCACCGAAATGTGCGCTGCTTTTCGGTCTGGTCACCGGTACCCATCCCTACCTGCGAGTCCATGAACACCAGACAGGAACCAGAAAAATGACACTAACGCTCAAGCATAACGATGAAAATCCAGGATAACAAAACTTAAACTAAAACAACAAACCCCCAAAACAACAATGACAATACTTTATTTTGTTTAGAATACAAATATATTATAATAAATTATAGAAAAATTGAAAGTTTCATCCACTTTTGTTCCATATTATTCTATTGAAATGCTGGGGGTGCCTATCTCGGTGGCTTCAGACACCACCGAGGTAGGTACTTATGTTTCATTACACTCTGATTCACTTCTATCATAAGATCAAAGTATCCCACATATCCAGGTCAATTTCATGATAGATTCATCAGAGTCGGCGTTTTTGATTGAACGTCCTAAAGCTTCTCGAACCTAATTCTGCGCTCCAGCATAAAGTGAACATATCAGAGTGTCTCTCTCTGTCTCTTCACAGTCAAATCCCAGTTTACTGCAGGGTGGATATCATCATCAGTGCATCTGAAGCATAAACATGAAAGCTGATTTTCTTCCCATCCCTGATGGCCATTTAGTTCCTTTGTTTTCTGAGAGCACAATATATTTCAAAGGCCCTGTGAGGTTGAATACTATTTTGGTCGTAGTAAAAGATGGCTCCAGGTGAGGCCCAGATTCACAGAGAGCTGCTGTGATAAGCATACTGAGTGACAGAACACCAATAAAGCATGAAGAGACAGGGGGAGGGAGGGTGAAGGCAGGATGAAAAGAAAATTAATGAGAGGTTTAAAATTAAATAATGAACATGGGAGAAGAAAAGGCATGCAGCCAAAAATAACAATCCAACAATACATCTTGATTGTGAGCCTGTTAGGAATGTTAACATCGTAAGAATAAAGTGCACAAAACCCAGAACAGTCACAAGCAAGAAAAAACAATCAGGAACTAATTTGTTGGCTTAGCAGAACAATGCATACTGAAGGGAGTTAATATATGTAGTAACAGTGAGGCAGGCAGTAATAGCGCATTCCTTAGAAAAACAGCGTGATGTATTACTTTATTTAAGGAGGCACAAAAATAGAAGTTATCGCTAATAAGGATGTCATGATTGATTATTCGTCATGTGCCATTTAGCAGCTGACTCAGAGCTGATTAGGAAGGATTAATTAAGAAAGTACTTGGCATGCTGATTCATGAAAATTTGGTATTAGAAATGTGTTGAGCTTCTAACAATCTTTTCAAGTAACTCATTGTTAAGTATTTTACAGACTTTTACACTTTTTCTTTTTGTTGTTTCTGTTTGTTTGTTTGTTTTGCAGTTTTCAGCTTATTGTCTTGATGAAGTGTAAATATTTCCCTTTTTCCCCTTATTTAGTTCAGTCTCATTAATTTGGTTTTAGTGTTGAAGCCTCTAAAAGCCTTCTGCATGTCTACCTAACCCAAGCAACACAAGCAAACTTAGCTGCAAATTGGTAAACACAGAGCCAGATACACTCACCAACCACTTCATTTGGCACAGCTGTTCAACTGCTTGTTAACACAAAGATCTAATCAGCCAATCAAAAGGCACCAACTCAGTATATTTAGACATGTAGACATGGTCAAGACAACCTCCCGGACTTCTAATTGAATTCAAATTGCTGATGTACTGTGCTTTTCCCACACCATCTCTAAGCCTTACAGGTTCAGTAAAGAGAAAATATTCTGTGATATCAGAGCTCAGAGGAGAATGGCTACACTGCTTCAAGTTGATAGCAACTTAAGTGGAGATAACTAGCCCCACCTCATATGCTCCCCTTTCAGAAGATGTATGTGTCTGTCTATTTATTCCTGTACTAAAACCTGTTGTTGTCAGTTTTGTGGTCCACCTCCCTCCCTTTTTAATTAATTCACTTATATAATAGTATATGTGGATCCACCCAGCCCAGGTGCTGCTGCCAGTCCCCTCTTAGGCCGTTCCCAAACCACAGCATCAATTCGCAATTTTCCATCTGCCGTTGTTAAATCTAGATGAGGATTTGGTCTCAGCTAGTGAAATAACCATTTGTTACAATTAAGGAATACAGAAGAGTGTACCTGAATGTACAACATGCCAAACCCGGAAGCTGATGGGCTACATTTAGCAGAAGACCACACCTGGTGCCACCTCTAGCAGCTAAGAACAGGAAACTGATGCTACAGTTCACACAGAATAACAAAAATGACCAGCTGTGTGATGCTATCTTGTTTCTATAGAATGAAGAAATAGGGCATTTCTGAAAACAAAATTGGGTCCAAGCTGGTACAACTAGTGGCCAGTAAGTGTATTTTGTATTACTTTATTTAAACAGAGCACAGCTAAAATGAGACTTATTGCACCTGTACACTCATCAGTTCAGCAAAAAACACAGAAAAATTTATTATAATGTTTTCATAGGTCAGCTGCATGTACAATTTGGTGTGGATTTGCTAAAATATTCATGATATTGACTTTTCAGGGTGATGAAATGTCAGTACTACAGCTTAGTGAATAAACAGTCAGATGCTGTTTTAAGAGAAAGTGAGACTTACATTAATATGAAAGTCAGACTCATGCTGGATCTGAAAATATAATATGTGCAGCATTGTGTTGTATGTCTAACAGGCTAATGCATTTTGTGTTAATTTGGATTTTCCTTTCCATCATTCAATTTGTCTATCCATCCATTATCTTTACCAGGTTATCTCTGTGGGGGTTAGAGTCATTACAGCCAACACTGAGAGATTGCATTTCCCCTGGACACATCGTATGTTATCTATTACATGGCTGACACATATAGACAGAGAGCCTTTCACACTCTCAATCACACCTACAGGCAATTTTAGACTTGCCAATTAACATAACTGGCAAGTCTTTGAACTGGGGGAAGGAATTCCAGCACCTGAAAGAAATGCATGCTAATATTCAGGTTATACCATTTTTTTCCCTGAAAGTAGCATTTAATTTTGAGAAACCTTTGTGCTACCATTGTCAACATGCAGTTTTCAAACAGGCATTTTTGTGTGCGCTTCCCATTCCTATCAGTTTATAAAGCTGGGTATACAATGTGAAATTTCTGGGTTATTTGAGATGAACAGTATAAAGGAATTGCGGTGATATCTTTGTTCTTGGCTTCAAAGCAATAGCCCTACATTTCAAAGTGAGAGCCGTTCAAAGTTGGCTGTTGTAAAGGACTCGTGCCCCAAAAAATCTAGGACAAAATTCTCAGTGTGAGAAATTTAGGATGACCATCTGATAATGAGACCAGCCAATAAAAGTGCGTTATGACACGCTGATCAGTGCGACCCACAGCTGAGATTCATGCCATACAATGTGGCTTCAATAACATAAGAGTACTGAACTCACACAGTATCTCAGTGCCTTTATATGCCCTTTTATTTCATTTCCTGTTTTCAGCAGCAGTCTTAAGCTATCCCACACCTGATCCCCTCCAGCTTGTCACACCTACTTCCCCCAACACACTAGTGCTGTGTCTGTTGTGCCTTCCCCCCATTTGTCCAGCCCAGCTTCAGTTTTGGTTTGTTGTAAAGAGCCATGTAGAGGGGAGGAAGGATATAATGGCATGTTTGGGCAAAATGTATACAATAATTGGATGCATCTGTTTGCTTCTCTGAATATGTTTTAGACTTCCTGTTTTTGCATCATTTTATTGTAGTGAAAAGCACGATTAAGAAACAAATGCATTTCTCTTACAGAAAGTGTTTATGCGTCCGGCTCCGTTAAGAATGAATGGAGAATATTGATTAAGGCAGGCCACCACTAGTTTTGTGAAAAATTGAAACCTGCAAAGTGTTCCGAACACCCTGCTCAATTACGCAGATCTTCACATCTTTAACATCAACCCATCAGAGCTCAAATTTGAGTTAAGTAAATCTGATATAATTATTTTCTAATTCACAGGGATGATTAGGATGTTCCTGAGGCGACCATAATGAAATTAGCTGTTTGATTAGTGATTTCATGCAGTGGAGTGTACATTCTGTTTCTGTTTCATTAAGAAAAACCTAATGAATGGACTGCTATGCCACACTTGTGGACTCATGCATATCCTCCCCAGATGTGCCCCATTTGAAAATGCAGATCAGTCTTTGACCTTCATGCCATAACAGGACCTCTGGAATATGATGGTGTCGTTTTTTTAAGACAGCATTGATGTCATTATTGCTGTCACTAAACCCCCATCACAGTGTCAGTCGATGCAGCGCCCCTGC